>NW_017305884.1:2226438-2266147 GCF_001594115.1 Trachymyrmex septentrionalis
AACGTGGGTGATTTTACATTGCACAGAACACATTTAATTCCACTCGAAATCAAGCTCCGCTAAAGATTCGATTAGTGCGCGTTGACACAACTCACTACTGCTCACTCGACTCAGACGGACAGCGTGTGAAGGGTTTAAAGCAAAGTGGACCAAGTATTCGGGCGGTAAAGTTAACTAAAATGCAGTTAAACGCGGGTGTGCCGCGAAACTTGAGAGTAAATACGATAGTGAGCCGGGCGCGGCACGGAAATTCACTGTGTCAATGTTGCGCTTTCTCCTTTAATTGCTTCATTGCACGGATATTTCCTACATATTCGATTTGTAACATTTCTGGAAGAACTTTCAGTAGTTTATATTTTTGAGTTATAGGTGTACCAAGAGAAAAAACAGAAATCAACATTGTACACCGTATACGGAGAAGAAGCTATAATTACATTAAATTCGCAATGTCAAATTATATCCACAATTAAAGTTATTTTTAATAATTTTTGTATATCATCACTGCTCTTACTCAATGTTTTGTGTGTCGTTAATTTAACTAAAACAATGAAATTAAAACAATTTAATACAAGAAATGTATTAAAGAATCCCGTGTACCTATTACTTATAGAAAATTGAAATGAATTAATTTTGACATATAGTGTAGCTTATAATGTTATGAACAAAGGATGTCATAAACACAATGAACAAAAATGAATAGCTATCAAAGGTACATCAAAGATTGCCTTATGAGAACACATTTCACACTTTTGATTTATCATAATACAAAAACTGTCTATTATTGAGTTCTATGTCTAGGACATGTTCACATTGTAAGCTACAGATCATTTACATACTACAACAACAAAACTCAAAGACAAATTAAAATGTTTTGAATCATTAAAATCTTACAATATTAATTGTAAAATATAATTTTGGTATAATAATCAAAGTATTTTCTTTTAAAGTATATTCTTTCTATTTTCTTTATGTTTCCATTCTTTTTCCGTGAGCAATTCCAAAATGATAATTTTGAAGTTATATCCTTGTAACAAATGAGCAACATATGAATACTAATGTATTTCATCGGAATCCAATTTTGCTTATAATTAATGCAGAGTGTTTTGACTCAAATCTATTTTATTATTTACTACATGTGCATACGTTAACATGGATATTGTTCACTTGGAAATTAAGCAATTCAATCACAGAAATAAATTAATTTAAATTTTGACAAGAAAGTTAAACATAACAAAATATTATTTAAAGAGTTGGGTTACCATCGCTCCTTTTATATTTAACGGTGCATTCTCTGTATATTACATTCAAAGTATTTACTCCGATATTTTGAACTTTTGAAAAATTACAATAAAAATATTTATATAATGTGCGAATAAATTTCGGATTCGAAATTTACTTTTGTAACTTTTGCTCTCAAGCGGAGAGAGGCGTGGAGAGGACTTTAAGTAGTCCCTTTACGCCCTGCAAGAGGCACAATACGACGACGAAATAGATACATACCTTGTCCCATGTTGCACATACGCAAGGACGCATGAATCGACATGCCATTATGACGTCACGGCATACATAAGCAACGTTTTGCTGAATCGTATCTAATTTACACGTCGCTTGCCGTTTGTATGCAACGATATTCAGGCTGACGACGCGACGAGTCGTCTCGAGTGTAGCGATAACAGAGAAGTTTTGCGATTCGCCCAGGAAAGTTTCAATAGGAATATTCAATGGACAAGAACAGCTACTCCGCCCCCATTTAATTCGCCATCATGGCACGGTTTCTCACATGGTTGCAATTTCGCGCCAGCATGCGAATACGGTTTCTCACATGGTTGCAATTTCGCGCCGCATTAGCGACAAACAACGAACTGCAAGCGGTCCGCGTATCAGTTATTCAATCATCGTTAATGGCTAAATACCGCTGCATGCATCAAAACAAGTTCTGAACCACTTGAGCTTTCATTGAGTTAATGATGTACCGGCTAATTAAGTAAGTATAACTGGTACGCATGACTCGTTCTTCCATAATTCAGACGCAATTTACTTATGGCGGGCAAGAATTAACGTCGAATTTCTGAAATATATATCCATGTTGAGCTAAACTATTATAGCTACTTTATCCAGTGAGGGAAAATGAGCTCTCGCTCGTTTCTCGATATCGCATAACGCATCAAGTTCGATTTAGCTCGCTCTTCAAAAACAGCTCTTGGTGAGAAATAATATTGAACGTTACGAACTCGGCTTGACGGAGGAAATTTTTGTTTCGAAGTTAGAAACGCCGTCATCCTTTCATCTATTATACGCAACGATAATGTAAAAACGCTTCTATCTTTACAAACTAGTTTTGAATTGTACTGAAATATTTTGTCGTCGCTCTCGCTTTGCGGTCGAATTGACGCTGGAGCCGCATTGTGCTCCTTTTCGCTTCATGCTTTATCTTTTTGCGCTGTGTATGAGTGCATAAATGTGTGAGCGTTGGAGACGTCACAAAAAATAGTGTAGCAACAAAAACGGGTCGAGCGAAAAGGATATACGAACGGAGTGGCGCGTGTGCGAAGCTTAAAGCCGTCACGGGGAAATGCCAAACACGTCACAGTGCTGAAAGAATCAGCGAGATCGGAGGTACGAAGGATACATAAAGCCTGTCCGTGCGCTGTATATCGCGTACTCACGTACTATCGAATCTTTTATTTCGTTATTCCTTAGTCCCCCGTCTCTCTCTCTCTCTCTCTCTCTCTCTCTCTCTCTCTCTCTCTCTCTCTCTCTCTCCTGCCGTGCTGCTCCTGTTTTCTGAATTACCTTGTGCATACCTAACCCAATGTCCCTTTTCTCGAGCCTCGCCGGATCGAGTAGCGTTCGACGTGTCGAATGGTCACCTACCGATATCCGATATTCGATTACCGGCCACCGCATTTCACTTCGCATAACTATAAATTATCGCTCGTCTCTTTTCTCTTTTAAGTTTATTACAGTTTTTTCAGATTTGGGAGAATTTGGGGGGATTATTTGTTTCTGATTGATTGTGTGAATCCGATAATTTCATCGGCTCTCAATTTATTTCTGAAATATTAATTCAATTTAATTGAATGTATATTAGATAGTATTTCAACATCTTAACACTCGGACCGGGAAGGCGCTTTGTAAATATTTAAAGTTGTAATATTTATATAGACGGTCTTGTTTCCAATCACATTCTTTTCTCTTTGTCAGCAAATATCCCGGATTTAATTATTCCAGCGGTAATTTTCGTTTCATTCAAGCAACCGTGTAGCAACAGCGTGCGTTACGCAAATGCGTCACCCATCCGTCCATTGAATTGCGATGATCTAGTTGTAAAAACTTATTGAACGCGTGCACGATGCCGCAGAATTTATTGTGGAAAACAATATTATATCCTAATTATACTAATTATACTTAAAAGTGTACTTTAACGTTACAAATCTTTGAACAGTGAGAGAAAAATTTCTGATTGGTGAATCAAATGCCTCACTGATAGAGAAATTTTTGGTGTTGTAATTACATATTGTCGCTAATATTATCAATCATATTTTATATGATTGTTCCAAAAGATGATTTTGTATTATAATTAAATTATAGTAATTGTAACCATTTTTTTACATAATAATAATTAGTGCATTATGTCCTTTAGTTTTAGGAGACAAACAAAATGCATTTATTTGACATTTTTTGCAGTTGTTCAAAAATTTTGATTAACATTTCACATCCTACTAATTAACATATTGTTATTTTTTGTAAAACGTATAGTTTCCTTGTCGTTTTCTTTCTCGTTTTCTCAAAATTATAAATTTTAAACAAAATGCATTTTGAAAGTTTGCTTCTCATATTTGTTGATGAAAATTATACACACAGTTATTAAAAATGTTTGGTATTTATAGCTATAATTATATGTTACCATAATTATGATTATTATCGCTAATAAGTAATATTAAAGCAGTAATGATTATAAGTGTAGCCACAAACATATGTTTCTCTCATTGTGAAGCATTTTATTGATCAGTCTGAAAAAAGAATTTTAACTGACCAATCAAAGAATGCTTCAAAACATTTTTAGCATCAAGTGAACCGTAGTTTAAAATACAAAAATCCTAATAGCAAAGCTATGTTCACTTGATCCTGCAAGTGCTTTGAAGCATTCTTTGATTAGGAAAATTCGTTCTTCCGATTGGTCAATCAAATGCTTTAAAACATTTGTAGAGCTAAGTGAGCCGTATCCAAGAGCGCATTCTGAATTTTCATAGATTGATTCTCTTGCTTTTGATCGTTATAAATATTAGCCGCACAATAGAAAAACCGCTGCCTTTATTTATTGAAACTAATTTCCTAAATTCGTTAAAGAAATGCGGAAAGAAAAATAGCCTTGGCATCTGAGGCTCATACAATATTGCGCGTAACGATTTTTCATGTCACGGATTAAAGGAGTGATGTTTCTTCTTTTTAATTTAATAAAAACCCATTAACCTAATCCAAATTTTTCTAACAATTGTGGTATAGTTCGGAGATTACATTTATCTTGATCATTCCTGTTAGACGCAACCGCTATTACCTATATGTTCCAATGTGCCGACAAAAAAATGACAAAAGTCGTCCTTTGCATCAGTCCGTGAAACATTAATCTTACCTCCAGTGGAACGACATTGTCATACGTCGCTCTCTTGATGTTTCCCGACTGTCATCTAATGTATAGCGGGTGCCGAATTTACGAGCGACGCCGGGATGCTCGTCCCGCGGAAATTCTTTCAAAGAAACGATTCCTCTTTAATGTCAATCTCTAAATATTTTTTACCGCGTCATACCGCGTTCGCGCTCCGTTCTGTTTCATGACACCTTTCAATCATCGATCATCTTCCACTCTTCGGACTACAATGGGTTTCACGTAGTTTCATCGGATAGCTTTATCGATTCGCGCGGTATACCGTGTACCAGAAACGACAACGATTTTTTACCATCATATGTGCGATCGCGTGAGCTGTCGGTCCGGTTACTCTTTCGTTTCTCTGATTGACGTTTTTCTTCTATTACACCTCGTGATCGCCGAGTGCGATCAGTTGCGTACAAAAAACGCAATTTTCGTCGATGACGCTTTTCATTTATTTTTTTTTTTTTTCAAACGCATACGCGCGCAAATTGTTCGCGGAGCAATATTGACCTACTTGTAAAAAGAGAATAACGTTCGACGTAGAAACGGATATATTAGTCACTCATTTATCTAAAAAATGTCAATTAACGTCTATCTATAAATCGAACATTATTATTTCTAGGTGAAAAATAGAACAGTTGAAATTGAAGAATGTTAAAACTGCTAGTATATTTATAATATTATTATACATCCCTTCTTTAGAAGTAAAAATTCCAAATTGACAAACTGTATGTGTGTAATTTCCTCCCGAGAAAAATGGAAAGTCAATATCAGATAAAGTTTACATGTGTATAGTATATGCCAGACAGTTGTTTCCCTTTCTTCTCGTGACCCTCCGTATTTCATTCCTTCCATCATTTTCTTTTTCGAACCACGATATACTTTGGCACGATATGATTGAAAAAAATGTTCCTGTTTCGCTGAGCAGAATGGTGAAACACCAATGCGGATATTGAAACCATTAATTGATCCTAGAGACAAAACGCTACTGGCGCGGGACAAATATATTGCCCGCTCCAGTGAACCCCACGCCCAGCAAATATATATATTTTTCTAGTTAAATAATTGTTTGACCGAATTTCATTGCAAACGTTCGAAAGCTCTCGTTATTTCATATCTAAAGAATTTATGTTGCATTACACGTAATAATATATTAGCGTATCCAAGAGACGGAGAGCTTGACGTTCCAACTTCGCGAAACTTTTTTTTATATCTAAGGGATTCATATGTAACACAAGGCATTGTATGTAACACATGGGCATATCTAAGAGGGGAGATTAGAATATGAATCTTCCCCAAAATTTATTTATTTCTTAATTTTTAATTACAAAGATATACAACTTCACTTTTGAGTCTTCTTTATTCGTCCTTTCTATTCGCTTCTTCTTTTTTTTTTTATTTAATTTTAATATCACATTTTTAACAATATTTAGCAATATTTCTCATACAGGAGACTTTTCTTTTCTATATCGTTTTTGATTTTTTTAAAATTCCTCTCCTAGGAAAATTATCATAAATATTTTATACATAATAATAATGGCAATAGTAATATTAAAGATATGTACAATTTATTTGTAATAATTTTTCCCTCTTTTTAGAAAAAAATTAAAGGATATGGTTTACAAAGCCTAATATTTTTTCCATTCAAAATCCAGAATAAGATGATATTCCAAATTTTAAAATATAAAAGAAGTAATTTATTAACGCAAAAAATTGCTGTTTATGTGATAACAGAATTGATACTCCCCGCCGAAAAAAGTTCTGAATTCTAAGATGTAGTGCATGTAGCACATAAAGTACATTATCATGCATTATCATGAGGTGTCACTTTGTGAAGATGATTTAAATAAAAAAATTTCTAACTCTCTAGACTTTGCAACTTAACAAGAAAGGTACATAGATATTAAGTTGCTCAACATAATCCGCCTGGAATTTAAAAATACGGGGAAAATCCTTAGAAAAAGTTTTGATTTACTTGCATTTATAAAACTTAATTTACGAGAATCTTATTCTCTTTAACGTATAAACCGTCTTCGTCCTTCCCGACGAATTTTCGCTAGAATTATTATTACAAAGCTATAAACGTTGCGAAAAGATTTTATGCATAAATTTTACATATAAGAAGGATATTTAGACTTGCCAGCTGTTGCGGTGCTTCGAAAAAAACAAAATCGCGCATAAATCCATTCGACCCAGAGCCGTGTGTTACTAATAATTTTCCAACGTCACGATATCACAGCATTCAATTTTGATGTTGACCTGTGTTGACATCGATATAGTAGTAACATATGTCACAACACGGGGGCACACGAAAATTTGCCTTTGCTTTCAGTGCGCTTTGTCTACGCGCTCGACCGCTCGACACGTTACACGGCTTGCAGCTTTCGTTCAACCGCGCCCTGCTGTCAGTTTAAAGGCGTCACAAAAGGCGAACTCGTCGAAAATAGCTTTCAATTTGCGCGGGAAATTAATCCGTTTTTACGGGAAGGGAACTCGCTTTTCCACCGTGGATTTTGGATTCACCGAGGTTGCCTCAGATAGTCTGCACCGGAGCCACCGCGATTTCTATCACATCCACAAACATCCGTGTCAAAAATAAAATAATAAAATCCCGACTTCGCTTTGAAACTCGCCCTACGTTCGGGATCGACGTCGGCAGTCGCGGTATTTGTATTCGGTTCGCAAATATCGTCGGAGCGGAATCCCACAGATGTGTGGCTCCTCGCGACTAACTTTCATCCTTTGTCCCGACGAATGCACTTCGCAACTTCGGTTTATCTTGCCGTTCCTTCTTTTTAGCGGAGCTCTTTTATGGCCAATATTACGGACGAAGTGTGCTCGGTCGCCTTATTTATTTTACACCATCAATCCTCGATGGTGGTTCAGACCGTGTCGCGCGGCGAGATTTTTCACTCGTTCTTCGGCATATCCTTTGATATCCATTCCTACCAATATAGATTAACTCAAATCTAGGGTAAATTTGTTTTATTCTTATTTGAAGATAAATTTATTTTTTTATCTTCAAATTATAAAAATTAGAAAAAGATAAAGAATAAGTTAATCCAGAATTAAAGTCAATTTACAGATTGATTACTAGAAAAAGTGTGTAAAAAAAAGTTTGTATTAATTATAATTCTGTTATAGAAAATGGACAAAAATCAGAATTTTTTGTTAAATCTGTTACAGGCTCAGCTCCACAACAATTAACCGTGAGTTGTGGAACTGGGCCTTAGAATTCTAGTCGAGAAAACCAAACGTCCAATTATAATGATAAAAAAAAATGCTGGTATGATTAAAATATAGTTCGTTTATTTTCAAGACCAGAAATTTAGAAGAAATGGGCTTGAATGGTACACATTTACCGAATAGCAAAGCGCAGTCCACCATTCATACATTGCGAATTTAATTTCAATAGAAAGCGCGTTTAATCGACAGCCACAAAAATTTCTACGTAAGCGGTTGCGAATCGTTGACAGGAACTCAATGATCGAAGGCAGCTGAAAACCGTCATGTGGAAATGGCGAGGCGCGAGCGAAAAATCCCAGAAATTCCCGCGTGTGTAAGAAAATTATTCGATTCTACCGCGGAACATCAGCCAAGTCTCTGCCTGCAAAGAGAGGAAGGGAAGATAAAAAGAAAAAGGGAAGGGCGGAAAAAGAAAAAAACACGATGCGCTCTTCTATGTACTGCAGCGCGATACGTTAACGAGTAGTCTTCAGTAGACATTGCTCTCAATTGACAGCTGTCGACCCAGAAAATTCAGCGCTCGCGGGCAGGAACACACGGGATACACCCTTTCTATATCCACCTTCCGTCCCTATCCACCTCCCACCCTAGTTTTTTACGTCCCATGTTGCGCTCCATCGTTTCCTCTGCATTTTCCGCATGTACGTGTTTGTCTCGTTGCGCGGTATGAGAAAGTTTTTGACGTACGCGCGGCGAGATTGCCAAAAACGCTCCGGGATGGATTTTCAATTACACGTTGACGATGCAGCGTCGTAAAATCGAGTTATCGTATGGAGTACTGACGAACGTTTCCGTCGCGTTCGGGATCGCGCAGGGAAGCGCGATTTCGGCATACCGTGGCATTTTGCGATTTACGGAGTCAAAGTGGCCATTATGAGAACGTCGTTGTGTCACGCGAGAGCGTATCAGCGGTAAGAGTGACTTGTCGATTCACTTCTCGAGCTGTTTTCCGGATCGCCGACATAGAAAGTGCATGAAATGCCGCGCGGCATCGTGAAAATTTTATGAGTAAAACTTTCATACGCGGATTTTATATAGGACAGTTATTAAAGGTACTTTAATTATATGTAGAAAATTTAATTTTCATGTGATTCACAAACGTCAAGCAACGACGAATGTCAGGATTCTCTTTCAAATTTAAATGGATATTACCGAATTAAAAATATAACTATTTTAAAAGTTATTGATGATTAGTATGTCTTAACTTCAGCATATATAGTAATCAAGAATAATATTGAAATGTATTATGGGAGATATCATTAAAAGTATGATAATAAATTTATCAGATTTAATTATGCCTTTAAATTATTCAGAAAATTCTGAAACGGAAATAGACATGTTTAGATAAATTTATAATGAGATCAAAGGATAATTTCATATATCAAATTCAGTTATTTCATATATCAAATTCAGAAATTATGATAAAAATTAAGTATTATTAAAAATATTATTAAATGTATCCGTTTTATATAAAACAATATAATAGCAATTTTAATCTTTTCAAAACAATGAAATAAAAAAATAATAATAAATCATATGCTTGAAATTAAATTTTAAACGATATCAACAGAAAAAATATCTATACGAATTTTCAAAGAAATGCATTCTAAATTGATATGTTTTAAAGATATTTTAAAATCAATTAGAAAACTAACAGTGTTATAAACGATTTTATAACATTTTACGCAGAGTGTGCACTTAATTATCTTACATGGAAAGTATTCGAAGTTCATAATATTATTTAAAATTGTATGATTCATTTCGAGTCCATATCTGCGTACTATAGATATCTCTCGTAACATTTACAATATTATTTCTGAAGTGAGAATTCAACCTGAAGTTACGTTACGAGCATTAATGCGTTGCTCGAAGCGTACCATTAGTGTATTGTACTCGCCACTTCTACAGAGTATTTTATATTATTCTTAAAAATGCATTTTACTAATTACATAATAAAAGAAGAAAATAAATGATATTATTTATCGTAAGCACAGAATTATTTTTTTCAGACGATTTCAATTAAACTCATCATATAGATTTAAAATCAATTACATATAATATCTTAAAATCTCAAAATTTTCAAAATTTTTGTTATAATTAAGATGCACTAAGGACAAATTATCGATTTAATTTTCTAAAAATATGAAACACAAAATTTTCAAAATTACTCATAATATATCAATTTTAATAATAATTATAACTTATGATAATATCAATTTTAGTATATAAAACAATAAAGAATAATGTCAGAGATGTGTAAAAATAATATAAGGTTTTACAATTGGCCCATTACTGATTGTCACAGTTCAGGCATTGGCGCAGTACTGGCTAAGTACTGAATGATAACTTCGGCCCAGTTCTAGCAGATAGTACTGGCTCAGTCATTTTTAGCCAGTCATTTGCCAGTGATGGCCCAATAGAAAAATCATTTCTAATGATCTCACTGGATAATTTAACATACATATCAAATTCATTTAAATAATGATAATTAATTAGATGTATTAACTTAGAATATATTGTAAATGTGACGGATCAGTAAGACGAATGTAGTTTCTGCTGAATGAACGTGAGCAGATCGGACAGATTGCAATTCGCGACAAAATCAGCGGCTTACGATATACATCGCATAACACATGTGTCGCACAATGCAACATTAAAGGTTGCAGAACCGCACGACTGCTGCGCTCGTAGCCATTTCAAAGTTGCAGGTCGCTGAATCGCATACATGTCGAAAAGTACTTTACGTCGGAAACAGCAGACTGTAACCGATGGCTTTCTCAAGTTGTAACCGACGGCGGGACTTCGTTTCGATAAAAATGAAACGTGACGCTACTGAAGACCTAATCGATCGGTGAACAGATACGTTCTAATGTTTCTACGCACGTTAAATCCACCTTTTCTCATGTTTTCATACGTGTACGTTGAGTCGGAGATAATTGTGATTTAACGTAACGTTCTAATCTTCATTGTAACAAATTAAATCGTATTTACGAAAATAGTAAAAAAATAAAGAAATGTTACTCGTGCAATAAAAATTGATATCAAAATATACAATAAAATTTTTATCAGACTTTTTTATGTCGCAACTATCTTTAGGACTTTGACACATATTTTATATTGGACGAAAGAACTGAGGATTTAATGTATTAGAACAAATATTCAGGTCGATCAATTAAATTCTTTTAAATTAATCACATTTCATATTGGGAAATATTTTCGTTTAACAAGCTATGTATACAGAAATAAATAACTAATTAAAGAATATTGTTGAATAATTTCACTTCTTTACAAAATGAAAATATAATTGTATTATACATTATGCAGATTGTGGAAATAAATTTAGTGGTTATTTATTATAAATCGGGCATTCGCTGGTACAAATCGATTCTCTTTCGGGAATTTGATATTTACATGCGAATTTCATGCATATCGCATGCGGTATACACCATCTAATCTAATCTCTCAATAAAAATAATTTAATTATTCAATAACAAACTGCATGTTAACACGAATCCAAAAATATTTGCAAAAAAAGCAAATAAAAGTTGTTGGAAAAGTCTAGTACATTTTTTTCCACCGTAATCGACTCGAATTGACCAGTGGTTTTGAAAAAAGCGTACCGAACTCAAAAATTCTTTCCCAATCTCGTGTGATGTTTTTTCGATGACACCAGCACGACGCGGCTCGTTCGAACTGTTCAATTTCCGTGGCGGCACCTCAGGGCAATAGCTTTCCTCGAGGGTGGAAAAAAAGACTGAGACCGCACCGAGAAAATATCTCGGGGAAAAGACAAGGATGACGGAGCGTGAATCTCGATTCTCCTGAGTACGGTAAAGAGAATCTCGAGTCTCCGAATAACTCGAGCTGGATGATACTTCGAATGATAGATTTTTACACTAAAGATAATTAAAGTGTTGCTTCCATTTCTCTCTCTCTCTCTCTCTCTCTCTTTTTCTTTGATAAAAATGTTAAAAATATCACAGTTATAATTTTAAAGTTTTTTTTATTAGATTATCATTCAACAGATTCAATTTCTCGAGAATGTCGTCCGATTTCAAATTCAGAAAGATTCTATAATGTTTTAATAGAGATCAAAGTCTATGATACAAATACGGATCTATATTTAGCGGATTATATTTTTAATTTTTTCTTTTAATTTTTTAATATTGCATATAAGATTTAATAATTGTGACATAATTGAATTTTATCATTCTCAAATTAAGATGCTAAATCAATTTACTCTGATCCTTTCGAAAGATATATCTACACTGAGAAAAGTATTTGATAAAAGATGGACGAATCCAAAAAAAGAAGATTTTAGATTTTATATATCAATAAGAATTATTTCAACTGAAATTAGTAGGTTTATGGAAAATTCTGATTTGTCCATTTTTAATCAGAATTCCAGTTAATCCAACTAAACATTTTTCTCAATGTGTAGATAATTAACTTAGGACAAGAAAATTCTTAAAATACTTATGAAATAAATATGTATACAATACGATTTTATGATTTTTTAAATATATTAAAATATCATCAAATTGAAATTACGTTGCATAGTTAAACAATAGACTTCTTATACTCCATTATCATTGAGAATATTATCTGCTCATTGATTGAGGATGAAAATTGAAATGTTACATAAATGTCAGCAATTATCCACATTCAGCCAACTCCATTTACTTGAGATTTTTAATTTGATTATCTGTAATGATAATGACTGGGTTTGCGAGCGCTGCTGGCATATAATCCCATCAACTTTTAATGAATTACGGAACCACGTTTGTGATCGAGCTTACAAACCAAGCTTTTGATCTTTCGGTAATCCGCAACGTCTTCGTGTTCTTTTAATTAATTTTTTATCGAAGTTCCGTACTCGCCTTTGATGGGGAAGCATATTGAAACGTCGTAATTACTTAAGTTTCAAGTTGGATTCGGATTGCTATTTAATTTCACCACCTAACTAACTAGTCTTGTACTCTCAAAGTAACAGATGGCATGACTGCTCAATATTACTTCTTTGACTGTTAGTTGACCGAATAAGTTTAAAATGTATTTGTACTTAAAAATTGTACTTAAAAATTGCATATTGTACGTTTGTACAGGAAAATTAATCGTCAGAATTTACATGTGTAATTAAAATATGCAAACATTGTATTATTAGACACTTTATACGTATATAAAGTTAGATCTTTCCAACTCTGAAAATTGTGCTAAATTAATCATTACACAAGACTGCACAAATAAAGTGTATAATATGTATGAGTACTTCGATAAAAACATTTTACAGTTTGGTTGTGAAATGTTTCGGTTTTGTTTTATCGGAAACACAAGTAGTGCTGATTTAATTACCCGAATCTAACAGAATGCACTTCCGAGATAAACCTTCAGAATTAATTGAGAAAGAATAGACTATCACTGAGCTGGCTGAGAATTTTTGCTCAGAGTGACGTGAAATCGGCAGAAATGGCTGGAGGTATGTTCAAAAAAGTTCCTCTCGCTTGTAGACTCGCTCAGAGACTGCAAACTTGCTGACGTCTTCAGACAGACATTGTCTGTGCTCTAATTAAAATGGGCATTGACCGACGTAATTATTCCGTTTCGTTACCAGCTAAGTGCCAAATTTCGTTTGAATTTTTCATCTAAAGTCGCAATCTTATAGGAAATTCGATTGGACGTACTAGTGCGCATTGATACATATTAAAGCCGTTATACACTCATCTAAAATAAGTATAAAAGTAAAATACAAATATTTCAAAATATAAAAAATATTTTATTTAACAGTACCTACAATAAAAAGTATTACGGATTTCACGATTTAACCCGTTTTTATATTTATATTACATGTCAATTTGTGTATGACGGTAATATAGTCTAGTACACACTGAATGTGTCGAATCGAATTCGCTATTAATTCTCGATAACAAACGATGTCACATTGTTATTCTCTAATAAATAAAGAAGTTTAAATTTGTCTCAAACTTATTGCGAAATTATTTTAAAATTGTAAAACGAGGAAAAATATTAGGCACTGCACTGTTAGATATATTTAAAAGAATAATAGTAACCTAATCCTTTGAGTTAAATAACATTTTGTTATTTTTAACTTTCCACGTATGTCAAAATGTAAATCAATCCATTTCTATGATTGAATTGCTAATTTTAACATAAACAACGTTCATATTAACGTATGCTCAGTAATAAACTAAATTTGAGTTAAATTTAATACATTTCTTGAGTTAAATTGTTTAACTTCATTGTTTTAATTAACTTAATGGTATGGAATAAAAGCAATAACGACGTATAGAAATGATTAAAAATACCTCGTTCAAATTGGGTATAATTCGACACTATGAATTAGCAGGAAATTTTAAAGATTTTAAAGGGGATTTTAAAGATTTGCTATGACCGAATAAGACCTTCACTTTTTCGTTTACTTGTGTTACTCATATCAGTTGAGTTTCTACTGCAAAATTATTTGTTGGAATTAATCTCAAATTGATTTATTCGATCATTTACTAAGCAAATCCAGTCAATCGTTTTCCAAATTTGAAATTACAGGTTGTAAGCGTTTAATATGACTGCAGTGAATGCAATGTCGATCGATAGCTCTTCAACAGTATTATTTCGCGTTCATCATTTATATTCATATCCAAATCCAGCGTATTGTTTCAAAAACATTATCTTTCACTATCGCCGGTAAAAGCGGAGAATTGGTTATGCAACAAAACCGAAATATACCGAACGAATTTGTTCGCGTGATAATAAACGGCGGTTAATCGAACGACATATTCTCTAATAATGACGCTCGCTCAGCCATAAAAACAACCCTTGTAAAAGCTCTAATGGCTGTCAGTCGGTGTTATGCCGTCGTCGGGAGAGCGTTCAAATGGCGAATTTCTAAACCAAAAGAGTGCGCGAATATCCGATTACTACCATGATATCACATTTGGGTGTACTTCCAAAGTAAGGGCCGTACGATTGGCCAATCCGGCAAGCTCGAACAAACGGAGAGAGTAGCGAGAAAGTTAAAACCCCCTTTATTGCACGAACGGGACCGCCGTATGGCCCAACGGGTTAGCCTCGAGATGGCCGAATTGGCGGAAGTGCTTTGATTTGCGTAAATGTGTAGAATTCACGTTGCGCGAGTGCGCATTTTGCCAATGCGCCCGTTTTCTCCCATTTTCTCGTAGTGGATAAATGCTGGAACAGCACACCCGTGAAAATTACTCGCTTCCTTTTTGCTCGACCACGGAGGGAATTATTAAAAGCGTCGTCGTCGGCCGCCGACGAGATGTCTCCGTCCTGCACGTATCCTACATATAAAAGTGCATTCTTTCGCGTATCGTAATATACTCGAAATAAAATCACAAATGTAGCACCGTATTTCGTCCAAAATGTCTTGCGTAATGTCTGTACGTAAAGTGACGTTCAACAATGAAGTTTTGAGACGTAAAATTTAATAATAAGCGCTGCAGGCTATAAAAAATTAACCGATTCATACATTCGAATGTGAAGAGAATAATCGTCTACAATTGGTGTGATTTCTTACAATTTAAAGCTTAAAACTTTATGCCTTAAAATCTCATAAACGCCACTTTAGGAGACTGGAATATAAAGAGGCGTCGCATGATAAGATTATATTTATCTCGCAAATGTTTGTCCTGACACACATTCGGTTTTTTATCAAGTGCTATCACAGTGATTCAGTTATTAAATTATAAATTTTTGTATATTGTCTGCTTCTATTAATAAAGAAATCTGTTCTGTGTACAATTTTTAATTTCTCGAGCTGTTCTAAAAAAATAACATTTAATGTCCTACTTGTCTTTTCTGACGTGTCATAAATTAAAAACAGATTTTACTTCGAGTATTAATTATTCCAATGTTCGTACCGTTGAAAAGATCCTACCAATTTAAAAATCAAACAAGATAGCAACAAAGTTATTTCTGACGGATGTTAAGAGCCAATTAAAGCAACAATAATAACAAGTGCATAAAACAAAACGTGTGTTTCCCAGCTATGTTACATGGAAAGTTATCTAGAATAAAAATCGAAAAAATGAGAAGCAGTCTCCATACACTTTATACGCCCATGGAATAGCCATAAAAAAATTTAACGAGATGACATGCCACTCTCAGGAATTTTTAGCGACGGCGGCTGAAGAGAAAACGGCTGAAGAGATAGCTACCGCGTCGTCCCTTTTCTCTCCGTGGAAGTGTAATGAATTGCGATTGTAGTATCGGAGACGAAACTAAGTAAAACATATAGGTAAGCGCGCGAGATTGGAGAAAAGGTACAGTTAGTTGCGTGCGAGGGGACTTTTCTCCTTCGTGCTCTTTTATACAGTACGACAATCTAGAAAATACTGATGCTTTCGTAGAAAAGAAGGCATGCTGAGCGAAACATTTCGTTTCGTGCTTGCAGATACACGCTGGATAAACGGAAGTAACCCCGTGTGAAGTATAAAAATAACTCCGCCATTCCCGTGCAGGGAGAATTCCTGTTAAAATTTTCTTCTGCTTCACGTAATTTTTTATTACTTCATGTTATTTCGTTCTGTTTTGCCCAGATAATTTCAAAATGCGACGCCACATTCATCCCTTTGCTTCTTCCTTTATTTTCATTCTATCAACATTATGATCATTGCTATTATAAGCCCCGAAATTAGAGAAATCTTAATCACAATTCAATTTTGACGGAAAAAGTTATATTTGTCCCTTAAAGTTATATTTGTCTCTTGGCATACACAATACATAGATATTGCTCCAGAGTCATAGAATAATTATGAAATAATAAGTATTAATAAATTATAAATCAAAGATGTATCGCTTATTTGCTACAACGGTGTAACACAAAAAATAAAATTTTCTAGAAAATAAGATTGAATCTTTTGAATTATTAAAATTTTCTAATATTAATTTTGAAATGCAACCTTAATGTAATAATTGATTGTACAAGAAAAGTATATATTTATAAAATATTTTTAAAATTATACATTTTTTCACTTTTCTTTATGTTTCCATCCTTTTTAGCAAGCAATTAAAAATGATTTTAGTTATGTCGTTGTAGTAAATGAACCATATATTGTATTGTATTGTAATCGGGAAAATATTATAAGCCAAAGATTAAAACAAATAATAAATAAATATAAATATTTTTTACTTGACATATTCAAATTATAAGTTTACATTTTTATCGATACATATACAATAATATTTATGTATTATCGGTTTTATTTTCATTATTATTAGATATACGTATATACTTGTCAATAATAATGACTCAAAATATTCTATTTGGTCTTTCGTTTTTATTTAACTTTTTGATTTAATAATAGTTAATATAATAATAGTTGATATTAAATATTATAAAATATTTGAAAAATAACGATAATATGACGTTAATAAAATATTGATTGCAGAAAAATGTTTCAATATCTAATATAACTTTTGAAAATACTTATCATATCTTTGAAAAATATTTCAAGTATCGTAAACGAGATAGAAAATTGAGTTTCCGAGCTTCCCGGAAGGCAAGGTTTACTTTTCGAGTAGAAATGGCGCAATGAAGTGATAAGAGGCGGTCGTAAAAGGAGAAGAGAAACGTCAAACAAAATGGGTGTATCAAAACTATTTGTGGCGGAAAGTTGAAGGCCACGAAGGAAAGAGCGGTAAAACTAAGTAATTTTTCTTAGTACTTGACACAGTGACCCGCCCTTTTACACAATCCCTTTCGAACTTTTCCAATCGAAAAGACTATCAGGTTGGAAATCTCACAATCTTGATAAGTTCCTCTTTATTTTACTTATTTCTAAACAGCGAGTACTTCGACTTGAGCCCGTCAATGTTATGTGAAAAGCGCTAAGAAAACACTAAATTAAAAAAAACCGAGAGAACAATAAGAATACTTAGTCCAATGTTTTCTTCTATAAAGTGATATAAAAATAATTTAAAGCTAGTCGCAACAAAATGCAAATAATAAATATTTTTACGAGAATGAATCGATAAGAGAGAGAATATTTTTAGAGTGTTTAATTAAAATAAATTAAATAAATAGCATTTATGCTTCCAAGAATAAATCTAATACAAGTAAAATGCTTATGTGAGCTTCTGCTGTTGTTGGTAAACTATAAATTCATAAGGCGATACTTACTAAATGAAGTTAAATGCACGTTTCGACTTTGGGTTTGAGTCTTCTTCAGTACGATAATTGGTGAGGTCGAGCACAAACTTGGAGTGTTTATTACAAATGCATTGGAACCGACGAAATTATATAATCAAAAGGTCGTTTTAGCTTTTGAAATTTTTCTTGAGAGAAGATGGATACGAATTCTTTTGCCGAAGTAAATTGTAAAAGAGTAAGTAAAAAAATTTCTTGAATTACATTTGTGAACGGAAGAAAACAACAGGAATAGAAACCGGTGAAGTCTCTACATCAGTGAAAAGGAAGGACGTTCCGTATCTGTGCGGATCGCGTAGATTGTAAGCGTCATATTTTAAATGAAGCTCGCTCGTTTACATACTTCTTCTTCGAACTGATTAGATATTCCATCTTTCAAGCTTTATTCCAGAATTATTCTGCGATCTGTTCTTGCAAAAGAGAACATCGAATATTTCCCTGTAGTAATTTTTGAACATCTTAGAGGCGTGTATATTACAATACATCGATTCTAATAAAAGAAATATTTCAATTTTATCTCACATTAAATCTTCAAAAGCATAATATAATGCTCTTATATTTGCATTTAATTCTTCTGCTGGGTATAAAAAGCTCTTTAGACGCAGATTTCTTGGAAAAAATTAAGTACAGAAAGAACTTTAAAACTGCGACGGTTGTTAACAATTGTACGTGTATGAAAATAGTGTAAAATTGGTGAATGTGCCTTTTAAATTTCTAACTCATTTCCTACGGCATTATATGGCATTAATACGCTCGTCTCTTATTCGTTGCAATTATTTTTTCACGTTGATATATATATATATATAGTATATATATAAGTGTGTGTGTGTCTGTATACGTCGGTGCGATTCGACCTCATTCATATTCCAGTGCTATAATAATTATCTTCAACGAATATAAAATTATATTCGACAAATCAACACGTTTCTGCACTTTAAACGCCAGATTATTGAATACTACAATTACGATATTATGATTAAACTTTTCTATGCTAGCAAGAAAATATAAAGAACCACGCTATTCAGACAGGCATATTAAATAATTCGCGGTTTTCTCTTACCTGCGCAAAATTATGTACCGACGGTATTCCACGAAGACTGCACTTTATTATGTTGCATTTCTCTCGAAAAGATTCTCTTACAAGGAAAATAGCATCATTTTTTAAAATACTTCTACGATAATAGAAAATTCATTATTTTTCCGTGCGAGAAAAAGTATTATTAATTATACAATTATAATTAAAACAATAAATTACTTAATAATTAAGCAACTTATTGTATATTAGGATATAACGTCCCGAGAAAAAAAAAACCTTTGTTCATTATCAACTTCATTAATTCAAATACTAGTAATTATATTGAAGCCAGAAAATTTTAAACGAACCATTACATTATTTGCTTTAAAAAATTGATTAATTTGGAATACAACTACAAATATTGATATAATCTCATTTATTTCGCTAATTAATAGTATAAAAAAAAAGTAATAATTCTCAATGATCAGCAACTATGTTATTATCCTTTTAAATATACCGTTAGCTTTTCTCATTAAACAATTGTCTATTTTCTTTCTTTCTTTCTCCCTCCATTCCTTCTCGTGCCTTCCTCTCTCCCTCTCTTTCATATAATGTGAGATAAGTTAAAAAATTATAAATTAAAATTATAGAATTACGACTAACAAAATTCTTTATCTATGTGTATTCATGAAATCATCAGAAAATATATTTATATTACTACATTCAATTTCGAACGCAATTTACATAACAATAAAATATTTACACAACGATCGCAAAGATTGATAGGCTCAAGTCGACGACTTCACTACTTTATTCTTATCAGCGCTCCTCGATCGAACAAGTATACATTGTATTTGCATCTGTCATTTGTTAGAACGGCACGAAGCGACAACGTAGACGACACTGCGTTCTGTGTAAAATGAAAATAGCATTACCGAAGAGGATAGAGTAGATGGAATGGAAATAACTGTGCCACGTGCCGCGTGCAACTCGTGAAATTGATTTTCGTGTTTAAGATCTCGACACTCTACTCTAGCAGCGCTGTGCTAATTTATGCGGATGTCAATTCGATCGACGGCGAAAATGAGACACCTCCTAAGCAACGAGGCACCTTTCTTGATCGACATCGTTTTCTCTGCGTATCTCTAATAAATTTTATCTTTGAATAATTTCTCGTCTTTAAATAATTTCATTTGAAAGAATCTTCCATCAGAAAATAAAGAGAATATTTTTACTTACGAACGGGTTAAATCAAAAGATGTTGTTGGAGAACAAAATTAAATATTGTCATTATATTTCTTTACTTAATTAACCGCGGTAAGAGCAAGTTTGAATAATCAGCTTTAATATTATCTGGCATGTTTATCAGAAATTTCACCTGACCCAAGATAATAGCGTTGGTAACGACCAAAGTCAACATATTTAATATGCAATGTCGCCAAGCGATCGTTGTAACACAGAAGCGTAGAATCATTATTCCTACGATGTAAACCGCGGTAAGTTTCCTCTACATTTAAAGGCCTTCAAAGTTCGTTATCGAAGCGCGAAGAGAGTACAAGGGTTGAAAGGTAGAACGAGAAACTAGAGTCGAGAAAGAGAAGGAAAGAAGGAGGGAGAGGGAGAAAACGAGGACGGAGTGGATTGAAAGAAAATCTAAGAAACTCGAGAAACAAGAAGTTGCGTCTTCGACCCCGCTCCGTTCCGCTTTGCACTCTCATTATATGCATCCCTGTAGAGAAATATATGTATACCTCGAGGACTAAAACGTCTCCCGAAGAATTGTATTGTTGATTATTCAGACGGATTTATCGCGGGTCATTGTCGTTGAGCTGATGCAAGCGCTCGCTAGCGCCCGCGCTCGTTGAACTTGTTGATTCATGCGCGTGCATATCTATTGGACGAACTGAAAGAATTCGACGCCAGAGAGAAGCCCGCTTGAAGGTTCTCGAAACGACGAGGACGCTTTCTTAAAAATCTTTCGAGACGTTGAAAGCGCCGGGGAAAACTCGCCCTAACGTGCCAACTCGAGAACGTGAGATTTTCAGATAAGACGTCACACATAGGTTTTTCTCCTCACCTGCTACCATATATCGCTCCGGGACGACGATTTCGAGAATCTTGTTCAATCATCGGCGAATCCATCGAATCGTTCGTAAGTGCAACAGGGAAGTGATACCGGAAGACGTCGTGTCCCAGTGTGTCGTCGCATCGAGCGGTCTCTCAATTAAATTGCTTCGAAGAGGTGAGCGCGTCCCAAGCGACTTCAAGAATGACACACGAGAATACGTCCGACACGTCGTCACCATCGCCGTCGTCGTCGATATTCGAATGCGAGGAAGTGATAAAGTTATAATGATCGCGCAGGACCGGCGCCGCGCGACGAAAAGAAATTATATTATTTATGCCTTCGAATTCCCCGCGTCCCTCTCGTCATAAAGATAAAAAAAAGAAGAGCTATTCATATACATAGAGATATATATACATAGATACATATATACGCATGTTTTCGGTCCATCCCGTGTCGGATGGATAGCGTTGTTTGTTGAGTGTAAATTTCTATATTATCAAACATTCGAGCGAGTAATCGTGACGAGGACTAATTCGTGGGAAAGATGGCGATGGTAATATCGCCCCGCAGCAAAATCGTGACACTGTCTTTACTGATTGGCATCATCACCCTAGTGGCTCTCATTATAACGGGCGTAATCGGCATCTGGAGCGGGAAGAGCGAGAAGACAAACGGCACGGGGACGAAGATGGTCAGCAGCAAGCTCCAGCAAATCACCGGGTATGCCGCGATGCAACACGTGAGTAAGCTTAATCGAATTCTGATAAGACACGACATCGAACATTCGATGTTCGTTAACAGCATTAACTCGACTTGTTTCTTTATATAAACACATCAATCAGTTTGGTGTCTCAAAAATATGTCTTAACGAATCTACACGTAATTTTATAGGATCTCTTATTTATAAAATCTACGTTCTACATTTGATAAAAATATGACCAAGAATTTTAATATTAAAATGTTTTTACGAAATGATAAAGTCAGAAATATGAGTTATGTAGATTTTAATACTAAAATATTGTATAAATTACAATTAGTAAATAGGTAAAAATATATCAGTGCACGGTTATTTAAGATGAAATAATAGATAAGTTTTTTTTAACAGACTAGAACTTTTATATAAAATAAATCAAATGCCATTTTTATCATAAATTTAATTATTAGCATTTTAAATCATTCAAATTTAAAAAAATTTTTACTAAAAAAAACCAAGTGCCATGTTCATCTTTTTAATAAATTAAAATAAAATCGAGTTTCCATGGTTATACATTTTAAATGTGAATATATATTTATTCAATTTATCATACATATATATAGCTTGTGTGACTCTTTTATTTAAAGAAAAATACGTAACAGTATTTCCTATTCCATAAATGTACATTATAAGAAAATTAATGTGTTAGTCAACATATTAATAACATATTATACATTATATAATATTGTATATCATAACATAATATAGTAAATAATATCTAAATGTATTTAGATATTATTTACTATTATTGACTAAAATAACTAATTAACATATAATTTATTCTTTGGCACAAAATACATTACAATACATTTCTTTAAATGAAAAAGCCTTGAAAGCTCGTTTCTTAATTCTGAGAGAGAGAAACTTGATTTCTTTTATATAAAACGCTTAAACTCTGCTTCGTAAGAATTTGCAGTCAAACTTCCCGTTGAAATGGCTTTGGTGCAAAAATTTAAGTAATTGGTGTATTGAATATGCAGAACCCTATTTCTTATCAATAGAAAATATAAACTAATTGTTTCTTATAAATTGTAGAAATAATAATTTTTCAAATTACGAGAATTATTACAATAGAAGATTTTTAAGAATGAAATTTCTGGAATACAAACGGATAATATAATTTGATTCTGTGGTTAATTTTAAGATTATCAAAATCTCAATTTAAAATACGCTAACATTTAGTACTAAAACTTTGAAAATTGCGAAAAAAGAACGTTTAATTATATTCTACTAGCAACAAAAGTCGCTTCATTCCTCCCCAAGGAATCCTACAGCTCGCTTCATCAACTGCGCCTATTACGCAGCACTCTGCATACTTAAAAAGCCATCCAATTTTCGCGAAAAGATCGGCTCTAAGTTCTTATGAATGCAGACAAGTCCTAGTTTGTATATCTGTTTTTCGTGATATACCGTGTATCGTGAAAGATTCATACATCAAAGATTCGTACAGGCGGATGAAATAATACCGCAAGATATTTCTTGAAATTCATCTCCACTTTTCGATTCTCCTTCGACCTCTTTCCATAATTAAGTTAACATGCTCACATCCTGCTTGATTGGATGCACTTATCTGGAGATGCAATTTTCGACATTGCCGCGCTCTGCACGCGTGTATGTATTATCGTCCAACATATACTCGCGCGCGTGCATGCAGAGGAATGCTCTACGTCCTTACCACGCGCCAGACGCTTTACGCTCATCTTCTCATGCATATTAATAATGTTCGATGTGAATCGCGAATCGCTCGGAGGTTCCTAAATCACTGGGCCTTGCGCTTGAGCAGCACAACGCCGTAAATAAACGAAATTAACGTCGCCATTATCGACCGTGCTGCGCCGGGAATAAATTATCCCCATCTGCATCAAAGAGTAACGAGGAAGTGCTGCAGGTTCGTCATTGTTTATTGAAAAAAGAGAGAACGGTGCGCGGAAACAAGAATCGTCCGAGTCGGGCGAATATTTCGCGCGCATTAGGAACGACGGTCGTTTAATCCGTTTATCGACGTAATAACACGTCGCGACAGAAAACTTTTAAGTAGGTCTTATAATTTACATATTTAAGCCGCGGCGGTTACGTCATGAATAAAATTATACATTGATTTGCACAAATACACAGATACGTATTTGCATCCTCAAATCTGTTTCGCTCGCATTGCTTCGTTGATTTTCACGGTTTGCATGCATATGTATTAATGCTACACCATGTAAACTACGTCAGTATCATAGTTACGTTCATGCCGGAAAAGTCTTACGTATATCTATTATTTGCATCCGTCAATAGAAACGTAAAGCTGTTTAGCCGTTTAACACTTGCGATTGAAATATTTTATTTATGAATGAAACGTCGAAATTCGAGAAATTCGATGCAACGCTAACTTAGTTAGCGGCCGCGTGGTTATTCCATGCAACCGTACGTTGCTGTACGAATTAAAAAGTCATATCAATCATTTGCTAATTAAAAATTCCTACCTGTTCGCGGCTACTTCTCGCAATTATCAAAGTTCCGGTCTACGAATCAGTGAATTATTCAACATCGCACTCGCGGTAATTAAAATTGAAAACCCGTCCCGCACTGACGTATCGTTAATCAACTATAATCATACGAGTTGCGGATTTTATAACGAGTGAATCAATTATTTTATCATGAAAGAAATGTTTAATGGAAAAAAAGAAGAGAAAATATCTGCAACTTGAACTCGTTTAGTTTAAATGAAACTTCCTGGATGTGCACGACTCAAGACATGAGGAAAAACTGACGTTTCACATAAATGTACGTTTCATGCTATTTTAATTCCCAAGACATTTACAGCGTCGCTTTTTGTTAATTAAATTTCCACCGTGAGAAAAATAAAAAAAAAGAATATTGTTAAACATAATTTATTTACAGACACAACTTTCGCGAGTGCAAAAAGACCGTCGTCTGTATTACTGTGAAGAAAATTTTTGATCCTGTTTTTAATTGTCAAACCCCAGAATGACATAAAAAAAATCGATAAAATTTATTTTCGCTCTGGACTGACACTGATATATTTTATACACTTTTCACTCTTGTCACCCCGATCAAATTTCCTGTGGTGTACTCTAGTTTCAGATATTTTCTCAATCAATGTGGACCCACGAAATGTTGGATATTTATCTTCGGGAATAGAAAAAGCGCGTGAAAACCGTTAGACACGGATATAATGTACCCATTTTTATGTATGACTATCATACATAAAAAAGAAAATGTACTAAAAGCAAAACATAAGTGTCAACTATAAAGATGACAAAATTATTTTGTGAACTGACCTAAAAACAACTGTTTCATTTCTGCTATTTTTGTGGCGAAAATGACAATGCGTCTCTTTTGAAGATAACAAAATGGTGAAATACTGATTGTAAATAATTTCGACAGCCACGTAATCTCTAGTAAGTGCTATCTATTTCTTTAAATTAAATATAAAAGAATAACTATAAAAAAGTGAAATAATAAATGTAAAAGAAGGAAAGACATATTTATTTTGGCGAAAAGAACAATAGAATTCTATTTTAAGTTGATATTTTGTACATACAATAGGAAAAGTGATAGCAACTATAAAGATTACAACTATACAAGTTTTACGTACAATTAATGTGTAGTTGAAAAACAGTTGCAAAAACTATGAAATAGTTATTCGATTATACACATATACAATATAAATTCTACATGAAATTTGCACAGCTCTTACTTTTATGGTTGTTATCAACTACGTTTTTCTTTGAATATGGATTTGATTTTGAGTGCAAAAAGCGACAAAATGTAATATATGTCTTTGCTGGTACATTTCTAACGGCACTACAAGACAAAAGTGCGACTACAGGCTAAAGTGCTCAGAGGATACAAGCGAACACGATTCGAGGATTTCAGTGAGATTGACGGTAAACATGTGTGCGACCGCACGGTGACTGGCTATTTTCGAGAAGTCCACTTGAATTCGGACGTGCAAGTGGCTCAAGAAATTGGCCTTGCAAGTTCTTCTGAGGAACGACAACGGATAATCTAAACTGTTTTAAAAGATGATACGCAATCTGTGTGTACAACATCTCAAATGTCGATTTTACTGCAACAATGTATATTTAAACGATGATAACGTATAATAAAATATTTTAAACTTCGCACTGCTTAAGACAGTAATTATAAAATAATTGTTATCATAATTTGTGTGAAGGATTCTTAGTACTTTATCCCAGCTCAAGTAACTCACAAATCTTTTCTCTTAAGTTTCAAGATAATCCGGGATTCCGTTACTTAATGTCAAAAGTTGAAAAGTTAGAAGCACTGAGAACAAACATAAGCTTGCATAGTTTTATAACGAGCAACAGCTCTTTCCACACAAAAATAGTTTCTTTCCAGGCTAACAAACAAATAAAAAATGCCGCGACGAGCACCGATGTGTGTTCATAACGTAATAATGCCTGAATCTGACCAAAACGTTCCGAGGACAAATCGTCCTCGACATAGAAATGGTCACGGAAATCTTGGCGATATCAGTCACGGCACTGAGAAGGAATAGGTAATCCAAATCTCTTTAGGAATCCCATGCAGTCAGGTAGACGATATATTCACGTTCTTGCAAACATTACGGAGGTCTCTCATGCCAGGGAACAACTAAATCTTGCGGTAGCGAGAAGCGCTTCTTTTTTCTTCTTTTTGTTTCCATCGTCGAAATGTCCCGAGAAATTTGTCTACCTTAAATACGGCACAGAATAGCGTCGCGTTTAAACAGAAACTTGACAAATTACCGCGTACTCTTAGAACGCTATCTTTCCCAAACATAAACTCGACATGCGAACCGCGAAACAACAGTATCAACGACATAAGAGTAAACAAAAACGATATCGAGAATAGGTACATACTTTTTATCATCTTCTTTCTCAAAAAGTCGTTTGGTTTATTTTTCTCGTAATTTAGCATAATACAATTTAGGATAATAAGAGAAAAATGGACTAATATGTAATAAATAACACAAAGAGAGCAATTTTGCTAAAAAATTTAGTTAAACACAGATCTAAAAAGAATTTTGCTGAACCATCAAAATAATAGGATAGGATGACAAAATTGATTGCTAGAATATCAAAACATTTTGCAGCATTACTCATCATGTTTAATAAAATTCCTACAAAATTATTTTGATGGTCCAAAATTATTTTCAATATATATCTAGCTAAATTTTTAGATTCAACAAAATTGCTTTTTCCGTAAATAAATAAACGAAAAAAGCTGTAGTTCAGTCAAAGCAGATCTTGGTGTCGAATAATGTTTTTACGTAAATTTCGCAATGCCCAATATAATACCTTCATTTTGATTATTTTTATCTTATGAAAGACTGCTAAGTATAATCAAAATGTCATTGTTCTAAATTTTTTTAAAACAAATTTTGTATTGTTATTTATTTATCATCTTTAATTTTCACTCACTGGCTGTTGTCCTCTTATATTGCTTTACAATTTCCAGTTTATGCTAATATTATTAAGCATCAAAATCCGCTTTGCTCGAATAAGGTTCTCTTCGCTTATTTCTAATATACTTTAAGTTTCACCAATGTTACAGTTAAATGTTTATACATTTCACAAACTGCATGATGCGTATAAGCCATGAATTTAATAGCGATTTAAGTAATTATAACTTTTAGGAATTTAAAATAACTTTCTTGTTGAGATTCTTGTTGAGAAGCCGTCGATAATATCGAAATAAACTCTGACTTAACAATAAACGCTCTCAATATGGATACCCTCGAGTTCGCGATGGCTTGGAAAATCTCACTCGAAGCCAAAGTAAGGCACATTTACGAGGTACTAAATGGTCGACGGTAGAAGGAATTCTGATATACCGCGGAATCGTCCTTTCGTAATCCAAATCTCCTTAGAGAAACGAAATGGAACTTTCCGTAAAATATATTTCCCTCCCTAGGAACATTCACCGTCGAATCTTATATAACTTACTGTCAGCAAGTTTATATTGCGCGCAAGTTATCGCTAATCGTAATTGCAAGAGCGATAAAAAAATTACATGTTTCTTTAAATCGATTATTATGTATATTCAGGCATAATTAATTGTTTTACAAAACAATTCACTTCGAATTTATAAATATGTATCTTCGTTTCTAAATATTTTCGTATAAAAGAAAATCAAAAAAGGTATGCGTATTTCTGCAGCTACACCGAAAAAGCAATTTTGTTGAAAATCTAAAAATTTAACTAGATACAGATCTGAAAATAATTTTGCTGGACTATCAACAAAATAATTTTGCAGGAATCTTAAGCATGATAAGCAATGCTACAAAATGTTTTGATATTCTAGCAATCAATTTTGTCCTACCTAATTGTTTTGATGGTCCAGCAAAATTATTTTTCAGATCTATAGCCAGCTAAATTTTTAGATTCTTTTCTTTTCAAAATTGCTCTTTTAGTGTACACGAAAAAAACGGATACCTTTTGTTGAAATATTCAATTTAATTAAATGCAGATCTGAAAATAAATTATTGGATTGTCAAAACATAATTAGACAAAAATGTTCAAATTGGTTGCTAAAATGTCAAAACGTTTTGCAGCATTATTGTCATATTTGAGCGTTTTATATAATTATTTTCAGATCTGTATCTGTATATAAACTAAATTTTTTCATATTTTACCAACATTCTTTTCGTGCACCTGTATTTAAGCTCGCAATTTCTAATTGTTTACAATTAGGATATAATTTAAGGTTTATTTCGCAGCTTTGCGAAATTTGAGAGGTAAAATAACATCTCGAATCTCAAGATTTGTCGAAGACCGAGAAATTGACTTATCTCTCAACGGCAACATGCCGGTTAATTCCACAGATGATTCGGTAACGATGTTATTTGAGCTTGAGATGATTTTATCCACGCCGCGGTACGTCCCCGACGAGAACAGCATTGCTAGATCACGAAGACGACGATGTAACATTCCCACATCGCTTCGACCGGAGATACTAAACCGCGCGGGCGAGAAATGTTGGATATCAGACGCGGCTTGTCGGCGGCGAAACGATGCGCGCGAAGCCGAGGCGTTCTGAAAGGTATTTCGACAGGAACGGATGGCTATGCGGCCTGCCAACGTCCATTGAATTTCAAGCGAGTCCGTTTACCGAGCTAAAGAGAGATGGAGAAAACGCGAGAGAGAGAGAGAGAGAGAGAGAGAGAGAGAGAGAGAAAGATGGAGTGAAAGCGGTATAAAGAGAACGGAGGTCACGTCCTCGCAAGTGCCCTCCGCAACTGAGCGAAGAATCGACCCGCTGCTACCTTCGATTTATTTCCTTCCTGCTGGCGTCCATCTATCTTTTATCGCATTTTTAATTCGATCTCTTGCCATCTCATAACCGAATTAGACACAACATGGCGACTGCGCGTCAAGAAATAGCGATTTCGCGCTGCGATGCTAGTTTGTTCTTTGTTCGTTGTTAGAAACGAGTAAAAAACTTCGTAATATAGCTCATCTTTTTATCATTTTTCTGAAGCCATTCTGCCATATTTAGTGTGCGATAAAAATCATATATGTACAGATGCCATTCTCTTACTTCAAAAGTGATATAACTTAAAAATATAACTTTCAAGTTATTAATGAATGAGTTAGGTAAAAATTACTC
Organism: Trachymyrmex septentrionalis; assembly: GCF_001594115.1. Lineage (NCBI taxonomy): Eukaryota > Metazoa > Arthropoda > Insecta > Hymenoptera > Formicidae > Trachymyrmex > Trachymyrmex septentrionalis. Next base: position 2,255,979 of record NW_017305884.1, read on the forward strand.
TATCAAAAATAAACCAATTTAACTTCACAGTCCGTCTAAATAGCACTTGTGTCAGTCTTAAGATTTCCAGAGAGATCATAATAGTTCTATTACAGTGCTACATTTTGAATTGTCGTTTTTTGTAATAATGAGTTTTCTACGGAGAACATTTAGAGTTAATACAGTTTTAATGATCGCATAGTTGATTAGTAATAATGTAGTTCGAAAAAGGAATTATTTTGTTTTGAATTTAATCATTTTAACTGATAAAAGTAAATATAAATTGTTGATATTTTGAGTAATGTCACTTTTGAGGAATTATTATGGATTTATTATAACTTTGTAGGACATCAAAATTGTTTTATTAGTTAATAACTTTCTGTTAAATTGAAAAATGATTCTTCTTATTTAAAAAAAAACTTATAATGTTTTAATAATCTGACACAAAAATCATTTAAATATACTCTCTAAAAGTGAATCAGTGACTTCAGTACTACACTTATATCTGATGTAATCACATCAGCGAATATTCAATATATTATTTTTTAGTAATAATAAACTGATTTACTTTTAGAGAGTATATTGATGTACTATTCCAACATCTTACTTTAGCCGCGCACGTAACTATTTCTTGTACTTACAATTAATTATTATACCTAATGTTTTAAGTCATGTTACTTTCGAAATAAAAGAAATGATATAAAATGCCATGTGTCAAGTATGCAACATAGACATTTTTCTGTTTACAATCAATAATATTATTTTTTATTTATTTAGATTACCGCACATATTCTTATTGCACACTATTATCTCACAATAAATGTGCATATTATCTCAGAAATAAATGTGGCTACCAATTTCATTTTTTATCGTGAATTTATTAAATGTTAGCGATTTAATATAATATAATACAATATAGAAAACTGTATTCACAATGCAAACCACTGTTAAATCGCGGTCTTGTTCAATGAGATCGCGAAGACAGGATGTAAAGATTGAGCGTTAAAATAAACGGTTATTCCGTAGTTAACTTTTGCAACTATCCCTTTATTCTGCATTAGAACTCATAAAACTTTCGGAGCCCGCCAAGTTCCTCTTCCATCTCTGATAGCTTCCCATGTAGCGTTGTGGCAAGCGGAACTTTAAAGAGTGCTTTTAACTAACTCCGAAAAATCGAATTACGGTACAAAAACTCGGTGCCACTCTACGTGTTTCCAAAGTTTCGGCAAAATCATCGGGTTTTGCTGACGCTTTTCTCCGCCACGCGATTCCTACTGGGAAAGATTTTTCTGCGCTCTCGGAAAACTTAGCGAGTAAAATAGAGTGTTTTAGGATTACGTCCTGTATATACCCACGAGAAAGTCGTCACGAAACGGGTGAATTACATCGCATTCTTGACATTAAGCTTGAAAAACTTGCGGCGTATCCTAAAGCAAATTAAAAGCTAGCCTTGGATTTAAAGTTTCTTCAGGAAGTGCCCACATGGGAGATGTATTTCATGTAGAAAATATATAAGAGCTCGTTATGACACAGTATCTAAACTTTTCGTATAAAGTTACCTCAAATAGTTGGCCAATGTCTAAAGAGAAAGAAATTATTTTATAAACTGACCTAAAAGTAACTGTTCTGTAGCTACCTACTTATTTCTGCTCTTTCCGCTACAAAAATACAATGCATTTCTTTTAAAGGCAATCAAATGGAAATAGATTGTAGATATAATTAAATGAAAGAAATCCTATCTCTCTCATCCGCATGTAATTTTATTACTGTAGTTACCAGATAATTTTTAACGAAGAGTGCTTTCTTATAATCTTCAAATGTGATTTATACACTGTTTTATATATATATCAAAAGATCAATGATATTAGAGCAACAACTTACCTATTGTTTCGACTTATAAATAACATTTTATTATTTTTTTGACACACTATTTCATGTGTGTCAAAATGTAAATTAATTCTTTCTGCACAGTTTATTTTAAAGTAAATAACGTTCATATTAACGTTTATACTTATAACAATTTATAAATTAAATTTAACTCAAATTTAATGTATTTTCTAGTTAAATTCAATTCTATTGTTTCAATTAAATTCTATAGGAATGATTAAAAATAACTAAAATTGAATATATGTAATTTGATATAATGAAATAGTATGTCACGCAACAAGCTAAATAAAAGCCTTAGGATGTATAGTATTGCATACACAAATATATATCGCAGATCTATATATTTGTGAAATATACAACGCGATAAATATTTCAATCGATATGCTAATCGCGCGAATTCTGCGAAAAGCGAAACCTTTGGCATATCCCGACATATCAGGGTACACGTATAGTGGTTTTCGATTTCCGAACAAAAAAAATTACTTCCGGACGAGTATCCGGTAAAGCTTCAACATGACAAATCCCCAAAACGCACGCGATTGATTACGGCAGCTTTTCCCATTGATTCGGCTACTGAATTTTTGGCAACATTATTCTTTTTATTTCGCAAAATCTCTCACCATTCTAAACGCACACGTGCAATGTGCGTCTGGTGACGTCGCGACAGCAATGGTACTTCAATGCAGTATTCAGTCCGGCCGAGATATCGTTGACCCGCATCCCTAGGCGAAACATATCGCGGCCAACGTCGCGGAAGCTGCGAATCTGCAGCATCTGCGCTTGTGTGCCTCCTCTGCAAAGTATGGCATAATTTGCAAACGAAGAGAAACGGCGTGACTTTATCGCCCAAAACTGTGTTTAATACACAACCTGCAAATACAACCGAACGAATAGATCCACGGTGATGTATTATATATACATGTACAAGGATTTAGGACAAGTTGGTTCATTCGGTCGCGTTTACTATTGCTCTATTCGCGTAACATCGGCATCCAGAACATTCCGGAAAATTTATCGCATGATACAAACACTCCATGATGTCTGAATTTCTGGATATTTCGTTAATGTTACAATTGTCTTTAATTATAGATTATACACGAAAGAAAATGTTATGTAAGTTATTAAAAACTGTTAGTCGTTTTATGATATTTTATATAATAATAAATATAAATATAAACTTATTTTCACATTTATATATCCAGCAAAATTTTAAATGTTTCAACAAAATCGTTTTTTGTATGTATCTGTAACGAGTTAATAAATGTTTGCTCGCTCATTCGTTGATGTTCACGTCCATAAACACGCCTTAAATCTAGTAAGATTTAGCCTTGTGGCTGAGTAGATAACGGTCAGTAAAAGTTAGTTTGCAGTTATTATATTGGGAAACAGAGAGAGAGAGAGAGAGAGAGAAAGCAAAAATTTGTTTAATAAATTATTTTATCACCAGCAGATATATGATTTTAACTGTACATGCAAAACCTACAGCGAATTATAAAAATCGCAAAAAAAAACTATTTAACAAAACTGTGGAAATTTGGAAATAAATGTTTAGACAACGTATTGTTCATTAACGGTATCGCAGCAAAAACATTATCTTATTCTCTCTAAATATATTTTAGAGTATTTTTATTTTTGTATAGCTAAAATAGATACATCTAATATAATCAATAAAGATAAAAGAAATTAGTTGGTGTATCTAATACAATACTTAATATAATTAACTTATAAAAACGAAAAAAATTTGATGATGACTTTTAAATGTGTATCTTGTTATTCAATGAGAGATACTCTTTCTTTAAAAAGGAATAAAGTATAATATTACGGAAATCTCTTTTCAATAAAAATCAATTTAAAGCGAAAATGATTTCTAGATATATTAATTCAAAAGAATTTAATATTTTACGTTTTATAAAACTGTAAAATAAAATAAGTGAATATCACAAAATAAATTGCGCTCCCACTATTTCTAGTAATTTATAGCTATCTGATAATTTATAGTTATCTTGATAACGGCGACGATGCAGAAATGTTCCTCTCATTACGTCGAGTCATATTGAAACACATATCAAAACTTGTTGCATCTGAATTGCCATCGACCAACCTATCGACCAAGGAATGAAAGACCCTAAAAGAACCTTGTCACTCGAGATTTCTATTAAATTCTTTTAATTAATCTCTTTGGATACTTTGATGTTCGTCCACTTTAAAATCAAAAGCGCACGAACAAGGCTTCTCTTTTCGAGGATCGCTACTCAAGTGACTCGAAACTTGAGAGCAAAACTCCTTTTTATCGGCGTAAGTGGCAAAAAAAGTTTTATAGTGTCACTAACGGAAAGGTAGAAACTGCTACATTGCGTCTTAAATATCGAGAATGGTCGCATTCAAATAGTGAAGTGAAAAAGTGTATACATACAAAGGAGCTAAAAGAATTTTACATCAAGAAAATCATTTCGAACTTAACTTTGGGACTTCTATTTGAAAATCTAACTCATTTCGAACATTCTCTTAAGTAATTGATCAAATAAACACGCGATGATACTCTCTAAAAACCAGTGACTTCAATGCCATACTTACAACTGATATAATCATTAGTAATATAATAAATATTTACTGTTGCGTATCAATGCATTTCAAATCTGCAGAAAATCAGATTCTTTGAAAGTGAATCAGTGCATTATTACTGAAAAACAGTAAATATTCACTAATGATTACATCAATTATAAATATAGCACTAAAGTCTGCAATAATACATCGATTCACTTTTAAAGAGTAGATATATTCGCGTATTATACTTATTTGCAAACCATTCTTATAATATACTAAAAGACGGTTTACCGAAGTATCTAAAAATTTAGCTAAATATAGATCTGAATATAATTTTGTTGTATCATTAAAATAATTATGTAGCACGCTAATTATTTCGATGTTGCAAACAAAATTATTTTCAAATCTGTATCTAGTTAAATGTTTAGATACTTTAGCGAAATTCATTCTTTCCATATCACGTATTGCGCGTACACATTGAACAAAGAAACACATATACGCATAATATCTATATACTGTAAGTATATTCTGTATAATACGCAAATACGTGTCTATCATCATGCGTATAATTACTTATTACGGGTCTATGGTTCATCGCACGACGTTCAAATGAGCGCACAGCCCAATGCAATTACACCAAAGCGTAGCCACATAGTGAGGTATCGAAGCAGAGAGGACAAGCCGTGGAAGCGAGACGAACAAGAGACACGGAGAGCCGTACAAACGCTATTCGCAAATTCGGTTCTGCTCACACGGCTGGGACTATACCGGAATCTGGTTGTAAATTCAAACACGTACGTCTATATTGATCGTATGAAATATATCTCTTTGATCGTGCTTGGAAATCCGCTACCGATATGAGTTTGTAAATCTTAACGCAAAAATAAACTCTTCCATAACATTTACTAACTACGTAAAAATTTTTACGCGAAAATTTTTCATATTAACTTATGAATGAGCGATCGGGCGATAAACGTATTTAAAACATCCGACGCTCACCTTATAATTAAACGCACATATTGCAACACCGTACCAAATGCACCATGCACCATGCACCACTGTACAAACTGCACCACTTATTCAAATAGCGTTTCGTCGCGCGAATAGTGGACATGTTGACACTGGTTAGTACCTCGGTTAGTACGATGCGCCCGCAAACCAAGAGACCAACTGTTCTGTTCACTATCAGAATTACTGTCCATCTACGAATTTACAAGAGCGGAAGATCCGATCTGTTGAGCTACCATCAACGCGGTAATGGTCCTTGAGCTGCACTTACCCACATGCATACGATAACGTGTAATAATAACAAGATCACCCCCCCCTCTCTCTCTCTCTCTCTCTCTCTCTCTCTCCCCCTCTCCTTATCTATCTATTTGTCTATCCATCTCTATCTTTATCAGAGAGAACATGCTTCCCAGTAACAACAAGACATAACTGCTCCATAAACCAAAGTTATCGACAACGTACTTCCTAAAAGGTAGTTGCAAAGGATAAGAAACTTAAAATGACAAACCGTTTGTAAGAACAAAACCATAGTCATAACTTAATTAAAAAAATTTAAGAATGCGTTTTCGTATGTGTTGCGTACTCGGGATTTTTAAAAGATATTCTAATAAATATCTTTTATCTAATAAATATCTTCACGGATTATACCATACGGATTATATCTTGGCCATAAATATGAAATATTCCCAATCTATTGCATTTTCTTTGGAAAAGATAATAATAAAAATCAAAGGATTGACAAAATATGAAAATTGTTATAAAAATATTATTTTTTAGTAAAACTGTTTTTTAATTTATCTTCCGTTTAGTATCGAATGTTTATGTCAATTTGGGAGACGAAGAGGGAAGGGGATGTACTGTTTTGACTATTAGTATATTTTACATTTATAACCAAAACAGTATATACGCATATATATTAATAATTTTTCATAACATGTTAAATGGTTAATAATGCAACATATATTAACATAAATTCTTATACATTCGTCTATTATAATGAATAATAAGTATAAGGATAGTTACAAATGAGTTTACAACAATCTTTCTACAGAAACATTATAATCAAAAGAGAATGTAAAGTTATACTAGAATAGGTTCCAGAATGTAACGTAATCAATAAACGATAATAATAAAAGCTGTCGTTTCTATCATTTTATTTTTAAAACTGTCACAAAGTATTATAAATGTAATCAAATTATATTTGCAATTCGAACTACTCATTGTTTTTTCGATCAAATGATTAAGAGAAGAAAGATATTGTTAGTTTTTTTCTTAATTTTAATTTTTTTTTTTATTATTGTGACTCTTTTATGAAACTGTCATTATTTAGACTACTCCAATACTATAAATATTTTAATAAACAGTCTTCTTGAAAAATTGTGGAATACTAAAGTGGAATAATAAAATAATTTAGATAAATATTTATTATATCTTTTTCTACCAGTCTCTCCTCATCTCTCTTTCTCTCTCTTCCTATGAAGAGTATATTTCACAAGAAAACTCTCTCTCTCTCTCTCTCTCTCTCTCTCTCTCTCTCTCTCTCTCTCTCTTTCTCTCTTGTACAGATAATTCCAAAATCATTCCATTAAAAAAAATTAACTTTTTAATAATTATCTTTTTAATAAGTTAAAGAATTTATCGTTAAAATTAAAATTTAATTCTATAATATCTCCTGAATCAATACGAAAAAATCTAGAGAAAATTGTACGGTATAGAGAAAAAATTCCCATGATTTTTAATACAAACACATTTTAATGCAAACTTTTAATTGGCTATGTTTCTTCGATACCCTCGGGTGCAATTACTCCCGTTGTAACTTTGCAGATCGCCACGCACGTTCTACACGCGGACCGAGATTCGATTAATTAAACAAGCGCTACGATTAACCCATTTCTGAAACTACTCGAAGTGCCAGCAAATCAGGCAACCATAAGAGAATGTAGCTCGTGTGCGCATGCCGCGTATGCAGTGATGTTTTATTGTTATGGGTGGATCATCGGTTAAATTAATTATTGCTTTACATGTGCGAACCGACCGGCAAGGATAACACGTTATAAAGATGCAGTTATTATTTATAGTCGCACATAATGTATTGGAAAAGTATAGGTATAACGTGAGCATTAAGCGAAAGAGATTACAATGGATTATTGTTGTAAGCTCGTTTGTTGCAGTTCGTATCGTAAAATGTCGAAATATAATCTCTTCTTGGCTAATAATATAGAAATTTTCCAATAAGCGAATGGATACGCAATCAATAGTTAATTCACTAATCTATGTTACATATTAATTATAAGTGTTGCATTCGGGTACCACTTTCAAATATTACAGAATAACTAATTATTTCAATCAATTCCCAATTTCATTTATAGCATTATTCTTATCATATTATGTCATTCATATAGTTCGCAATAACTCTTGATGTCATTACAATAATTATTATTATTATTTTGACTTGAATTAATTTGTAATTACTTCACGGAAAGAAACGCTTCTCAAATATCTAAAAATTTAGGTAGATACAGATCTGGAAATAATTTTGTTGGGCCATCGAAATAATTGTGCAACGCTGCAAAAAGTTTTAACATTCTAGCAACCAATTTGAATGTTTTCATAATTATTTTGCTATTCTAAACGAATTTATTTTCAGATCTATATCTAATTAAATTTTTAAATACCTCAGCAAAATTATTTTTTGTGATTATTTTGACATGTATTTTTATTTACAATAGAAAAAACAAAAGAAGGCCAAATAGACGAACAAATGGATGAATTAATTCGCTTATTTGAGTTCTTAGAGAGAAGCAACAAGCTTTATTAAACCTGTCAAACACACATTCATACCTATTTGCTTTGATATTTCATTCTAACACCTATTATATATTGAACGATATGTACCTATATCCTCAACGTTTTAGATATTAATTCAAGATTGAATTTTACTTTTTTGACTGTACTCTTTTTCACCTGTAAACGGAAAATTGATTTTCTTTTTTCAAATCTGGACATTACTTCTTTTGGATAGACTCACTTTGACGAAAACAGCACTTTTTTATCTATTTGACTTAACTTTTCTTTAATGTTATTTATTAAAATCAATGTCATTTTCTATTTATGTGTTTGACCTGATGTGGTTTCTTGCTATTCTTTTTATTTATTTATTTATTTAATGTTTCGTTCTATAGTATAATTTATTATTTTTAGTCTATTATTTTTTTTTTATTCCTTATTTTCACGCGGCGATTAATTTTACGGCTGAGAATGACTCACAATTAGTGAAGTCAAAGCGTACCGTATTAATTTTACTAGTTTATATTAATAAATCCTTTTTTATCTAATATTTCTTCGTCTAGACTTTTTTTGGTCTTTCTTTATTCTTTTATTATTTAAAATATAACACAATTATTTAGTTCACTTAATTTTTTTGTCAGTTAAATATAAATTAAAATACAACAAAAAGATTTCTTATTTATTTCAGTGTTGAAAATATCAAAGAAATACAGACTTTCTAATCATTTTAAAATAAAAACAGAGTTGTACAATCGTAAAAACATTTCATCAACATTCCTAGCGAACGTAACTTTATTTTTACGATTACCCTATACACACGCAATCTATCTTTCGATCTATTGACAACAAACAAGTTCGAATAAAAAAAATATAGAATACAAGCCCGTCCAGACAAGTCCCAAAACACCGATAAAATTCTAGATTCGCAGCGTAAAACGTTGTGGATCAGTTATTTGCAATTCATTAAACTTATCCCTCTCTTGCTACAGTTTATTCTCAAAATTACTCTCAAACTGATTAATACGCGATCGTAACCGAACTGAGATAACCACGTTCGCGCTAATTCTGCGGTCTAACAGTATCGCACAAAGTTCCGAACGTGCGACGACCGTCGCAATGCCGATGTGGGATTAGAGAACGATGAAGTAAAATCGCGGACATTTAATGCGAAACCACCTTCAACCACCATGGGTCCCGCGGGTAATCGCGGAACGAAGTAGCCTCTCAGATTGTCCAATCACGCGTCGAAGAACCGGAAACACAACGCGTGCAGTAGACAACGATAGACAATAGTGTTCTCCACGGACCAAACTATAATGGTAATACATTCATCGTCGCCGTCGTCGTCGTAGTCATAGTCGTCATAGTTGTCGTCGGCACTGTCGGCGTTCCACAGTAGGGTGGACCAAATCAAGTTATATCGTCACGCTCAGCGCCCATTATAATAATTGCATGCACGGGACTCGGATCCATTACGATGGTCCACCCGACGTTCTCGTGAACCGGAAGTCGAAGCTGTCCCTCGAGGAGCGCGCCCGGAATTTCGAGAAGAGAATTTCCCGCGTGACTGCAATTTCACGCAACTGCGCTCGGACAACATCCAACATAGTCGAAAACGGCACACACGTGTGTAAAACAAGACTGTCTTTTGTGGACATCGATGATACGAAACTGAACAAAGTGTCTTTCAACGTATCCATGCTCAACATATTGATGAGATTGAAAGGGAGAATCGGGGAGGGTTGACGCAATCTTACGTAAAATTCAACTGACTGATTTCACAGTAGGCATCGTTATCGTGCCAGGCAAATCGCGAGTATACATAGAGCTGTTTCAGAACCTTCTAGCTATGTTCCTTCCCTACCGTATCTTTTGATAACGTATGCTGTTAGCAACATTAGCGAGAATTCCAGGCTTAAATTTCCGAGTCTTTGATATCAAGAAGAAAACAATGAAGTGAATAA
>NW_017305884.1:2266247-2293496 GCF_001594115.1 Trachymyrmex septentrionalis
CAGCGAGAATTCCAGGCATAAATTTCCGAGTCTTTGATATCAAGAAGAAAACAATGAAGTAAATAAGAGAAATCTATATCTTGCCTTAATTTACATCTAATTGGCATTAAATTAAAAGTGACATACAACAGTGTCAAAGCGCTAATTATCATTATTGAAATGATACTTAATCGTCACAAATTAAATCATAAATATTCAGTCATAAATTATAGCGGTCGAATAAAATAAATGTGAGAAGATAGGAATGAATTTATTCATTAATCGATATTGCGTTTGACGGTTATTTTATTAAACATTTAGATCTCGTTCCATAAATTTAAAATTAACTTTAATCTCGGTTTAACTTATTATTCTTCATCTTTTTTTCTAATTCTAAAATTAGAGAAAAATGAGTAAGTTGATAGAGAAAGTTGAACCGCATTTTCTAATTCTAATATAATATTAGAAAAAGATGAGGAGTAAGATAAATCGTGATTAAAATTAATGTTACGTTTGTGGAATCGGTCTTCATTCATAAAAATTCAAATCAATCAAACATGATTAATTATATTTTAAAAAGTGACTTTTCTTTCGCACATAATTAATTCTTTATGGACACTTCAAATGATGAATCTAATATGGCGGACAAAATTACAAAAAAAATTATCTAATTATCACATAACTTGATTTTATAGGGAATTTTTAATTGCAAAATAACTTCAAGTTTTAAGTTTCGATTTATTTAAAGTTTATCAGTGCTAATTAAAAATTATTTAAAGATTAATGGCTTATTTTTTTGCGTCCGTTACCTGAGTAAAAAAATTAATGCATCACTCACCAAATCGATGTGCAACAGCGGAATTAAATCTGCAACTGTTACGTCGCTTCGATGATTCTGTAACAAGAAGAATATAAAATCTAAATTAAAACAGAGCAGAAAAAAAATCAATCAATACTTTAAAAAATATTTACTAAAGTTCTCTTGAAAATAATCATATAATTTTTATAAACATTTTTTCATCATTCAGTTAAATATTTATAAAAATAATTATATATTTTACAAAAAAGATCTTAAAAATACGTATTTATTAAGTTTCAAAGTAATTTTAAATAATCCTTTTCTTCTAATCATCATTTTAAAATAATTGAAATAGAATAACTCAAGAATAAATAGAAGAAAGATACTGATGTCACATAAGCAAAAAATGATATTTACCGCAAGGTTGCTCCGCCGGTGCCTGATGCCTCTCCCAGACTTCCTCCTCCTCTCAGAATTGGGATCCTCTCGCACAGGACACTCGCGTAAAACACTCGCGAATAATATACTAAATCGCGCGCGGACTAATCACTTACGAAAGTCTTTCGCGCGACACTGCGATATTTCACGTTTACAAAACCCATATAAGAATATTTCCATTTCGATCGATGGAATCAACACTACACGTCGACGGGTACATGCGAAACACACGATGAATGCCGACCAAGAGTTAAGCCCCACACGAAAGAAGACGAAATCGATCGTATCGAGTCCATCACCTCTGTTTTACACAAAATCACGTTTAAAATTGACTCAATCATACGCCCTAACTACTAGTTCTAGTGGACACAAGTGGTGCTGTACCACGAGCGATTCGAAAAGGCTGGTAGACGTGACAAGCGCCTCTAATAAGAGAAAAGTTGGTACCATTGCCGATTGTCTAACAATATAGACAATTCAGGAAATGGGATCCAACCCCTCGTCACGAGCTAGTTTTAAAAAAAAACTACTAGAGCTAGGCTCTGACCAAGTCAGATTGAACGCGATTTAGCTGGTAGATAAACACAGAGAAATGATCGCCCTGACCAGAGTTATACAACTCCTTTTTGGGCGACCCACCAGCCGAATTCTGTAACTCGTCATGCAATCGTTATGAACTCATAACGACTGTATAACGAGTTACAAAATAGACAGAGACAAATCCGAGTCAATCGATCGCTTCTTATCGCTAAGGGCCGAACCGTTTGCCGACAGACAGAGCGTGTCCTCAATTAGCCGATAGCAACAGTAGTTGCTAAACCGCGCGAACACTGCACCATTGCGAAGTGCGTAACATTACGCGGCCGGCATCACCTCGTGCTCGAAACACTTGGCGTGAGAGCATTGCAATGACCGCCGCGGAGGCCACATGTAGCAACGTCTCAATGAGAGTTCCGCTTACCGTCAAAACATCGAAGATATGATTACATCGTTGAAATGAAATTCCATCAAATGGATTTTGTCAAAAATCTATTTAGTCCGGTAACTTTAACGGCACTCCCGAAGCAAACGCGCGACGCGACGAACCGGCTGCGGTTCATTCACTTTCAATTCGGCGACGAAGGTACGTTAGCTTCCCCATCGTTGGATTTTTATACGAAGAGAACGATTTTTTACTCAATACCTAAAAATGTATCTAGATATATCATTCGGATAAATCTAAAAATTTTTTAATATTTAAGAAAAACCGTCTCTTTCGTATATATCCTCCGGGTACTGAGCCCTCTCACCACGTCAAGGTGTACCAAGAGAGGGGAGATGTCATTTGAAAAACGTAACATACAACGCCAGTCATCTAACTGTCGAAATATTAACGTATATTACAAAATCAATAAAATAATCTATACTCGTTACATTTGAATATTCTTCAATGAATATTACACGATGCTTTTATAGCTACGTAAACGATTACAACTTATTCCCAAAGTGACTTTCATACTTTAATTATGAGTTCTGAGACACTAAATCCTTCTTCATTGCAAGTTACTCTTTTGAAAAATATTTTAAGACTATATTCACTCAGCCATATCAAAAATTTCGTAAAACTGAATTTCACAAAATTTAGATTGTTTTTATAATATTTTAATACTTTTTTGTAGCCAGAATCGAATTCGGCGATCTCAAATATGTTTATGTTAGAAAACAAGGTCTTTCTAATTTTTTTTATTAAAAAGTTTTCGTTTTAAAAGAATTAATCTCTCTCTCTCTCTCTCTCTCTCTCTCTCTCTCTCTCTCTCTCTCTCTCTCTCTCTGAAATAAAGAATTGGTTCAATTTTTTTTAATTCTAATTCTTTTCGCGTGTTTATCAATTATAATTAAGTGTAAATTTCATAATCGTATTAATAGTATAATTCACAAAGATATAATCATATTAAAAAATGTAAACACAATTTCAATAGTTAAAGCATTCATATTAAAATACGTGACACAAAAATGTTTATATATATATCCGTATAACAAATCAAATTATACACACACACACACACACACGCGCGCGCACACGCACACACACACACACACACACACACATATACAGATATATAAATATGCGACTTGATGACTGCTGTTTTCTGTTTATCCCGCGTAGTAAATTTATTTCGCACTGCTATGCATCATCTCAGGGAACTTTGTTTTCAAATTTAAAATTAACTATTCACAGTTTGCTGGAAAATGCATTTTATGCATATTTTATGTGTGTATTCTAATATATCTCAATATTACAGTTACTTAACAAATTTTAATAATCTTTTATGGATAAATAAAGAAGAACATTTCATTTGTATCATATCTATATCTTTTTTTTTTAAATTAACAACTATATCATTCTATAGAACAAAGTTTCAGTTTTAGAGTCTGCTTTTTAAATTGCAATAATTTTTAACGAAGCTGTGAGCAATCGAACTCAAAATGTTTCTTTTACAATTTAAAAAAACAATTTTGTTGGAAAAACTTTAAGCTTTCACGATAGAAAGTCGAAAGTTTTCGCAATTTTTTTGTAGGCACGTGATAGGCCCACAAAGTGAAAATGCTCATTCTATCTAGCTCATAATTTTCTATGTGTAAAAATGACTGAACTCATAAAAACTTAAAAGATATATGCACCTTTCAAAAATAGAGGCTTTAAGCTTTAAAACCTTCTTTTAATTTTAATTTTGGTCATCTTTAACGAAGTTATAGCTACTTGAATTTTGAAGTTCGTAGCGCTGCAAACTTTTGTTTCTATGTAATTTATTTATAATTTATTGTAATGTAATTTATTGCATTTTTTTTTTAAGTGGTAATAAAAGCGAAATTAGGGAAATTATTAAAATTAATATCAAAATAAATATTAGTCTTTAATCAAGCTGTGTTTAAATTTATTTTTCGTTAAATATAAAACGTTTATGTCAATTTGTGGGTACTTTATACTTGTGACCAAAGCTGTATATTATATCAAAGGATTAGGTAATAAATCATGTTTCACATAAAAGCGTTTAAACTTCGAAAATCGATTAAACAGATTCAAAGAGACCCGATAATGATATGACCGCAATTCACTTCTCATGATATTTAATAGATTGCTCTAATAATAAAGTAGCAACAAACAATCTTTGCCGACTAAAATATTATGATCACTCATAAAGTTATAATTGCGAAAACATCATCGTACAATTCCTATTTTAATAGAGCAAGGAATTGTAAAGTAAGGTTATACTCTCTGTGTTTCAGCTTTAATTTTAACCAAAAAATAAAACAAAAGAGAAAATAATTAGTAGAAACTCGTATCACATAAACTTTCGTACATATTAATTTATTCCGCATCCAGATGATATGCGGAATACAAAGATAAATATATCTTACTGGCAGAAATTTGGCGCAATTTGATTTTTCAAAATGTCATCTCATCGACGTTTATTATACAGCCATGATTAATTGCGCGATTCTGTATACAAGGGCAGGTGGCTCAGTTATGAAGTGCTACTCGCTAAATCCCATTTGGGTTTTAGGGATACAAAATGAAGTTTCGAGAGATAATGACGAGAACGGATAGCTGCGACAAAGCCTGCCCTCGTGCGATTGCATTTCACATATCAATCCGGTACGCGTTTTAAAATTGTGGCTTTTAATGGATGTCCCATAAGCTTGAAGAGATTTAACGGTTTATATTGAAGGCAATCCTTTGTATATCTCTTTGACATCTATCGACATCGTTAAAAAATATACCAATCTCTGCACTAAGAGAAAAACAATTGATATTTATGACTATAATTTCATGATAAAATAATTATGATTAAGAACTTTATTTTGATCATTTTTACAACTATTATAATAAACGTTATACACAAGTTGACGTATACATATGTCACATACATATGTGTTTCATATACACATGAAAACAAGTTAAACCATGAAATCCTCAATATTAATACATTTTACTATGTTAATAAATAAAATATGTATTTTATAATTTAAAATATTTGCATTTCACTTTTCACTCAGATTAAAATAGTATACAATGACTTCACTACTGCGTCTAATCAAATTCACTATTAGTGTGATAATCTAATATGTATAATCGAATCCTGTGTAATATCTGATATAATTTTCATAAATATTATCGTCTCTTATAAGTAATATAATTAATATCAATTATAAAAAGTCAATAATATCTATAAAAATGTAAGATATTAATCGATTAAAAAATAATCTAACGATTATGCTAATATTTTTTTCTGAAGATACCATTATACGAGTACATATTGTATCTCGCATAATATAAGCTTGTGTATATTTTGTGTATATTTTGCACATATGTATATATAATAAGCAAGAAATATTAATAATATCAATCTGTGTTTTCGTCCCTTCCTTCACCTACAGTCTCCCAAACCACTAGCTCGGCCCACATCTCAGCGTGTTTGCATAATTTATTCTGGTGACGTATGCGCACGCGTTATGCCGCGACTTGAATTAACGGCACCCGTTTACCACGAATAAATCGCTATAATTATCGGTGCAGCCGAAATGAATTGTACTTGCAGCTCGCACGCGGTGCCTCGCTACAAAGTTTGCACACTGACCGAACTTGCCCGCTTCCCGACCGATTTGCGCGGACTTCCGGTAAATTCGCTTCTCCCTTTCTCTTCCCCCCATGCTTGTATTCCACCTCAACCAAACATCCATCATGACTTTCCCGTCAGTAATTATCGTTGACTCACAAAGCAGCTGGAAATTTAGCTAAAATTACTGGAATACTTTGGGATTATCATTCTCACAGTGCTTTGAATATGGATGATTAAATCGCAATAGAATGTATTAGACATGAAGAGCAATCGACTTTCTTTAAATTGCTGTAATACCAAGATATTCTAAATTCCTCATGAGCAATTTCTACGAATTTTAATTTTAATAATTTAGCATTGAATGCGATTGATTTACAAGTTTCAAACTAAAATTCTATTGGAAATAAGAAATAAAATGAAAAATCTCTGGATAGCTTATGCATCGTTGGTAAATTACAAATGCTGTATTTATTTCGCAAACAATTAATCTTTATAAAGAAGAATTTGCTTAATTTTTCTTAAAGAAATGAATCGCACATATACAAATTAAGCGTGAATAGAAATTAATAGAAATAATTAATCTTAAATAAGAACGAAATTTTATATTATTACATCATATTAATAATATATTCAAAATAGATAAATGTCCCAAATGAAATACTCGGAACAAAATTATCATTACACGATAAACAAAGTCTATGCAAAATCTTTTGCGTTAGTGTAGTCTTATGATAATTGTAACAAATCGTATCATCACACGAAAGTGTATAACGTAGAATACATTTCGCTCAACGTCTCGACAATTTCAAGTTATACCCAGATGTACAAGTATCACATCAAAAATTCAAAAACTACATAACTCGCGCGCGTATATTTACGCTATGAAAGAAGACAAAGATCTGACAACAGAGACATATAATACATAAGACAAAACGTAAGTTTTGCACAAACAAGATGTGGAAAATAATTTACCAGCGAAGAGATCAGAGTTGGAATATGTTGTCGTGAATTACTTTTCTGTATGCAATTAATATAGAACAATTCTAAAAGTCTTAATTCTATGTAATAATTATTTGGTGACAGCATGATGTACATATTACATGGAAAATTTAATTTGCTTTTATCTATTGTCTTTTATTTAAAAAAAAAACTAATAATCTAATAATCTTTTTTAAATATACAGTAAAAAATATTGCATTTATGTTAAAGTCGGTTCTTGTACAAATTTTTGTGTTGAATTTTTACCGTATCCTAATATTAATTTCACATAATGTGAAATTAATATTAATGTGATTGTCTTATTTGCATACTTTATGTTAAATTAATATTCAACATTTCTTAGTATTAAGGTGATATAATTTACTTAAAGTAAGTAACAAAAAAATAATGAAATATTTTAAAACGTACGTTATAAGATAAATAAATAAAATCTATGAATGAAGTGTTAATTTAACATATTATAGATGTTAATTTTATTTAAAAAATTTGCTTCCACATTTTGCTTCCAAATTGTGTCAGTATTACATTTTTGTCTTAATTTTTGTTACATAATAGATGTGTTACTCTCTCATATCTCATATTAAATTAAAATTATAACGTAAAAATTTAGAATTGTTTGGGACATTTGAAATATGTGAAATTTAACACAAATTTTCTAACTGTGTAAGTTAACTCCATTTCTTTGAAGTTAAGGAATATTGACTAAGTATACTATCAGTCATGCTACTCTTGTTCTCAGCCAAAGTGTATCCAAAATCAAAATCAAATAGTACATTATTACCGAGTCAGATGTAATTGAGAATAATCGATTTATAATCTCTACGGCGATATATTCCGTAGCTAATAATACATCTATATGCGCGATTGTTCTCGGGCGACACGGTCGACGTAGCAAAGTTCGCGTTCTCGTAGCGCTCGTGCAATTAGAGTTTCGCGGCATGTGTACCATCGTGTTTGCAATGTGTCGGCATGTCTTGCCGCAAAGAGCGAGATTAATTGGCGTGAATTACTCTGGTTGCTCTATTCTCAAAAGCAAGCGCTGCGACTCACGTTTGAACCATGCTTGCCGATCGCGTCACAGATCGCGACCTGAAACGTAGTCGGCACTTTGCCACGCGATACGTGTATTTTGCGAGCTTGCAACGGAAGCGCACAATGGAAATGTAGGTGAGAGAATTGCTCCCTCTGAATTTTTAACATTTCTTCGAACGCGAACGATATCACTGCAAAACAGATGAGATTGATCCCTGCTATTGTCGGCGCTTCGTCGTTTTAATTAACAAAAACTATACTTTGAAATTCGATACGTCTATTATTGAAAATTGAAGTAACAGCCGTTCCAGTTTGTACAGCCTTAGAATTGCAAACGCATCAACGAAATGCGATTTAATAAACTTTTAACTATTCTGCCAGAAATTCCCAAATAAAGGTCGAATAAAGTTGGTATAGATTTGATAAATTTGATATAAAAATATCATAATATAAAATCGGTATTGTATGGAAATATCAGCGCTTCAATATCCTCCATAGCGTACTGCCAATGTATAAGTATTGTTTTGTAATGGACAAAAATATGGAAAACTGAAAAATGGAGAATTGGAAAACGGAACGATTCATAATGTAGCGACGTTATCACGAACGTAGAACGTAAAAAATTCTTTAGATAGCTTGACCCAATTGCTCGATTAGCGTACAGAACAGTCAGTAATTACTTAAAATTGACATTATTGATCGCCTAGAAGTATTGCAAGATGGAGAATAGACAAAATTAATTGGAAATTGTTATATTAGTTTATAATAATGACCGTTTCCATAAAAGTGCAAACTAGGATGATAGAAAGTGGTTCTTAATGCAAATATATAAAACTTTCATCAAATTAGCTCCACAAAGTAAACAAAGTATAAAGTCTTCAGAATAGATTATTATAAAAGTTAGAAGTTATGAGGCTTTTATATTTATTTTTTCAAGATTATGATTTAATTTTGTCATATTAATAAACGTAAATCATCTCAAAGTAGGTAACAACAAATTAACAATATCTGTCTTGAATAATAACAAATGGATATGCACTCGTAATGTATTTGGAGCGAAGAGAGCTGCGGATTCACATCAAAGAAGATTATATGTATAAAATTCTAATCCGAAAAAAATCATATTTGGATAGTTTACTTCGATCTGTGAAAAGAAGATTTTTACGATGCAATGATTAAGTATTTAATGTGCAATATGCTAATCCTATTGCGCACAGATTTCACAATATCTTTTTTACGAATGTTCCTATAGTTTCACCGGTAGCGAAGGAAAAGAAAAAGAAATCACGCTAGTATTCCATTAGCGGAAACGAACATGCGCGGTTATCGCCGCCGGCTGGTTCTTCGTATATATTGACAAGAACAAAACGAAGGGAGAGCTCTCTCGTCACTGCGAGACGTGGGACATCGCATTTGCGTATAAAAGTACTCGGAGAGATGCGCAAAATGTCGTTATAAAAGTATAATACTTGTACGATATGCATTTTGAAAATTGGGAAATGTCCCGATGAAGCGACAGCAAAAGCGGACTTCGCGCTATTTCATTAAATTAATATAACTGTCCCTATTACTATGCTTTTGTATTTCGATAAGTCATGAAGAAAATTAGCACAAATAAATAAGAAAAAATATTTCTTTTTTGTTAAGTTAAATTATTAATGCATACACAATACCGAAGATAATATATTATTTTTTAAGTATTAAAGTATTTTAAATATTTTTCGAAAGATATGAGAATTTACGTAAATCCAGTAATATCGCAAGATTTTAAGCTTGTCCCTATTAATGCGTCCTGTTGGAGCTGAGAATTGGAGGAGCGTTGTGTTATAAGTGTACATTGAAATAAATATAATTGAAATAACGATTTATGTAATATTAACATAAACAATTAGCTTAAATTTATTACCTATTTTAGTGACTGTATGGTTAAAATGAGTCAAATGTGGATAGACACACAAATTGGGGACACATTAATAGGACCATCGCCGCTTAGAGGATTTATTAATAGGAACAAAAATATGTTTTCTACTTTTATCAAAAGCATTATAAAATATTAATAATTTTTTGATTACAGAACTATTGTAAGAAAAAGAAATAGTTGAAAACCCGATATTGATTGCAAGCAGATAAAATTAAACCTACAATATTTAATCATTAATTCAATAATAAACAAATTGGCTAAAAGGCACATTAATAGAAACAGTTACCCTACACATCCACGAATAACATTAACTGAGAGGAAATATCAATGAGCGAAATATCAAAGGACACAAGAAATGAAATACATGACGGTCAATTCACTCAGTACATCTGTATTTATTGATGTCCACAAACTCGCGCGTTTTCAAAAGAATTTTTCTGTGGGTCGAGCGCAACTCATATACTAATTAAATACAGGAGCTTTCTATTTGCACAGTCGTTTACTGTGTAAAAATCCCGCACAAAGACTAAATAGACTGTATGAAAGATGTAGAGTTCTTTTTGCTGTTGCATTAACTTATCTCTTTGTTATTGAATAACAGCGGAACTTGCACTTTCTTGTTGGAACACATAACACTATGAAAAAAAGTATGTGTAAAATAATAAACATATGTACAAAAATTACACATTATATAAAGTTGTGTGTTTTTATAAAAATTAATACTTTTATTTAGTAGTAAATTTTTTTTTCATTAAATTGATCTTTATGTTAGATGAAAAATTATAATAAAAATATATTTTACAGTTGTTATGTACAAATATTGTAATATTATGTAACATAATGGTAATATCACACATATTATATTTGCATTTTTACGTCCGTATATATACATATCGATATACATAACAATTTAAAGCTTCTTCACTGTTCACTTTCTGTCAGCTTTCCTGTTCACTCACCATTACAATCTCAGATTGTGACGTCAGAAACGAGGAAATATACAATAAAAATTTTTATAAAATATACTAACATGGAAATATATTTCAATAAATTAATATTTACAATCGACTTGTAAAATATATTAAAAATTCTGTTGTTTTATTCATTAATAAACTATTTGGAAATAAATTACGCATAACAAAAACGAAATAAGCTATGTTTGAATTATGACAAATTGACAATGTACGAAAATAAATGTTTACTTTTTCTCAGAAACAAGAAAATAATTTTCAATATATTTTATTTTTAATCTATTCTATTATACATGTTGTTTTATTGAAAAATATTTCTATTCAAATATAATTTTACAAGGATTTTTATTATATTTTCTCGCTTCTGACGTCACAATCTGAGATAGTAATGGTGAGTGAACAGGAGAGAAATTGTATATTATTGAACTTAAGAAAAACTGTAATTCGTTGGCAAATTATTACGTAAATATTTCTGTAAACTTAATTTCAATTGTACATTTACTTTTGCAAATTGTTTAACTATTATAAATACTTTTAATAGTAGGACCTACAATTACACTATTTGTTGTAATTTTATATGAAATTTTTTACAGTCAATTAGGATTAAGAAAATATTAAAATTCTCTACGCGTAATTAATACGTTACACATTAACAGAAAAACAGAGAATAAAAATGCGGCTGAAGATTTCGTACTAAATTTCTATCTATATAACGTACCTATTAACTGAGCAAAGATATGTATATCTCTTCTTGGCGATTTACTCTTGAAAAGTGTCTCTAGTTTTTTTTAGTAAAATGTTAACGAAACTTTCTTCCGTTGGTATTATCCGGGCGAATAAATAAGACACGGAAATATTTTTTCACGGATAATCCGGGGAAGTATGTAGATAGTAAAGGTGAAAGAAACTCGGTACAGAACAATGAGAAAACACGAAAAATCGCGATACAGGAAGCGATACCCGAACCAGGAACTTTCTGGCAATGCATTTTACCCCGCGCAAACGGCTTTAAAAATGCAGGACGCGCATCGCACGATGCATTCGCTAAAGACTACGTGATGTTTGGCTAGCGGTACTTCAAGCGGTAATTACCGGTGAATTTGCAACCGTATGCTGGTGAATTCCCACGAGCGTACAAATTGAGTGTGCATAGACTGTTGCTTTTTTTTTTTAATTGTACAAAGAGCTATTGCAATCATCAATATTTCACGTACCTCGTGATCGAATAACGTGATTATGAAATTAGCTCGTCGAAGTACACATTTCCTTTTTCTCATTTCAGATATATTTCCAGGTTAACTGTAATATAATGTCAAAAATCGAAAAGATGGATGATATTAAATTTACACGAACACAAAATTATTGATGGATTTATACAATAATAATGCATTTATCGCGATTTAATTACATTGTTCAACACCATTTTCTTATATATGATACTTATTTTTTATGTATTTTTGTCTACTGAATACGAATCCGTTGTCCAAATTTGACCATCAACATGGAATTTTGAGAAAAATAGCAAAGAAGCAAAAACAATAATGATTTTGAAAGTTATGATGTAGGTAGCACTGGCAACAAATTTTTTACTAAATTTTGTTACTATCACACGAAAGCATCAACTTTTATCCTTAAAATGCATTTTGTTTTGTTTCGGTATGATCTTTTACTTTATCAAAATATAACAATTTGAAAATAATCTGTTTTCATGTATAATACATGGAAAAAGCACTTTATTCCATCTTGGTAATACGTTATGAAAAAGTAAATACTTTATATTTATATAATCAAACTAAATAAAACACGATATGAAATTGACAAAATACAAGCGATATGAAATATGACTTGTATTTTCAAATTATTATATCAAAAACGAAAAATTATATCAGAACGAAATAAAATGCGTTTTAAAGCTAAAAGTTGATACTGTTGCGTGGCATAAACAAAATAAAAAAAAACTGTTACGTCATAAAATGTCATACTCTCAAAATTGCCGTTTTCTTACCTCTTTAAAACCATTTTTCTTACAAAATTCTAATAGTGGAATTTGAATAACGATTTCTTATTCAACAAGCAAAAATACATAAAAAATAACCATTCGTAGAAAAAAAAGTCTAATTTTATCACATAGTTATTCTTGCATTCAAAGAGAAAGGCAATCTCCATATTTTATTAGGAACAGAGATAGAGAGAGAGAGAGAAAGGCAATTTAATATATTCTTTTTACATTGCGCTTCCGGACAAAAGATCACGGACTAATCTAACAATAAGAAGAAAGGAAACGCGAAGAATGAGTTTCTCTTATGTTCTTTTGTATTATCTCTATATGCCTCTCTCATTTCTTTGCAAGACACGCGAAAAGTAACAATAATGCAATCTTATAAACGCTCACAAATGTTGCCCGTATTACTGTTCAAAGAAACAAGTAGCATCGAGACAAAAGCGTTATGCGCGGTCTGATAAAGCAACATCGAGCCAGTTATATAGCGAGCGACACAGAGTATAGTATCAGGAGAGAAGACCTTTCAGTGGTTTCTCCATGATATAGCAATAAACTTGGAATAGCTTGTTAGCCGGAAGCGTCCACTAGCAATCGGGAAGACAACCCTCGCTCCCTTATAACATCGAAATGCAGAACTTTAATTAAGATGTAACGTGGTTAAGTCAAGTGGCGCATTCCTGCCTGGAATTTAGATCTTATATGACGTCGCTCGGAATGCAAATTATTTTTGTTACAATAATTAAGAACGTTGTTCATAGTTGACAGATTGCCCAAGAAACCTATATACTCACACAGAAAAACAATATTTCCAAGAATATATCTGTGACAAACCAAATTTGATTCTATTACATTCTGCATGAAAAGCATTGTATTATTTTAGATTTCTCCTTGCAATAAAATATAGAATTTATTGTACCTAATGTCTTATAAGAGATAAAACGTGCAACAAAAAAATTTCCAAGTTTCCAAGAATATAACTTCACCGTGACAAATCAAATTTGATTCTGTTACCTACATTCTTAAATAATCTCGGAAAAAGGCATTTTTATCCCAGAGATTGATTACAATAATCTTGTTTCTCTTTATAATTTCTTTGCAATAAAACAATTTATTTGTGTATTACATAAGAGGTGTGCTATCCAACAAAAAATTTTCCAAGTTTCCAAGAATATATATGTGTACCGTGATATATCAAGTTTGATTTTGTTACTTTCTGCATCGCTGTTTCTGAATTATTTTTAAGATTGATAAAAAAAAAATCTCGTTAAAATTTCCTTACAATAAAACACAGTATTTATCTGCATGTTACATAAATGATAAACTGTACCACAAAAAAATTTCCAAGTTTCTAAAAATATATTTGTAGCGTGAAAATCAAATTGGATTCTGTTACATTCTGCCTGAAAAACATTATTTTTCCAGAGATTGATAAAAAAAAAAATTGATTCTCTTCAGCATTCTCTTGTAACAAAACACAGAATTTATTTACGTGTTACACAAGAGATAGACCGTGCAACAAAAAAAAGAATTAGTAAAATCGATATGTCAATGCAACAAAATTTTCATCAATGTATGCGTCAACAATCAAGTCTTAATTCGATCACGCGGATAAGGATAGCGTGGTGCCACGCGGTGTCGCTCGGTTAAGGCTAAGCTAATACTGATCAAACAATCCATCACTCTCGAATAACTCGGCTTTCCACGCGTCGTACGCTGTAGGCAGAGAGAGAGAGAGAGAGAGAGGGGGGGGGAAGGAGGAAGCGCCTACGAATAAACGGATGTCTATATAGAGAATGAACGTGAGGGTTGATAGGAGAAGAAGAGGGAGAAGGAGGAGCGAGCAAGTAAGTTTCGCACTTTATCAGAAGAGAAGAGGCCACGGGGTTTCCCCGAGGCGGGTGCTGTGGTGAAGTTCGAATGGCTTGTTAGCCAGAGGGGTC
Organism: Trachymyrmex septentrionalis; assembly: GCF_001594115.1. NCBI lineage: Eukaryota > Metazoa > Arthropoda > Insecta > Hymenoptera > Formicidae > Trachymyrmex > Trachymyrmex septentrionalis. The sequence goes on from NW_017305884.1 coordinate 2,280,930, forward strand.
CGCATCCGTAATCGAAGAGTAGACTAGTTCGCGGCCGAGGGAGGATAGACTAGTTACATCACCATGTAGCGTGCGCGCGTCTATAAGCTCCATCAGCACTACCACTACCATCAGGGTGAACCATAACTGACCCGTCACTAACTTGTCGGGATACTGGCTCCTGACGAGCCTCACTGATTCACAAATCGTGCGGCTCGGCTCGGCTCGGCTCGGCCCAACCTGGTCCGGCTCAGCTCATTGTCAGCTCAGCGTGGCTGCGGTCACGCAAAGATGCCAACAGCGCCATTTAACGCTGCCACCGACTAACTCTAATACCGTTAGAGTTAGTTTGGTCCGATGCGCGGTCGGATATCCGTATTTCGAGCACTCGACCTACGGGATACACGCGGGACCATGCCCACACGAGACACGAGGAAACAGCAGACCGTGCAAACACAAGTACATGCAGGGCAGCAGGGCTCGCGAAATTTCGTTGTATCGAGCGAGCTGGGATTGCTCGAGGGAGGAGGAGGGTAGAATCTGAAAAACGCGCAAAGCTAACGTAATGAATAATTGAACAGTCGAAAAGAAAAAGTCAATTAAGTTTTTACTGATCCGCCATTGCAGCCGTAATGGATTAATAGAAAAGCAGACATAATTTTGACTGTGTATTGTATGGAATTAGAATACATACTCGTATATGTAAGAGATGGAATACGTGTGTGCAAAATATCACGTGTGACAAGTTTCCTTTTTAGCCTATGCATTAATAACGTCGACAAAAAGTTACTATTTTCTCTCCAAAGTGACATAGTATATACCCCGATGACTTTTTTTGGACACAATGTCGTTGATAGAATTGACGTAGCATGTCAATATTTTAAGTAAATTGAGATAAAAATAACGTTTTCCATTTTTAATACTTTTTTAAAAAATTGTTTCTAAATAAAATCTACAGCATTTTAAAATACAATTCAAGAATTTTCAAATAAATTTCATTATCGTCTTATTTTTATTAAATTATGCTGTTTGAATTTTAGATTTTCTGTATAATTACAATTCAATAAAATCTTTTTTTCTCTGCGAGATGCCACAAATGTCACAATATATACCTTTGAAGATTTTTTTGTGCTGAACACAATGCCATCGTCACAACTGGCATAGCAAGATTTTAGCAAATTGGGTATAACAGTAAATTTAGATAGTTTTTGGCCTATTTCGCCTTAATTTACAAACAATCCTGATGTACAAAAATTCTGACAATAAATGTATTCAACGCAACAAATCTTCGAAATATATGTTATAGTATCTCGAAAAGCAAAAAGTGCTTTTTATTCGAAATGCATAATTATACAAAAAATCTGAAATTCAAACAGCCATAACTTGATGGAAGTAAATATGATCATATGATCATAAACCAAAGTTCATTTAAAAACTCTTGTATGTTTTACTTTTAGATGTCGCATGAAAAAAAATGATTTTGTTGAAATATCTAAAAATTTACCTAGATACTGATCTGAAAATAATTTTGTTGGACTATTAACATAATTAATATTATGTAGGAATCTCAAATATGAGGGGCAAATGTTGCAAGAATTTTTTATATTTTAGCAATTAACCTGAACGTCCTACATAATTATTTTAATAATCCAGCAAAATTATTTTCTGTTCTGTATCTAGTTAAATTTTTAGATATATAACAAAACTATTCTTTCCGTTTTTTATTTAGAATGTTTTTGTTTTGCTGTAAAAAAAATATTAAAAATAACAAAGACATCATTTTTGGTCCATTTCAATTTATTCAAAATTATTAAAGAATTGGCTATGCCAATCCTACCAACAGCATCATATTTGGTGCGAAAAAATCATCGGAAAATGTACACTATCGCACTTTCAAGAGAATTTGGCTGTTGAACAATGTGTGGTGTGTGGTATGTGGTGTGTGTGTGTGTTTTATTCGCTATTATTTTAAAAAATGTAATAGTGTAAGCTATTTTTGATAGCTGTAAAAAAAGTTGGAAATTTAAAACGCGTAATGTAATTTTATTCGAAAATCTAACGCACCGAAAACAATGCAAAGAAATTACTAAAAATCAAATCAATTTAATTTAATTCAAAATTTTATAATAAGTACACAAAAACCATATCATATCAAATGTAAAAATTAAAAAAACGAGTAAAAAATATAATTTAATATTATACTATATTTTAAAGATTAATGTTGTATAAAATATAACTTTAAGTGAAAAATTAATATAAATGTGTCACATATATAACACATTTATATTAATTTTTATGTGTTTGACAACTAAATGTATTTACTTCATGCCATCTTGTTGGAAGGGTTACACAAGGAGATATAAACAAGACTAAAACGAATAAAAATAGATATTTGTAATAAAAATAATGGAGTATAATATGAGATCACTTCACTCCATGAAAACTATAAGGACATCTTGGTTATAGTTGTAAAAACGAAAATACAATATAAAGTCTGTTATGTAATAAATAAAAATCAAGAGGTATTGTGAATAACAAAAAAAAAAGGAATAAACAAGATTAATAAAACGAACAAAAATAGGTATTTTAATAGAAACAATTGATAGTATCGTATATTTAATATAAGTTACTAGTGTAGAATATTTTAATTAGGTCCTACTCAACCGCCAATATCAATTTATATGTTCAGGTTAAAACGTTAAACACTAGTAAATTGTATTAAATATTTACCATCATTTCTGTTAAAACCTATTTTTCTACGTTTTATTGATTTTGTTTATTTGCATTTTTTGCTATTTACAGTACGAGTCACCTTATTTTTATTTGTTACATAAAGGAGTTCATATCACATATTGTATTCTCGCTTACAACTATAATCAAGATGTCACCTTATAGTTCCCTCGGAGAGAAGTGATCTTACGTTATACTGGCAAACGGATGCTGTTGTACGGGAAAAAAAGCATAACTGCTTATAAAACAACTCATAAACAAGTTGCATTGTAGAACGTGCATTCATTTCTGTGTTAGTAGCACGCCGACGACAGACGAAGTAAAATAGGACTTCTTATGCATGTAGTGTGTGGATCTACCCAGTTTCTAACTTCACATACAAAGTGAGACCAACGAAGATCGACACACTAACTCTCTTAACGTGGTAGCGACTTCGAGGGGAGTTAGATGTCGTCTTTAGCAGGTAAACTTATTGGCTACATCGGCTACAAACAGCAAGAGTGGCTACCGTGAAATAACGTTGCCTAGGCTAATGTCTAACGCTTTCTTGACTATTTTCCAGGAAAGGTAGCTGACGCGATTTGTGCCGAAGATATAAAATAATAACTTTTCAACTTGCATACAAATATACAATAACTCTGTTCGATAAAAGGACTTTTTTTTCTCTTCAAAGCTCTTGAATTGCACTTTATATTGTATATACGTTGAAGATTTTTTCATGCTGAATACAATAATTGACAGAATTCGCGTATAGTTATTGTAGTGAATTGATGTGTAATAAATTGGAGTAGTTTTTAGTCCATTTTATCCCAATTTTAACAAAATTCTGACACACACTGTGCAAGTTTTGTCAACAGTATTGTGTTGTGAGTGCAAACAAATTTTCGGAGTGTGTACTGTAATAATTCAAAGAAAGAAAAAAGAGTCTTTTGTTGAACTGTATAATTACAGAAAGTATAAACTGTTTAAATACGGACAGTCTAACATTCAAGCAGCTGTAACTTGATGAATATAAGAGTTACATGGTCACGAATTAAAATTCACTTCAAAGTTCTTGAATTGTACTTTAAATGTCAACGATGTCATAGATTTTACTTAGAAAGAAGTTTCTATTTCGCTCCAATCTAATCATGTGTCAAGCGCGAAACAAATTTTATAATATGTTCTATGATTATTTCGGAGAGAATTTGGAGATTGAACGTAAATGTAATTATCCTATTCATTTATTAAATAATAGATAAAATTAAGGAAGGATAGAAGAAAAATGAAATAAAAGTCCCTTCGACGTTGTACTCACTTAACACTATACGGATACAAGAGATACGAATTTCTTTATTTACTACGCGCATTTCGTAGAAAGCTTTTATAATACGATTTTCTTTATGGCAACAAACGTCAGCTAGAAGATAAAAGGATATAAAAGATATTTTCGTTTTAAGACTTATGCAATTTCTGAAAATTTCTTGTGAAGTAGATACAAACGATTCATGAGATAGAATCCTATACGTTTGCTGCATGTAACACGCACAGAAAATAGCACGAGATCTATCAGTGAAAGCAGACAGCCAGACAGCTTGCAACAAGCATTGCTGCAAGCAGAACACGCACAAGCAGTAGGCAGGGCAGTTTGTCAGGGATTCAACAACGCTCGAGTTTAGCGCTTCATTGTCTCGCATATAACTAACTTTGCACACAGATTACAGAATTTAGATTCACTACAGAATTTTGCAGATCCCTATATTTTAGATTACGTTATACGCCCTTATTTTTTTGCGACACAGCAGAACTGCAAAAAGTTTTCGTTTCGCGAGATGGCATATGCCATATGAGGAAACCGACAACAATATACGCTCCGTGTGTCATCAGACACACTTCAGTTTCACGTCCCGAATGTTCGCGAAAACGCGCGAACAACGTGACGCAATGAATAAGTGAGTGCTTGACGTAAAATTTTGTCTCGGAGCCTTTTCATTTCCAAGTTTCCGTTCGTCGCGGCCGGAAATAAACTTTTTACCAACGACGACCACGCCTCGGGGTTTTCGAGCATTTCCTCGCGAACATAAACGTACAAACGCCCGTTAAATACATTTTTCATCGACGTCGGGATTGCGAGAGTGACTGACAAAGGAACTGACATCCTACTGCGATAAGAGAAAATTTCACATTGTACAAGTGGATAAATCACGGAGCGTTTCGTACATGCGCCTCACTCAGCGAAGAATCCATTTGTGCTAAGTGAGACGAGAGAGAAACAGAGAGAGCCGAACTTTTTTATTTTAACCAAAGTTTCGTCAAACGTTAACTTCGCTCGCGATCTTTGAAGTTTCAGCGTTGAGATTTCAAAGTAAATCTTGATCAGCAGAAGTTAAGACTATTTTTCAACTTGTTTTCTTTTTTTTTAACGCCTTATATATTTATTGTTACTCGTGATAAAACGCGTGGATGGAACGCGTTAATGGGAACTTCACGCTTATTTTAAAGGCTATCATAAAAAATCCCTGAGTCGAAGAAACGAACAACTTGCAAGTGCAACAGTGCGAATGGATAAACGTATCCGAATCAAATAGAGCCTCAAGCCTTGAGACGTGTTCGTTTCTGTGCTTCCTGTTTTCCAGCAAAAATAAAGATTTTACGTGCCATGGTTTCGAGCTACCTGCACCGTCAGTATATACCGGGTGAGCAGCCAAGCATGCGTTGAATGTCTCTCCTCACATTGACTTTGAAACTTGTGCAAGCAGTAAAACAGGATCAACCTAGTGGTATTTTGCCGTCTCGAGCGAATGACGATTTTTAGATGTGGGATCACGAATATCGCGAGTAACATTGAAATCTAGTAAAATGTATTCGTATCTTGTATGCGTGTTTCAGAACAAATTTAGAAGTCGTAGGAGCGAAAAGAGATTTTCTTACGAAAACATTTATAGCGCAGAATATAAGATCATATCTACACTGTGAGATATAATCTTATCAAAGAAGCAATAGTAACTCAATCTTTTGAGTTAAATAATATTTTGTTATGTTTAATTTCCATGAGTGTTAAAATGTGAATCAATCCAATTTCTGTGGTTCGTTTCAAAGTAACGTGTCCATTGTTCAATTATATTATTTTAATTAAATTAATGACTTACTCTGAATAGCAACGGTGGGGAATCAAAATAATTAAAAATATCTCAAATTGAGTCCTATTACGAATTTAACGGTATACAAAATAAGATATAAGAAAAAGAAACAATTTCATTCTTGTTATTTTGGGACAGTCATGTAATGCAAAGTCTTTTTCAAGAGATCGCTTCAGCGATAGCTCATGCTTTGAAACGATCCTACTTGAAAGAAATAACACACGAGCACCTCGAAATAACGTTGTACGCTTGACAAACACTTGAGAAATTTCTTTGAAACTTCGATCAAGCTGTTCCTGATACGAAGCAAGTTCTGGAGTTTTGATCGGCGAAAACGGAAGCTTTACAGCGTGAGAAAATTTAACGGAGTTATCATACAGCGATCGTTGAAAACAAAGGAATATAGAAAAGTCAAGCGTAAAGTAACGGATATATCGATATCTTTACATATGATAAACGTCTTATAAACTCGTAATAATTGCAAACTGATAGTGTCACGTTTCTATTTTTACGAAAGTATAATTCTACTGCTTCATATGACTATATATAAAAATAAATCTCAGCAACTAAGAGAATTTAGGGACATTTCATCCTTTAGGAAACAACACATGCTCGCTCCCTATCCATTATTTCCACAAGAGAGATTTAATTTTATTCCATTTTACCTGCAGTGTTCATTTTTAATGGTAGCTTCAAATATTATTTTGACATTTAATATATAATAAATTATCTAAGACTTATTTTACTTTTCACTTAACTTTAACTTAATCATTGTAATTTAATACACTATTAAAATCCATGATATACATGGAAAGAACAGTTTTACTAGAGTATCTAAAAATTTAGCTAGATACAGATCTAAAAATAATTTGTTGGACCATTAAAATAACGTTCAAGTCGATTGCTAGAACGTCAAAAATTTTTGTAATATTATGGTTGAGATTTCTACGTAATCGTTTTGATAATTCAAGAAATGATTCTGAAATTATTTTCAGATCTGTATCCATATAGCTACACTTTTAGATATTTCAGCAAAATCGTTTTTCTTTCCGTATACGTATAATATTAATATAAAAATTGCTGGAACCTCTTTTCGAGAGTCCTAAGAGACTCGTCTCAAACTCGGGAATCACTTCTATTTGCAAAAAGTGTTAAATAGTTGCGGGTTCGCGTAGATGAGAAATTTTGCTGTGAATCTTCGCTCGCGGCGACAAAGGATTTATCAAGATCACAGAAGTGGTAGAAATCGCGCAAAGAGACGGTGCTATTGAAATTATCCGCCCGCGTGATTCTCAGTCTGTTAGATCAAAGTTATTTCCAATATACCACGTATATCGCGCTGTTACGAGCTACTTCATAAATATACACAGGCCGTACGACGCGACGGAACGAACGGGCTCCCTAAATTACTTTTACATCGTACGCTTTGGAACGAACGGTTCTAGCTAACAGAGAAATAACGCCTGGCCCGCTTGACAAAAAGTTTCGAAATCCCTTTGAAGTTACGGGACAGGGGAGCTTTTCGGCGAGTAGAGCGTAATGGAAACTTCGAATCTACACCGAAACGCGTAGACCTAAACGAGTTTCTCCGGGAGAGTAGAATTCCGCGCATTCGCTACCCCCTGTCGGCGCATCTTCGCGCAAATATGGGCGTCTGGGGGCGCTTAAAGACGAAGTTCTATTAATTAAAAGCCCAGGTGTGTAAATTACAAGAGTTCGCTCTTCCCATGTTTTAAATTACCCTTCATCACTGCGAGTTGGATATATAAGTCACTGTAAATGACTTTCCGCAGGTAGCAAGATACGCGGTTTTGTCTGAAATAATCGCGGTCCCATCGGTAGATTCGCTCCATGCGAATTGCAATTTCTCTAAGCAGAAAGAGAGAGAGAGAGAGAGAGAGAGAGAGAGAAGCGTATTTTTATAATGTTCAATGTACGAAACTACCATTTGCAGAAGTATAATGCACAGAGTTGGCGCGAAACGACAGAAACTTCCCATTCTATGTAATAACAGCAGTTAAAATTAACACTCATTTCACTTCCTTTTTTTTTTTAAGAACACTGTGGAAATATAATCGTCACGAGCATGCTACAAAATGATTCTAGAAATGATTTGAAAGTTTTTCTAAAATTAGCTCTACAGCGCTGACAATGGAATCACACACACACACAGCGAATCGAAATATCCATTAAAAACAAGGATTACACTTAAGAAAATTCATATAATCGTGAATATATATGGTACAATATTATAAAATGTATAAAAATATTCTTTTTATCTTGTGCTAAATCTTTGAATTTAAACATAAATTCGGTTGACATAGCATTCCGTATGTAATTGACTAATTTTTATATCATTACAACAACAAAAATGGTTGCATAATTTAACTATAATTTATAACCATTTGCGGTGTCAATAATATACTTTTTTATAGTGTAAATAAATATATAGAGAAGAGTTGCTAAATGTGTACCATTTAATATCACATTTCATTAATATCTTATATTATTATTTATAAACAATATTATATGATAAAAATATAAAATAAATGATAAATGGATAATATAAATAAAAATTTTACAAGCTATATCTTGTTTTATGTGTGCTAACAACACTTTTAAAAATCAGGTATAATCGATGTTAATTTCGAATCAATTTATGTAACTGATAATAAAGTAATCATACAATTTTATATCTAAATTTCTATGCTTTTATAAAAATAGTTTTATTATGAGTGTACATTTATTATATATACATAACTATTATAAGGATTGAATCAATATTCCTCTAAAATATGTACATTAAGTTTCCAAAATACACGTAAATCCGTAAAATAAGACTGATAACTGACAGCAAATCTAATAATTGATATAAATACAAATGTCAATTACAAAAATGAATTCAAGTAAAGTCAGTTTTATTTCAATGTTAACGTAATATACTTATTCATTATTAAATACTTAATTTTTTCTTCGATAAATGATTAAAATTAGGTATTGGTTAATTATTAATTAATGTGTGATGCCTCTTTTATATTTTCAATTATTTTTATTCATAAAGTCGATATTTTCAAAAAAGGTACGATTCAGAAGATATTTAAACGATCGATTACCAAAATCGAATTTTTTGCAGCATATTACAAAGAAACTTATAACAAATTAATTCATTATTAGTAAAAAGTTAAACACATAATAATGAAATACCTGAAACATCAAGTTGCAACTTTCAGTGTTTATTTACGCACAAATTAGTACTAAATGAAAAAGATTATAAAAAAATAACTAAGTGGTATAGGTTTATTTTTTTTCGGTAACTCTTCTCTACATAAATAATTTACATCTACTTTTTTTATTTTAATATACTATTTTCTTTTACAATTAATTACGAGCATTCACGTTTGCTTAAGCTTGTAAAGAACGGATAACAGATAACACGTTAGGGACCACCACCGTTAGTTGCTGTTGTATAAAAGCTATTTACAAGCTAAATAAATTAAATAGAATCGCCGCGCTGTACATTACCGCTTTCCTAATGCTAAATTCTCAATACACACCATCATATAAAGCGCGATCGTGTGCTAACAGGAATTCTTATTAAGCATCCGGAATCTTGGAAGACACAAGCGAAAAATCGCATGTGGACGGATGTATTTACGATTCCGCCGAGATCCTCCAATGGAGCTTGTTGTTGACGCAGCACAGTTGACATTTGGCTCCCGCCGGAAAAAGAGAGAGACCTACCGCGAGAATTGCTCGTGCAAACAGGACTGGGTTTGTCGAAGGCGAAGGAACCGCAGGTGGACTGTGAAGTTCCTGTAAAAAGGATAGCAAAAGAGACGGGCGACGGAGATCGTGTGCGCGGCGAAAAAACACGCGCGTTCCCTCGGCGACGCCTCGAGTGTCCTCGTAGTCGCGAACGGAATAAGTAATGCGAGCTGCGACAGAAGATTTAGCATGGAACTTCTTCTTCGTATACAACCTCATTACGTGCCGAGAACGTATTTTTGGGGCTAAGTCGACGTAACAACGCCATAAATTGCGACAATCGTTCAGTTACCCTCTCGTTTCATCTGTCAGTCATTATTCATTCTCGCACGTCTTTGAGAATAAAATGAGAAAAAAAAGGATGTGACAAATGATTCAATAATATCTATACTTCGATGCGAAGAGAACCGGAATGATTGTACAATAAGAAATTATGTGAAAAGCCCTTCTTCCAATTGCGTCTTTACGGAGAGAGAGAGAGAGAGAGAGAGAGAGAGAGAGAGAGAGAGAGAGAGAGAGAGATATGTATATAGTCTCTGCAAAAAGTAACTAAAATCAAAATTTGTACTTTCCGTATAAAACAAATGTTATATACATATAAAACAAGATGATAAGGATTACATGTTATCTATTATCCATATTTAAAAAAACAATATTTAATAATAAAATTTTATAGTTAAAATGAAATTTCCTTATTTTATCCTAATTACTTTTTAAAAATATGTTGCCCTCTTATTAAATCTTGTAGTTCAAGTTCCAAAACATAATCAATACCTGTTACGGTCAAAGCTGGACCTTCATTGCTTTAAATAATTCAATCTTGAATTACTAATATACACTATATATGTACTTGTATGTTATATATACCCTATTGTAGTCTTTTTAGAACTGCGCGTCGAATTGTTTTTCCGGACTTATAAACGCAATTAAAACTACTCTAGTAATCGCGAATTAAATTAACAAGCAATTTAATAATTTGATGCTACCATCAAGCATCATATTATAAAGATGTTAATATGTTGAAACTGTTAATAAATTTCTAAAATTGTCAAGTTCTCAAATTGTCACCAGATTTTTGTTATTTTAAAATACACCACAAAAAGATTTATATAAATATGTGTGATATATCCTTAAGTAGCAATGTGTCATAAAAATATGCAATGTTACTATTTTTTTAATTATGTGATGAATTATTTCTCATGTCAAATATATTCTTGGTTCTTCTGAAAGAGAAATCTTTTTTTTTTTTAAATTTGACAATTTTTTAATGGAAGCATATACATTATTTTTTATCAAAGTTAAAAGCGGCAACCAGAAAAAAATCCTATCTAAAAATCTTGGGTCTTTACTGATATTTTCTGGAAATAATAGAAGCTTATTATACTTCTAATTATAAGTTAAATTCAAGATTTACGGAAAAATATTGATATAGGAAAAATTGAATAGGAATTGAATAGGAATTATTTGAATAGGAAAAATATAAATTTAGACATCACAAATCCGTTTTTACCCTTTTTGTTTCTTAAACTTTAAACACTTTTAAAATAAAATTTTGATCTCACATAATATTTTTAAGACACATCGCAGTAGTAATAAGGCTTCTGAATTTTTGACGAAAACAAGATCGCAAAACTGGTTTACTCGACCAGTGTGTCTGCAATGTTCAAGTAAAAACTGCATAAATTACGTATACGTTCAAATTTTCCCACGGACAAATTTTCCTAGTAGCAGACCGTGTTTCAGAATCGTGATAATTTTTGATAATAATATTCAACTTCTATATAATGAGATGCGGTTCAAGAATTATTTGAATTTTCGTTTAACAGAGATTTCCATTTAAAATCAAGGCTTTTTATCAGCGCGGAATAAAAATTTCAACGCTGCTATGTCGAATGGAAATTAAATAACACGTCGTGACGATAACAGCGCAAATATTAGCGTGGGATCACAAAACGACAAGAAGCACAGCATCGCTGATTGGCAGGAATCCTTCAGCGACACACACAAGCGGTAAAAATACGGTCCATTGAAAGATGAGAATATCACGCAATATCAAGTGAAAATTAGGACTTCGTTGGAATGTAAAGAAATCTCAAAATCTCAACTGTCAGCATTAAAAATCTATACAACATTTCATGGAAACACGAACAATATATTGTTTCACACAATGCAGTTTTAAATTCTCAAACCACGTCCGACATTGTTTCCGTCCTCTATTCTGATTTCTCACAATATTCCAATCAATATTTGAGTTTACAATTCCGTTTGTCAAGCGACTCGACGAACGCGTGCTCGTCGAAAATTTCGTTGCGAGCTTAAAAATTTGAGAGAATTTATTTCGCTATAAATTAATTTCGGAATTATCCGATGAACGCACATCAGCTTTCGCTGATGAATCCGGTTAAGCCCGTCCGCCTTCAGCGGATTGAAAACTGAAATCATAATGCATTTTCCGAATATATATGTATACATTTCTGCCCCCCTCGGAATTCATTACAATACTGATAAAGTAAATCGCACCGAACTACCACTGACATATGTCAGGAAACACAATTAGAAGATTAGAACGGGAGTACCACGGTACGACCGAGTTTCACTTTCGTATAACGCTATGTAGAGGTATATACACTGAGTACGTCACCAAAATTTCCGGACTGTCAACGAAATTGCAGCTGCAATTTACATCATCGACAACATTTGTGGTAAACCACATGCGTATAAATTTTGCTATCTCTATTGCTATGTCTATTGCGCGAATCATTTATCTTTCAAAAGCGGAAATAATAGAAAAAGCAAATAAAAAATAATTTAACATTGTATCAATGATGAGATTGTTGGATTATTGCTTTTCGTCTCTGTCGTGTAAGATGTGAGCGTTTTTTATTATATCAAATTCTATAAATACTTATTAATCGCATTAATATATTAAGTATTTCACATTTTAAAATGTTATATATAAATATAATAAATATAA
>NW_017305884.1:2293542-2300300 GCF_001594115.1 Trachymyrmex septentrionalis
TAGCAAAATTGCATAAGAACAATAATTATATATTTTTTATTTATATGTAACTATTATTAAGAAAATGATACTAAATTATCATATTTTTTTTTTACTCCATCGTGTCACGATGTGAGCGTTATATACCAAATATTAAATATTAATATATTAATTAACGATCGCATTAAAATATTAATATATTAATTAACAATCACATTAATATAACTTCACATTTGAAAGTGCAACACAAATATAACAGAAAATATAACATATACGAAAACTTTTCAGCATTTTAATTTTTATTAGTAATTTATAAATAATCATTAGTTTAAGAATCTGACAACAAAAATGCATCATAAAAATTATATTTTTTAATTTATATACTGTGAGAAAAAAGACTCGTCAAACTTTTTCTTTAGAACAAAATAAACATATAAATAATAAAACATCCAGAAATACTATGCGACATATAGACTCCTTTTCGCAATATCTTTTTCTCGATAAACGGAAGATTGCAAGCGAAGATCTCTTTTGAAACTATTTATTGCACTAAACGAGAATCCCGCTCCATCTTCTTAAGATAAATACTTGGCGATCTTCTCTTGTGAAGTAGAGATGAGCAGTGTTCGTCAATTGTTATATAATGTTCTTACCTCTTATACCTCTTATACCCCTTATAACCAAATCTGGGTTAATGGAAAAGTATCAAAGTATCGGAAACGCGAAGTTTTCACCTGCCAGCTGAATGCAGAGTGCAATCTTTATTTACAAACTCATTGAAGAATTAAGAAATAAAGCGCGTCACGGTCCGGGAAAATATTAAATTATAAGATATATTTGTTCATGATGGAAAGTTCCGGCACTCCGTAACAATTACTATCGTACATAAGATAATAGACTGACACGTACATAAGATCGTAGATTATTCCGGGAACCCGCTAGTCAACGTCACTCTAGTGCCAAATACGCAGCTAATTTGGAAACACCGACTTGCCATATCAATCTCACCGGAGGAGAGATCAGCTTTGTTAATGTATATTGCATCGAGATAGTAGAATGGTCCATTATAACGCATTCTATATACCTCAATTTTCGAAGTCTCAATATTCCAGGGTCATATACGATAGTTACCGATTTTTCGTACATTAATTACATTATCTCTTATCGAGACATTAAGCTTAATATATTACTCTAAAAAATATCAACATGGATTTAACATTATGCGATGCTTATATAATTCTCACCGTACTGATATTGGTGTTTGCATCAACGGTGAAAATTATATAAATGTCGCATCTATATTTTTAGAAGTGTAACGATACTGATACGCAAACTAGACATTACATTTTGTTTTTATTTATTTATTGTTATTATGTATTATTGTTTTCTATATTTGTAGTGTACGGAGGTGATGAATTCAAATAATATCTATATGATAATTAATTCCATGAAATATCAAATGAATCATTTATAATATTAATTTATTAATTAATGCGTTTCTGCGGAACATTCTGCTATTGAATACACATTGCTTTAATAGGGAATAGACCTAGCGTATCGAGTTAATCTCGAGATAATGAACCTACCTAGAATCTCTAGGACTAATCTGAACCTGATGACAAGCTGCATGCACACAAGTTCTCTAACTATTAGTAAACCCATTAAAAATTGGACTAATTAAACGGACGTTAACTAAAACTATGAATCATCCAAACGAATGATCCCGGTTAGTTTAGCTCACGTGTTTTTGAAATTAATGTCGGATATCGATCTTCTAATGACGTACCCGATTACCTTCCATTTCACTATCCTTTGACTTCAATCAAAGATATATAATCTGCATTTGCAAACTAACATCTACTTTAATCTAATATCATAAGTAAATTATAAATCAATATCTTTTTTTAAGTAGAATATCGTAACATAATTATGGACTCGATCGAATCAGTCAATAATTAACACATTTTCTGAGAATCAAACTTCGTTTCACTGAGAATATTTTATATAAATTATGAATAATTAATGATTAAATAGTATTTATATAAAAAAATGTCTTAAAATAAATAAATTAATCGATTTACAAACATTAAATAAAACTTGCGCATAACTATTTCTTCGCAAAAATGACACTAATTATCATAGATTACTACAGATTTTAAGTTACGAAGATAATGACGGTAAAATTAGTATAATCCGTCTTAATTTTTCTTATCCTCCTCGCTTATCAGACACTTTTTCATATAATTGAGAGATTACTTTTACTACCTAAAGAAATAGCGGCGATCCCTCTGCCATTCCACTTTTACATTTCTTATCTTTACTCATTCGAGAAATTAACGGAAGTTAAATAACTGTTCTAGCAAGAACAACTTTCTTATTATGAATGTTATCTCACTCAATATAATCGTATATTGTGCAACTTTTTATTAATATACCAGTATTTCATTTTTCATATATACGAACCAGAATGCACATACAAATATATACAGATATATATACACGCGCGCACTGTAAACTTCTAAGTTATGTACAATATTTGCGTGACTATCAAAGCTCCGACGGCCTTCACAGCACTTAAGATATTAAATTAGAAACACAGCGTCATATTCCACAGGGCTTAGAGAATCGTGGAAACTCGCGTCAGTGAGACCCACCGACCGCAGGCGAATATTCCGTAATGTAAATCCCGCAGGAACAAAATTATGAATAAAATAGCCAGACCGATGGACGGGCACGCATATAATCGGAAACTATTTCACCGTTCGCGCAGTATCGTTTAGCTCGGCTGGCAATTACATAGCGACAGTAATACGAACGGCGTACATATTCAACGACAGTAGTAATCGCTGTCGCAACGATGGAGGACTCGGCCTCTTGTCGGGAGTTATGTGTCGAATAAAATGTCGTTCGCGTTGAAAGGAGGATCAATTTAACGATCGCAATTCTGGTTTTCGCAGGAAGGGTGCCTCAAGGGTGGTCGAATAGCGCAAAGAGCCTTTTTATACGAGCTATTTTATACGGTTTACGCATCTTTATCTTTATGATTACGCTCACATAAAATCGGGGTTTAATATGAAAGCCAGCGGGACTTCCTAGAGCGGATCTTATACCGTGCACTCTTGGACACATCTATCTTGGAAGGTCGTGCGAAAAGAGCGCGAGGAAAGGCAAGAGAAGTGGCTTGTACTTTTAGCCAAAAGAAGAGCCTGAATACATCAACTTAAATATCTCGGGCATAACTTGGAAAGTCCGAGGAAAGTCTCGATTAACGTACAAGACTAGGCTCTTTGAAAAGCTTCTTAAAATTTTGACTAATAAGAGTCTTCATACTTATAGTAAGTATGAAAACTCTTATTAGTGTGTGTAGTGGCTGTTTTGACATAATCAAAATTGGATTTTTGTCACAAATCGTTTAAGAAGTATTTTTTTTTGGCTTTAATAAATAATATCAAACAAATATCAATAATATCAATTTTATAAAATTTAATATTCTTCGCGCTTTATAATTAATGTTGTAATTTATAATTAATGTTGTTATTAATTCGGGAATTAGTTTTATAATTGTTTGCAAATTGTGCATCATTTCACCTTATACATATGAATTTACGCAATGATAATCGAGAAGGCTTTCATAAGCACATTTCTTGTATGGAATTTAATCTTGAAGTCAAACAAGACTATTTGTCGTGTTTTATTTAATTAATATAATGCTTTTTTATTGCAAATTTTCAATGGAATTGCCTATTTGATAGTTTGAAAAGAAATTATTAAAAAAAAAAAAAAAGAAAATATGTGAACAATATCCGTACAAAATAATATTTTACAACAATTCACATTTTATTGCCGCTGGGATATAAAAATATTCTCAGGTTAATAAAAAAATGTTATAACTATTAAATTTACGCCTTTTTCATAAATAAAAGGTGATATCGAAACAGTAACTATAACTATTCGCTTTATATATTCGTTTGATTTATTTTGAAATAAATCAGCAAGTAGTAAGTATTGTAATTTTTCACACGAATATCGAAGAATGCCAAACGCAGAATTTCGACAAATGCAAAAGATTTCCCGCGTCTAGAATGTCGCATTCGACGACGAACGACTCCAAAGACGGACGAATGCGATTGACTTACGAGTTTTCAGATCTGGCGATTTCCCGAGCAGTTATGAATGCGATTCGAGACTTCCCAAAGGGAATAAAAGCGTAACGGGAGGAAACGCACAAATCACCGAGTATCTTCCGAGTATCTAGGACGGAGAATTGCGAGCATTCATAACGCAACGAAGGTGCAGTTCGCGCCACTTACAGAACGACGATAACTTTGTCACCTGGGGTGCCTTGTGGCGGTTCTGTATTATTCGTACCCCGAGTGCGCGTATCTGTCGGCCACGATAAATATTGCGAAACCATCAGATTCTTAGAGCCCAAGGGACCAAGTGTTAAAGTGTTGAACGAAGTTGAACACATTGGCATTCATTATCGAATTTTCTGTCATAAAAACACATATATGATATAATTTAGATTATAGAAGAATCTGTCACAGTTCTCAATATCATAAATTATTATTTTTTAAATTGAATTAGTTAATAATTAACACTTTCTGTCAACCAAATTTCACTTTCTTGAGAATATTTAATATAAATTTCGAATAATTAAATAGCATTTATATAAAAATAATGTCTTGATGTGTTTAAATTAATAATCGATCTGTAAAATTTAAATAAAACCGGCGCGTGCAAGCTACTCTTTCGTAAAAACGGTTCTATTAAGATTAAAATTATTAATTATGAAGCAATATTTTGCATTAATTATGAAATTAATTACAAACTACATACTGCAATAGATATATTACTATAACTATAAAAACTATCTTTCCTATCCGATTTTTGCTAGCATTTCTTCATGTATGTTTCTCCTCAACTTTAATGTTTCAACGTCGTCGTAAATAAGCGAGATAGTTCATCTTGCACTTCTCGGAACGTTCTAAACACTTGCTACAAGCAGTTGAAAAAAGCTAGCGCATATACTACGTGTATACTGTTTCCGAGGCGCAATAACAGCCATAGTAATACCCAACGCCATAATTCCATCGTTAAATGGCCGACGTCCGACGACGTCCATGAAAGCGTGACAGGTCGATCGATCGCATGACTGGTTTGATCAGCGTCCGTTATTGCACATGATGAAAAAATCGGGTCCCTTGGGTTCACCCTTTCACGGTGACTCATTATGAATATCAATCAATCTGCGTCATTTGATCCCCGTTCGTTATAATCGCGATGCCGTGGAAGTAATCTTGAATGCAAACGAGTTAATAGTCGAGAAAGAACGACAAGTATTTAGTAGCTTTTAGTTTGGATTATAACTTGAGCAGCAGAAATATTTTTAATTATCTTGGATATCTTGGACACGAACAAAAAATTAAAAAATTCCGGGACTTGAATATAACAGATTATATGCCCAAAAAGAACCTGCGAAACCTACAAAACCTAAGAAACCTACGAAAATTTACGACTTTTTAATGTGAAAGCTTAAAGTTTTCCCTATAAAATCATGTTTTAAAAACTTAAGATGTTCTTAAGATATATTCTTAAGATTTTTTTGTTACTAAGTTATTGCAAATTAAATAAAAGGAACATTTTGATTTGATTGCTCTATTAAAAATCATCGTTCCGGAATTAAAAAACAGATTCTTAAAACTGGAACTTTAATCTATCGAATAGCATAATTGTCACATTTTTTTTTAATATGTCAACACGATACAAATAAAGTAACGCAACGAACTTTTGTTTCGTGACTCAATATTTTAAACGATTCTATAAAACACAAAAATATTAAAACATAACATAATAATAAAGTGATAGATTTATAAATAATTAGTAAATTAATATTAATAATTGATAAATTTTAACAATTTCAACTTTAGTTAGAAGTAAAGGAAACTTACGTTTTCCTTAATTTTACTTTAGTAATTGATTGCATAATAAATGGTATCAGTAACATAAGCTATTTTATCAATCACTGAAAATCAATTCCTTTAAGTATTATCGCTTATTCCCATCTAATCCCCTAATGCCTAAAAAGAGAACAAAAGGAACAAACGGAGAATGGAAGTAGAAGAGTTAAGAAACGGAGATGCTGAATGCAGCAAGAAAGAGTAAACTTTATCTGCAATTCTCGATACGTAAGACGAATTGGCAGCGAACGATTCTTCATTTCCTCCTCTTTCGGCTTTTGTGTGCCACCACGCTATACGATCTCGTTAATTAGAATCGATGCTACCGGGGCTCGCCTCGGATACTCCTTTTTTACCCCCTCCCCCAACAGAAGGGGACAATTGTTTCTCAGGCTTCTCATTGTTCCTTTCTTATCGACGAATAACGAAGACGCTGCCTTGAGAAAGTCCGGAGCAGCGCGTAATAGAGATTAATCATTCCCGTTTATACTTCCTCGACGTTTTTGTTACCTTAATTCCTCGAACGAGGTTAACGGATATTATTTTCATTATTTTAATAAAATGAACACAACGGAGTCTGAATGAACATTAAAGTTTCCAATGAACAGAAAGAATCGCGGTATTTTAGGGTTAGGAAGGATTCTCCCAGTGAGAAATGATCGTCAAGTAGACGTCGAATAGACATCAGAAGACATGGGGTAGTGTTGCTAAGAGCATGCGTAGCGACGAGACCAGCTTTACCTTGTATCTTTACGCGAGCCGGTAAATTGTTAGAATTTAAGATTATTGGATCAAGTTCTAATCTAATTGATAGAATAT
>NW_017305884.1:2300400-2313422 GCF_001594115.1 Trachymyrmex septentrionalis
TAGTGTTGCTAAGAGCATGCGTAGACGAGACTAGCTTTACCTTGTATCTTTACGCGAGCCGGTAAATTGCTAGAATTTAAGATTATTGGATCAAGTTCTAATCTAATTGATAGAATATTAAATTCGTCGATATTAAATTGCATCGATATCAACTTGCCATCAATTTAATGAATCATTTATCGCTAAGCGGGCAAGGATTCTTTTATGTAAAATCATACGTAGCGAATTATTATTTTCGTAATAACACGCGACGTTTGCTTTGTATTTTCGGCAAATTTCGGCTGTGTATCCTGCGAGAAACGTGTCGCCACTTGTGGAGGGGAAACATTATATCGTGCTAGGGTTTATTTACTTTCTCAAACTCCAACAGCTGGAGTGTGTACGATGATAAAGTCCAACGCGAGTAAAACGTATCGAAGTTTGATTACTCGCGGATCACGGATCACGAGAGGAACGAGCTGAAGTTACACGTCAAAATTTGCGTCTGTCGTCAAGTAACTTTCGGCATTTAACGGAACACCCGGTATACTTGTAGAAAGCGTTTACCTGTTATTAGCCGTTGCTCTTGGAAAGTACATATGTGCCTTACCGTTCATACGACTGGAGGAGTCTGGAAACAGAGCAGAATGCGGGCGCAATTACGATTAGCGCCACGCGCTAATTACCATCTAATTACCTAATTACGGTCGAGTGCTATCTATTTTCAAGCTGAGACAGATTAACTTATTATAGGAAAGACAATAAGAAATTCATGTATTCAGGAGTATCGATTAAGTGCCCTCGACGAGATTTAATTACTACATATATCTATGGACGCATTAACAAATGTACACACAGGATAAGCATTATTGCATCAAATTTAAACCAATTTCTTTTACGAACTTGAACATAATCTTCACCGTAATTTTCCTCCTTATTTCAAAAGTGATATACAACTAAAGAAAAACATGAAAAGGGGAAAACGTATTTTTCAATATGACAAAATTATTAACTAATCAACTCGACAAAAATAATATATTCCTAACATGACCAAATGTCATATTTGTCATTTTCGTTTTATAACCCTTAAAAACTTTCACAAACTGTGACAATTTTGACAACTTGTTTTTAAATCCATCCTTTTTTTAATTATGACGATTTTGACGATTTTTTGTATAAATTTAAATTAGTTTACTGTTGATGATTGACAGAGTAACGTTTACCTAAAAAAAACTCATTCATATGTGGAAAATCACGTTTTTTAAATTGTGTCCTCCTTTCTAAAGTAAGGGAGTGACACGCTTCGTGTTCGAGCTTATTTAGAAATAATTTGTTTTTTAAGTTTAACCACGTTTACTCTGTAATTAATTGTACATACATAAATTAATCATAACGCACGATATGCACACATTGCGAAAGCTGTGTGAAATATACATGTGCGAACGTAGTTCAAACAAACCCCAGCGTAAATCTTCGTGCGCGTAATATAAATCAATCACCGCGAAACGCAGGATAGCAAAACAAAAAGATTAGCATGCAAAATATTAGCGGGAAATTGTCACGAACTCGATTACAATCTGCTCGTCCGCGCCGCGCTGCTTCTCCCTGTAATCGAATGCACATAATATGGAGAGAGGATCGATAAACGTGTAACCATCCTGGCTCCACAATGCGGTTCCCTCGCACCACATATAGGCTCTTACGTCTCTGTCGGAAAGTAAAGCGGACAGTTTGCTCAGAAGCTTATTATGCGCTCGCGGCCAATAATAAGCGATATTGTCAAATGCAATATGCGCGCCAAGGTGATGGCAAGACTGGTATTGTACCTGCCCGCGTCATGTAATCGTAGCGTACATTCGGACAATTGGATACCAGTCGTGAAACCCGCGGGACTCGTGACGTCGCACAACACCACCAATTTTGCCTCCGCTAAAGTTCTGACCGCCTTTATGTGCATACAGAACGAGGTTAAGATAGGATCGACGACCGTTGGGCTACTATTGTCTTTTGCCTACTCATGCTTTGAAACGATTTTCGTGCACTTGTTATCGTGCGACGCTACGAATACGAACCGCAACCGCGTAACAGCATCAACGAGGCAAACGCTCGCCCTGTTTGTAATTAGCACCAAACGCGGCGTGTGATCATTTCGAACCGCATGACTCGGTAACATAACGTTAAATGTTATTTCAAAAAATACCTAAGATAACGAATGCTTTTAAAAATATAAGAAAAAAATTGCGCTGCGTTCGACATAGATATACTTGCGCAAAATATCATCTGTTAAACGTCACACTAATAACGGGAACGATACATTTAAAAATATGACACATCCAACCTAATTAAATTTCACTTATAACTTTCATAAAAATGAATATATTGTAAGCATTTTTTTTAATCGAAATGCCAATGTTAAAACATCCCAAACATAATGGTGTAGTAAGCTTAGTTAAACCATAAGAAATCAACCAAATCATAATCGATTATTTTCCTCACGTTCCTTCGATTTTAATTGGCAATATCTTATGGTTTAAAGCTTGCTACATCTATTGTGTTTCGGAACTTAGGAATATAATGACACTAAGCGAATGTATATATCTTTATTAATGAAAAAGTTATATGAGAGTGAAAGAAAAAAAAAAGAATTGAAAAAATGTTGGATATGCTATACCAAAAAGGCATTTAAGGGTTAAACCAAGAGACCAAATATTTTTATTTAATACAAAAATGAACAAAACGAACACCAGAAAGCGCAAGTATAAAAATAGATTTTAATGGAGTAAAACGGTTACCATTTTACTACGCTATGTTACTTTTGGTTTTTAACATTTTTCTCTGGCAACGCGTGTTTCTTTAGGCGTGTCACTGAAAATGCTTTTGCGTGCCGCAAGTTGGCCACTCCTGTGCTAAACAACAATATTAAATTGATGCTTTATAATGATACTTTCACGTAACGACTATGGATAACGTTACTTAACCAATTTGATCGATTTTAAAATAAAATTCGATATTACAAATTTTCACGAATTACGCGACAGTTAAATATTTAGAAGTTCGTAATACTAGATTATAGTAATATTTCCAGGATGTATTTTAAAATTATCGTAAACATATTTATATAAATATCACGCATTTTTGCAATTAAACTTTCCATAGTAGAACTTTTAAAATTGTTAAATTTGTTTGATTATTTTTGAATTGTATTTTATAACATGCGTGATATCTAGTAATATTTTACCTACATTAATCGACATCTGGCGCGCGCGCGCGCGCGTGCGAATAATCTTTGTATTATAAATCATATATATATCGATAAAAGAAGGTATTACTGATCTCGTCGCTACGTAAAAAAAGGGGCGCACAGATGGTCGACGTTGTAAAATTCTTAGTGGGAAATGCGCTTTTGATATACCACGCGCAAAATACGCGTATTTGGAAAACTTCCTTAGCATCGTAATTTGCGGGTGTACATAAAACGTCAAGGGAGCTACGTCTAATTAATACGTGATGCGGAACAAATGTTTACAGTGTAATGAAGTCGGTAACGCGCGTGCCAGACACGCCTGGTTAACGTAGATTAGAATTTATCGTGTAATGTTGAAACATATGAGGTTAACGCTGTGGTTGTCAGAATAAAACGACTATATTAATCGATGAAATAAAAAAATTAGAGCGCACGCGCGTGTTGTGATTTTTTTTTAGTGAAATGAAATTTCAATACAAGTAGAAGCTTTGATTTAAACAATTTCGTTCTTAGCCACGCTATTATTATTATTATTATTATTAGAAAGATAATTTCATCTCTTGTTATATTTACATCGTTAATAATAATTGAAGATATAATATATGTATTAAGAAAACAAAAAATACGATGTACATTTTATTTCATTATTTAATTATTCTTATTTATTTGAAACTCTATTTTAAAATAGTACATTGATCACTTCAAGAGAATTTTATTTAACTTGTTTGAAAAGTTCAAACATAGGTATATGAGAATAGTTTATACAATAAAGCCATCGGACAGCTCTTAATTTAACAATCAATATCAGTGCCAGTCGCATGAAATTCAGTACATAAATATACTATGTTCGTAAATATTTTAGAACTTCACATGTTCTTACATGAATCGAGAATATTCAAAATAAATGGTATGGCATTATATATTTGAAGAAGTAGTTGACTTCATTTTGAATTAGATTGACTTTCCAACACTAATAAATATACTTTCAAATAGAAACTTGAATAACATTTAAATGATGCCATCAATAAGGCAAAATGAAATTGATAGTTCCTAATGGGATACAATCATAATACCGTTTCCGTTTCCGGTAGTCAATCGTCGATCGAAATCGAATCTTATACACATTTACTCATGTTCTATCAAGACTTTGACGAATACACGTTCATTAACATGCGACGATACCCGCGTCTATCTAGTCGCGTTGGTTTAACCACCCAATATATTCGGCCATACATTGGTATATATTCACTATAACTTTCTCTTAATACATTTGCTTAATTCATCATAGCTAACCTATCGGATAACGTGTACACTAATAAAAAATTCTTGGATATTTAATGCGAAATCTCTCAGATTTCATATCCATTTAAGATTCCATCCAAGAAATTCATCAAAGAAATTTTCAAAATTAATTGTTAATTTCAATCGTACCGGTTACTCGCTTATTCTGACAGACGGATTAACTGATTAATCCCACTTAATTAATCTCATTAATTAATCGTTCTATTAAATATGATTATTCCTAATATTTTAATAGTGTCACTCCAGACAAAAATTTCTTATTTATTTATTCATTATTACTATTACATATCGTAGTTATGCTACAGTATTTAGTTGCTTTTATTCTATTTAAATTAAATTAGGAAAATACGTTACTATGTTTATATGTTCGTAACATACAAATAAAAATAAAAAATGCAAAAAAGTTAAAATTTAGAATTTCCCGTAAATATATATACGTGTAAATGTACAGAATTTAATGGAATCTACCTTGGCTGTAGAAAAGTAAAGTACTACTCCTATAAATTAATATAAACTATATCTACCAAAAAATAATTAAGAAATAATTTCACTGAAAAATAATATATATTTTTATAACAATTTTAGTATTTTGTTAAACTATATTACTACCTTTTCCAAAAAAATATAATAAATTGAGAACTTTATATTTATGGCCAACGTTGCATAAAAACTTACACTACTGATCTGTATTACATTAATTTTTCAAAATTAGTATTAATTTTGAATTCAATTATATATGTATGTATAATTGCAAAAGGCTTTACTAATATTCAATATCATCATTATTTTATATATGCATAATATAACGTGCACACGAATATCATTAAATTTGTATCACTTCTTGAATCAACAAATCGCATGACTTTTATTCAAAAAGAATTAAATGCCTTTTATTATTATGTTTGACGTAAAAGCACTCAATGCGTTTTACATAAAAGCCGTCTATCCGATCCTCTCTTTCAGCCTCATCTGGTATCCTAAATGCAAAATCCGAGATTAATCCAGTGACGCTGACAAAATTCGCGGATTAAATCACTCGGATTTAGTAAACGAAACGTGACGAGGAGATACTCGACTGGTGAGATTTAACAGACGTCATATCATGTCAAAAATGCGCATGTCGAATTGATGCCTCGTTGCATTCTCAGATTCGGAAACGACAGGAACAGAGGTTTGAAAGAGAAAAATGTAGATGCAAAATGGTATGAGCTTTATTCTCTCGCAACGCTGTCAGAACAATACAGTATGCACTAAAAGCCAGTATTAATTTACCTGTAAAATGTATTTAAGAGGATCAAGTATAGGATCCCATGTTTTGAAATCATACTGGAAAATAAATTATGGCAAATATTAGAAATAAGCACTAAACGGCTTGTTTTCCTTTTCTCTCCTCTTCATTATCCGTTATTATTATTAATAGAATTTGTGCTATCCGTGAACAAGTCCTTTAAATATGGCTTTATAATAATCTGACTTGTGAAACTAATTTCGCCCACGCTCATGAGCATCATACCAACATGAATAAATTAAAGTTTCTTTTAATCCTTTTAATTCTTTTTTTTTTTCAGAAAAAATTATAATGTTCTTTATAATTAAGTAATATAACAAGATATTTGTACATTATTAAAAATAAAATGTTAATTTGAACTTAGACGTATTATATGGGACTTTCTCAGACGTGCAAAAATGTTAAAATTAATACAAAAATGTTAATTTTAACATTTTTACATGACTCAGAAAGTATGTCTTTAAGTTAAAATTAACATTTTATTTTTTAATGTATATAATATATTTTTTTTAATTGACTGTATTCATATTAGAAATAATTATTTAAAGAAACACAACTTGATGTCTACAAATTTAGCACTTTATTAATTTAGCATTTTATTAATTTTCAACAAATAATAATTGTTCCTTTCCATTGTTCTACTGTTCTTTTAAAAATAACAAAATGTTCTGCATTTTTAATATCAAAAAATCAAAAAATGCTAAAGTGACTAGATGTCATCGAATATTACGATATCTATCAAGTATCTAAGCTAGATTGATTATTATATGATATTTTAGGACAAATTCCACAATAATTAATAATTTTGACACAGGTTGACAACACTTGACATGTAATATTCGATGGCATCTGATATGTACTTTAGAGGAAGTTATGCCGTCCTGGAACGTGAAATTAGCACGGCATTTTTTATTTTTTATTTTTTTATATTTTTTATAGAACAATAGAAAGTGCTACGGAAACAATCATTATTTTTTAAAAATTAATAAAATCCCGTGCTAACTTTATAAACATGAAAACTTGGCTCTGATATATCAAAAATTGATTTGCTAAATAAATACTTTAAATTAATAAAAACTACGAATTAAAATTGATTTATTAAATTAATTTATTAGTTACAGACTGATATTATTAACGTAATGTGAGTAACTTTGAAAATATGTTTATCTTGATTCAGTAGACTGAATTATTGTCATTTGAATAAACGTTCCTACGTATTAGCTTAATCATTTAACGCTTAAGTAGCAATCAGTATTGTTTAACATAATACAATCCAAAATACACGTACATAAATCATAATTTGGGTTAATTCGGGCATCGTGAGTGCATTTCTCATACTAACCACGAGGAATATTACAAACTGACATTTACAGTTGCAATCAATTATATGTGTAACATTAAAATGTACTCTTCCATGCGAATATTTTACTTAGCGCCGAAATTAACGCATTCGTTATCATCGTTCTCTTACTCAGCATAAATTTTCATTTTATTAAAGAGAATGGCCGCATTTATTTATCAATAATTGAATACTTTAGCAACATGCAAATTTTCCACAGATTTAGTCACGACCTATTTTCTCAATCCATATTGCCAATTATGATTTATTTCGACTAAAACTAATCAAATTTCCAATAAGAATATAATTAAGCATCAATATTAATAATCCAATAAAAACAAAATATTAATAAAACAGCAATAACATGCTTAACAACAGGAATAAGAAATAAAAATATGAAACAAATTTATAGATTGCATTCTAAATAAAGCCGACAACATATTAATTTATTATTATTTATTTTATTTTATATACATATGTGTGCGTGTATAACTTTTGACTGCTTCTAAGGAAAACTATAGAGAAAATAAAAATTGATCAAAGTCAAAACGTCATTTTGTACAATTAAGATATTGCTAAGTCATTCATTAATGCTGTCTAATAATATAAAGGCAGAATTTGTAAAATCAAGTAATATTCATAAAAAAGCATCTAATAAATTTTAATAGATATATAATGAGTTAAAATCAAGGATAAAAGTATCTCCAACTATGTCTTCTTTATATTTTTCTAAGGTAGTAACAAGTGAATAGTAAATTAAGAATATTTGATCGGACTCTTTACTCATATACAAATATTTAATCTGTATAGTCAGCTTATTGTTCGCATTCATCACAATAAATTATGATATTACGACCTCAAATATGAGGGCTATTTGTAACTGAAGGAGTTACGGTAATTCCATCGCTAAGTTTGGAACCGATGCGGGCGAGAGTTAAGTATTTAAGACGCTGTTAAAGTTTCACAGACTTTTCCGTGGACTCACTGCCCGGGCTTTTTGAAGTGAGCAGCTGCAAGGAACTTTGCTATATATAAAACATGTTCAGGACACATACGCACTCTTTCTCTTTATCTTTCCCCCCCCCCTCTCTCTCTCTCTCTTTCTTCTTCTTCCTCTTCTCTTCTCTTCTTAATCTAATATGCCCGGAAAATTCTTCTAAATATTTGACCATGCGGTCCAGTCTACATTTTACAGGGCGTACAATAATCCCCGCGGTATATGCCCTCAGCTAACTCAATTCCCCTCTCCTCGTGTTCTAATAACTCGACGAAAATTAAGCTTATTCTTGTTATCTCCGCTCTCAGTTCAACAAACTTCTTTCGCGCGCAGGATTAAATTTGTCTAATTCCAATTGAGGACCGCATATTCTTTCAATCTAAAATAATTGATGGTGACTTAATAAATTAAGAAAGAACATAACACAGTATTATGGCTTTTATTTTGTACTGAGATAAATAACATCTTGAATTAGATTTTTTATCTATTTGCTTTAAATATAATATACTGCTTTTACTATTAATTCACAGACGAGAATTTTTGATGAAATAAAAATTTAGCATTAAATATAAAAACTATATCAAGAATTTAAATAATTGAATTTATTATAATATTAATGTAAATAGAAAAGTTATCTAGAATAGAAAGAGCATTGAAGTATATGTATATCGAAAAAATATTTTAGATATTACAGACGCCGAAAATTTGAACGACTCCCGCGAACAGACATTCTCCCCTTCTCTTTCACGCTTTACAACAGGCTTTACTTCCAAGACGACTAACATGCTATAACGCAGTCAACCTCAGTCAACCTCAGTCATCACGCGTAGAACGTTCGCAGTGGAAGGTAGTCAGAAGTCGGAGAAATCGATCGCAATCAAAATCGTTATCACGATATGCACAAATGTTCGACATTTTTCTATTATTTCGCGACTCTTCATACAAATGTGCACTGCTGTGAAACAATTACTATTTGAAACTGTTAGTCGTTTTTTCGACAATTAAATTTTATTGCCTATGTGAAACAGTGTTCAATGAAGAAATTGTTAAATAATTGTATATTAATAAAGAACTCAATTGAGTTTTAAAAAGTTATTTATTTATGCATAACGTGCACGTTTGAGTTTTCAGAACATTTTTAATTGCATGAAAATCCGCAAAGTTATGACAATCTTGTTTGTATTACGACTAAAACCATGAATATTAACTGTTTAATAATATATACAACAATGTTAACAAGTTCAGAATATGGTTTAATCTTCCGCAAAGGTATAGAATGTCATGAGAAAAAAATTTCATAGCCTTCCTCGGAATTTTAAAGGTTATTTGCATCTTTGACAGTTAAAACACCGACGTAATGCTCTTCATTATGCTCTATTGTTTCTCTCTCTCTCTCTTCACAAAATATTTTATCAATGAATCAATGAAGTAGATAACTGTAGGCAAGCACATTGCCGATACAACCCTGAGCGACTTTTCAACTGTACAAATCCGCGGCAGTTGTTTCGTGAACGAAAAAAGTATTACGACTGCAGTAGACTAACACGACCGGTGGGAAAAAAAAAGAAACAAGCTTTTGCACCGACCGAAAACCGTAAAATGCACCGTAAAGCGCGTTACTGCGGGCCATTTAGAAAGATCGATCGATCCCGTGAACACTTTCAGAATGATCGATGCACCGTCCCAGTATGCCGGTTCCTTTTTCCAAAATAGAAGACTGGAATCGTTGCTAGTGCGGAGATAAATCACCGATTTCCTCCAGTAGTGTGTATTGAAAAATACGGGAATCATAAATTGTGGTAATCTTGATAATATACAAAGTTTCAAAAAGCAATCTATTATTTATTATCGTGCATATATTTAAAAAGTTTTTATATATACCAAACGAAAGACATCAACTTATGCCAGAGTTCGTCAAATATATCAAGTATTTGATCGAATTAACCGCGTTTCTTCATTAAAAAGATAGGCGTCGCGACTAAAGAATAACAAAATGCTAGTTAATGTATCATTATTTCTGTAATATAACAACTTGATGATCCTTTTCTGAGAGCCCTCTTAATACACGATGAAGTAAAATGGCCATGTTATACATTTTTATTTCATGTTTTTTCATTATTTCTTTAAAATCTGATATCTCATAAAAGAGATAAAAATGTTTTAATGGGAGTAGTGTTCCTTACCAGAAGAAGAGAAAAGAAGGAGCAGAAACGAAACTCGTGAAACAAGACGATGAACCTTATATGTCGTATGATAGTCTACTATTTCCTGGCTATTTATTTAAAGGGTCTACTGCAATCTTTGAAGTTGTACGCCGGTCATCCTTCGGACCTTGTAAAATGCACTGCTGATTTTGACGTAAGTACACATTTTCATTTTTTTATTAGGTATATGTATATAATTTTTAATCAGAAATATAGAAAAATATTCGTTGAAAATGTATCAACGAAATTATATCTCATTTTAATTCACAAATCGTATTATAGGTATAATAATAAACATCATTTTTCTAACGTGTTGAAACACTTTCAGAATTTACATTTGCCTCTTATTTTTATTTCGTTACAATTTAATTGTGTACTTCATATTTTTGAAATTTCTAAAAAATTTTAAAAATTCTATTAAATTTTATGTCATAATATTTAATGTAAAACATTGATAATATTTTATATGGGCAAAATAGGTATTTGTACAGATTTTTTCTAAATACAAAATAATTTAATGTTGCATATTGCAAAAGAAAATACAAGATTTTCAATATGATCTCAATATAGATACAAACTGTCTATTAACAAATAAAGGTAGTGATATTCGATATCGAGGGGGGAGGGGGGTGAAGAATGAGTAATGCTACTTTGTCGCTCGATCATGGATGCTTACGTCCGTGATTATCGTACAGGATATCCTCGACAATTTTCGAGGACTGGTTTCTCCATAGCTCACCTGTGCCGCCCAGTGGGGTCGGTGGATACCCCTTGCGGGCAGCAATGTGCTGCGAACGGATCGCGGTGAGTCAGCAACGATAAATCGAGCGATTTATGAAGCGGCACGGCCAACGACCATTCTCGAGGAATAATGTCGGGATCGATCTACGACGTTGAGGCGGATCGTCAGAATTTTTAGACGCCCATCAGCCCTGTTAATTGTCTCAGACAAGAGTCGGACGCTTTTATATAGCATGATTAAATCAATTCTCGATCATAATACTGAACCACTTAGAGCACGAAGATGCTCTTTGAAAAATATTTTAAACGTTTAATCATGCATATTTTTTATCTACTGAGTGAAATAATTCGCGAAAAAATAAGTAAAAATTAAATATTGTAAATTTTATTATATAAAAATATAATCTTTTACTTTTATTTTTAACTTTGTATGCAGATATTTGTTATTAAATTTTTTTATACATATTTATAACATTAATAATTTTTGTATTTAACAGGTTCAATAACTAACTGTCTATGCCAAATTTATAAATTGGTTTAAAATTAATTATTTTTTAATACGAGTATAATATAGCACCAATATTTTTCAAAATTTGTTTGTTAAAAATATGAGAACAAAGAACTTTTCAGAAATTTTATGAATACATATTTTCATTAAACTAAAATTAATTTCAAGTTTATCAAAAATCTATCATTAAATTCAAGCTTATTTTGAAATATTCGTATATAATAAAGCATAATTAATTATATAAAAATATCTGTTAGACACATAAATTATATC
The DNA here is from genome assembly GCF_001594115.1 of Trachymyrmex septentrionalis. Taxonomy (NCBI): domain Eukaryota; kingdom Metazoa; phylum Arthropoda; class Insecta; order Hymenoptera; family Formicidae; genus Trachymyrmex; species Trachymyrmex septentrionalis. Next base: position 2,312,276 of record NW_017305884.1, read on the forward strand.
AAAAAGTATTATTAAATCACAGATAGTTTTTTCAGCAAGCACATTTATTAAAGTGCTCAGTAAAGCCTGTTTACGTTAATTATCCGCGGTATCTCTTACAATTTCCTTGGTAACTTTTATCAGACAGGGCTAATTTAATCGATCACGCAAAAAGCTATGTAGCTAATTAATGTCGCTTACTTTTTACACCCATTTTACACTCTAGATATACGCCGTGGCCATTAGTGGTATTACAAGATCACATCGCAGCTCATTACGATAAGTTACTATTATATTACGCGAGAAAATGTGATTTGTAAGTAATACTTTTACGCAAGAAATTACTGAATAATCTGTTGATTGCCCATTTGATGTAATACAATATATATATGTCGCGTTTATTAATATCCATAAATTATAAAATATTGAAAACTACCTACAAACCTTATGTCTTAATCTCTTAAGATTCCTGTTTCCTCATCATTACTGTCTCAGATCGTGATATGAAAAGCGAGAAAATACAATAAAAATTTTTATAAATTATACTTGAATAGAAACATTTTTCAATAACGCAATATTTGAAATCGATAAAACAGATTTATACAATCTTCACAAAAACTATTTTCTTGTTTCGAGGAGAAATTAAATCATATTTATTTCTATATATGTATTATTACATAATTTGATAATTTTTCAAATTAATAATATATAGAAAAAAATATTATTATATACGTACAATATATTTTTATAGCCGTGAATATATCTCATTTTTTTATATACACGACTAATTTCAAATATAGTAATTTATTAATTAATGAAAAGGAGAATTTCCGGTACTTGTATTTTAATCGGTTCCATCAATTGTAAGTGTTATTTTATTGAAACATATATATTTCCATATTAATATACTTTATAAGAATTTTTATTGTATATTTTATATATCGCTTCTGACGTCATTGACAAACTATGAAATAGTGGTGAGTGAACAGGAACTTGTAACAATTCAAAATTTATTTTTTTTTCTCAGCACAGATTTAATTCGATACTATATTTTTTACGTTTTTTCTAACATTCAATATCTTGGTAATTAAGCATCATGTTAAAATTCCGTTCGCATAAAATCCATTTGGAATTAAATGAAGAATAAGGATTGATTATCTTTATTTGC
>NW_017305884.1:2313522-2323870 GCF_001594115.1 Trachymyrmex septentrionalis
AAAAATTTCCCGCGAGCTTTTACGTAATCCCTTTAAAAATTATGCAGAGATTTCAACGGCGCGCATCATAAACGGGTATGATATTTTGTTCCACGTATAATTATATACAAATTTTACAGTCACAAATTTTCTCCAAATTCGTATGAAATTTCTTACCATAATAATCACTTCTGAATGCTACGACCTCGAAATCATTTCGATATAGATTCATTCATTAATTCATTTGTTTAACTCTATCGCTCCGCAAGATCATAAAAAAGTGAATATTTTGTATATTTTAAAAAGAAGTCCGGGTTTAAATCCTAATAGAAGTAATTTTCGCAGTAAATTATTCACAGTTTTTAAGATACTTATTAACATGAATATTATTAAATTGCTTGTCAATATATTAATACTCTAGGTTTACAGAGAGAGAAAAAAAAAAATTGGATATTTATCTATATAAATATCCAATTCACAGTGAAATATTGAGGCACTAAGATCCATTTTGGCCGAAAATAGAATTAATATTTCTCTCAATTGAAATTTTGTATTTGCATGTTTGAAAAGAAATTAATCTAACGCGACGTAATGTTTATTCAAACGATATTATACGGATGTACATATGTATGTAGACATTTATGCGGATACATCGCATATGTATGTTACACATTCATGGAATTCGCGTTTCCGACATAAGCGATACAAATAAATCGATCGGCACAGATTTCATTAAGATTCAAAGCATCTCACCGTTGCTTAGATTACAAAGTGTTAAAATTTCAAAGAAAAGTACCATCCTCTAAAGACGACACTTTTCTTCATCGTCGATTTTCCCTTTTTTTATCGCCTGCAAAATACAGACAATAATATTACATACTGCAACAAAAATTCCATATTTCATTTATCGTGTATTATTGTAGTTTCGCGATCGTGTAGTGGTCGATAATTAAAAAAGTTGGCGAGCAGCCGAGCATTTGCTTGAAAGAGATTGCTGCAGTAAAAATGCATTATATCTAAGCGTAATATTCGCCATAGCATTTTTTCCGCTTAAAATTGAAGTCGGTCGATCAACAATTAACTTTTTAATGGTACTGTCGCGAAAACATTAAATTCCGCTATTTCATGCACTGATCCATCTGACTGAAACGTATCGAAAACTAATTGGGCTTTTTCGATAGATTAACGTGCTTCATCAACTATGCGATCGGGAAAATTTGTAATACGCAAATAAAGCGATATAAACACAACTTCATTCGATGTCTCTTAATCCCGTCGTTTTACAAATATCATTCATTATTCATATCGCAAATCTCTTGCATGCTATTAAAGGGTGTCCCAAAATTAACGCAAGATTTGAATTAAATAGAAAACACAGTTTTTAGTCTTTTGATTATTATTTTTTTATTGAATCATAAAGTACATAGGATAGGGTTATTTGTGGAATAACACATCGGGCAAATGGCTCCACGGCTTTGCATGCACATACGCACTCGTTTATCGAAATTTTCCATGACCATTTTGCATAAATGTGGCTGAATTTCGTTGATGCAGCGTTGAATCTCCTCCTTTAATGCACGGGTGGTTGTGGGCTTGTTGACATAGACCTGTGATTTCAAATAACCCCATAAAAAGAAATCTAATGGTGTTAAATCACACGATCTAGGGGGCAATTTTGGCGATTAACAAAGCCATCAAGATGAAAATGTGTTTCATCGCTTAGGATGATTTTGCTCGAAAAATCAGCATCCATTTGTTGATGATTCAATAATCCATTCAACGAACTCATTTTCACTAACCCTAAACTGTCAGCTGTTAAATAGTTTTTTTTTGGGTTGCCAACACTTTACTGCACAAATGGCGGCAAATTCAAATCTTGCGTTAATTTTGGGACACCCTTTATAAGTAGATACATTATTAATTTTTAAACTAACGACGAAACATACAAGCAAATATTTTGAAATAATAATGATAATTTTGTAGCAAAAGCAAAAAATTATTTATACGGAATATATATAGTAGGATAAGTTCCTATATATGTATACTTTTCGTACTAACTCTCGTTTTAACCCTCCGAAGTTGACGCCAAAATCTGTAACAATTACTGAAGCTGGAAATTTTTTCCAGCCACTTTTTGCAGAGATTATATACTTGATATATCCTTAATAAAAAGGCATTAATTAATTACAAGAAACCAAAAAAAAAGAGATAACTTATATAAAAAAAAATAAATACTAAATTTATTTGAATAATAAAAATCCAAATTTATAGACATAAAAGAAAATTAAATTATTGGACATTTTTTACTCTTCGTCAAAAATGTCCAAATATAATAATATATGTTACAATTGAGTGGATCTAATAAACTCACCGTCAGCACCAAAGAGTTAAATTAAAATAAATGCTTTTGCTATTGCTTTCAGCTAAGAACATCTGCTGGATATTTATTTACGTCATCCCTAATATAAATATACATACGTGTATACGTACATATTCAAATTATTTCACATTGAGTTAATGATAAATAAATATATGACTATTAATAGGTGCAAGTATTTGCGAAAAATACCGTTTCTTCTCTGTCGCGTGTTCGCCCGCAAATCGAACGCGGGTTCTAAATAACGAATCAAACATTCCGGCCTTGTATAGGACCGGCATGTGTGGGAAGTACAATTTGTCTGCGCCGACATGTCGGCGAGAAAAAAATAGATTCCGACTGAATTTAATGCTCCACGCTGGCTGCGTACACTCCAATCAGCCGGAGTATCAAAGAGCGAACCGGGGCAACCCGATAAACGATCAAGAGCGAAAAGAAACAGAGAATGAGAATGAACAAAGACGAACCAGACATGTGCGGTCGAAAAACGATAAAAAAAATTGTGATAAAGAGAAAAAAAGATTTTCAGGTAGAAAAAAAAATATAAAAAGCATTCCGCGTTAATTCAATTTTCGATTATACGATAGCGTCATCGATCGATTAATCGTCGATCGATAGACCCGCACTTTTATTCGTTCGTCCGGCATGTATCTTTCGCGAAGCACTTTCTGCCCGTCTGACTTCTAATCTTTCTTCGACTTTACGTTTTTTTACTGTCTCGTCTAATCGGCTTACTCGCATTATGAGCAAACACCCGTGCTACTCGAACGAAATTTATTACATTAAATGAATAATTCCGCATTCTTATTTATCAGTAATTTGTAGTCGTCCGTTTAATTCGGCGAAATCATCCACTCCAATTCATTTACTCACGAACAACTCTCGCGTTATATACTTTTCCACCCTCCTCCCCTCCCATTAACGCCCAAGTAACAAAATGAATGAAGAATGATGGAAGATTTAGCGTGCCAATTTTTATCGCGATACAGACATCTCATTTTCTCCATTACAGCGATAAACTCGATCGTATTCTACGCCAAGTTGGAGCCAATGGTTTTGTTATAAATAAGCCAGCCTTATATATAAACCGTGTCCAATTTATACGCGTCCCCCTTAAGGGTTCGATCCGCGATACATACCATAAATATCCTCCTTCGCTCCTGCTATTTTCCAATCTCTTGCCACTCACGTTATACGGTAACGCGATACTACCGTTTTACATGGTAACATGCAGGATATCCAAGTCCTACATTTTTGTCGTAATAACGAAATGTCAAGGCGCACGTAACAAAGTATTATTTCACCGGTAACACGTAATTATCGTACTGTCGGTGAACGAATGGAACAAATCTTGAAAAATATAGAGCTTTCCTGTATTCATTACCAAGGATATTGTGATGAAAAATATTTATCACTAAGTAGAAATCTTAAAAGATACATACAGTCAATATAAAAAGTATTCATATAAGGAAAATTTTTATAAAGAAAGCCCTATTTGTAGAAAATAAACATTAACAATTTTATAATAATAAATACGTTCTGCTTTAATATAAACGAATGAATTTAGCGTGTGTTCTTAATCTTAAAAGCTAAATTTCTGGACTGTACGAATATTTTTTGCGCATTCAAATAATACCATTTTTAATTTTTGCTTATTTTTAAGATACTATATACGTTATTTAATTATTTACACCTTTTTGGTACATAATTTCGAAAAATATACAATCTATTTTATTATTCATGAATAAATTGCTAATTACCCGGCAAGAAATGACCGTCAATTAGACGTCAAAACAATATCGAATTAATGTCTATATCATCACATCGATATCAATTTGATATCAATTTCGATGAGTCGCCGGATAATGTTTAGTTTTTAAAGAAAAGTTCCTTTAACATATTTTCCTTATATCAGTGCTTTTTACACACACTGTACGTGTCTTTCATTGCACGTTTTCTGAGATATCCAAGAAATCCATAAATGAATAAAATGTTGCCGGTAAAAGGATTTAAATAGGCCGCATTTATGAAATGCTCATTTTCCACATTCTTGTATGAACGATAAATTATCGAGATATTCGAAATAGACCGGTATATAATTCAATTATATTACACGTAACTGTCATCCAGTCTCTCACTTTCTTTGTAAATAAATTGGCATCAAGTTTCACAAAATATAAAACTCTCTCGTATTTTCTTTCTATAATATTGTAATATTCTAAAAAAAAAATACTTTATCATACACAGCGTAATCATACAATTTGTTCTTATAAACATTTACGACGCAAGTTACTAAAAATCCATACATCATAAAATACTGTTTTTTTTTACACATGAATGGTTTTATTGACGTATCTAAAAATTTAGCTAGATACAAATCTGAAAATAATTTTGTTGAATCATCAAAATAATTATGTAGGACGCTTAAATATGATGAGTAATGCTATAAAAAGTTTTGATATTCTAATAACCAGCTTGAGTATCCCACATAATTGTATTTCGATGATTCAACAAAATTATTTTTAGATCTGTATCTAGCTAAATTTTTAGATATTTCAGCAAAACCGTTCTTTCCATGCATATTTTATAAAATAAGTAAAGGCGTATGAAAAGAGAGTAATCGCTTCAATTAGGTTTTTTACGTTCTTTTTTTCAATAGAATTACTTTTTATTTATTCCTCGAATTACATGAGAATGGGTTTTTGTTGTTGGTTTAGCACGAAACGTATTCACGATAGCCGTTTTGTCTTCCACTCTAAAGGTACAGGGTTTCGCGCATTCGTGAATTTCTTCTGAAAACGGAGACGTTTTGATCAACGGTTGGATATCAATATACAAATCGCAATGGTCAATTTTGCAGTACAAAGGAAGCATTCTTGTGCTGCAATTTTGCATACAAACTCCAAAATTCTTCTTTCTAAATATTAAATTTCACGTTCCTCTTAACTCTTAATGATAAAAACATTTTGTATATATATCTTATATGTATTAATTTTAATATTATCTTTAAAAATGCTACTCTTTTGTTTGACTACAATTAACTTAAGATATGACTTTTAAGGAGATCCTAAAGCCTCTTGTTTTACCGATTAAATCATGTAATTTTTGTATAACAAATACTTTTTTCCTCTTTCACCGATTCGAAAATCCTTTTCCAGGATTAAAGTATACGCATTGATACGTGTCTGGGAAGTGGAGTGTATGCCAAGAACAATCAAAAATTTCAAAATTAATGTATTTTTTACGATTTCTTAATGTAACATGACGTCTCAGCTGTCAAGTCGTGACAACATTTGCTTGATATGAAAGCTTTGCAACCTGTAGGAAAAGTCCGGGCAGGGCGGACGTGTTAAGGTTGAGAAGAAAAAATGACACAATTAAGATCAGAAACCATTTTTATTCTCATAAATCTCTTAAAGGACTTAATTTTCAAATAAAATAAAATAAAAATTAAAAAACTTGAACATTAATATGTCGTTTTAATTAAAACATAAAAAAAGAGAAATCACCCGCTTTGCCCGACCCCTCCCCCCCCCCCCGGGCAAAGCGAATGGTGACTCGAGCAATACAAATAAAATTTAAAAAATTAGAATCAGTCTTGGCAATCGTCACCAAAGTAGCTACCAAATATTCTATTATATATGTAAGCCTTCATGGGTCCATTTGGTGCACTGACTATACTGGATCAGTCATAAACAAATCATCATACTGGGCTACGTTCAGAATCGTCGCCCGGATGCACCTAGATGTTATTTTATCCTTGTTGTTCACGAATGTTAAACAAAGATAAAAGAACATCTCGATGCACTCAGATAATAATTCTGAACGCAGCTCATCATTGTGGCAAAAAATAAACAAAAATGAGATGTGAACGAACACGTACATTCAAAGGTTATTTGGCCCTCCGTATTCCCAGTATTCTCATTGTAAGGAGCTCCGCGCAATAAAAGGAACAGGGAACAAAGAATAAGAATTTCAACCTATCAGAAACTGTCTATTCCACAATACATGATTTCTGATTGTGCGAAGCCCCTAATCATATACCGAGTAAAGAGGATGGATCATCCGCTTTGCCCAAAGACCCTACCCTGGCGCGAATTTGGAAAAGTTAGAATAAGTTGCAGCACCAAGTGAAAAATTTTAACCTCGAATACACATTTATAGAATTTTTATAAAAAATCATTCACACTGGTTAAGGAACAATTACAGATAATAATTAAGCTACATCTTAGCGAAAGAAAATACTCAATTTTCTATGTGTTTCTATTAAACACAAACGAATGCAATCATATGTCGTTTCGTACTTTCATCGTTGGTCATTCTTTCAACTACTAGAGATTCATAGCGCTATCTCAGATAGATAAGCGAAAATAAAAGGTATTCGCTTTATCCAAGGTATCCATTTCGCTCGGACTTCTCCTACGAAATAGTGGTTCCCAGACACGTAATTTACATGAACGAACTACGTCGAGTTCTTCGAATTAGACTTAGACGCTTTACTGCGACAAATTTGTTATACGAAAATTGACACGAACGATTGCGACTGTATGTATCATAGATTGCGTGAGATATTGATGTGGTAGTATATAAAGACATGTCTGGTGACTTCATCGGAGTTCGAACTTCGCTCAAACATTCCATTCGCTAATATTCCATTTATGCATTTCATCTTTTATTGATCATATTCGTAATTATTAAAAATATTTTAGCATCAAATATAATAATGTACATTGTTTTTTCAGTCAGTTTAAGATTTTAAAATAGTTTTGAGCATTAAAAGTTAATATATTAAGAAAATAATATGTGTGTGTGTGTGTGAGAATTATTTGTCGCATTAGCACTTATTTAATTTTTAAGAATTTTCATAATAATTAAAATTTCCACAAAATTAAAAAAAACTGTTAATAGATTTTATTTTACGTTCGCGTAATTCCTTCTTAATTTTAAATCCGAAAGTCAGAACAGAAGCAATCCGAAGAGAAATGCATCTATGTACCGACCTCGATTCAAACTTGTTGCATTAAACAAGCTTCATTGCGCTGTCCATAGATGCATCGAAAATAGCAATCAACCACATCAAAGACGAAACTTCGCACGTGTAATCCGAATTCCACATAGCGAGACTTGAATTTAGTGGGGTTGGACTGGCAATTGCTAGGCTCAAAATACATCTACGAACATCCACTGCACAGACGCGCACATATATAAACGATACAGGACAAAATTTCAGGAGAACGCATTGTGATGCGCTGAGTCGCATCGACCTTTTTTCGATAATAAATTACGACCAAGAGAGATTAAAAGCATTTATCGATACACATCGACTCATAACAATTAATTAGAATAATATAAAAATGTAAAGTAGAATAACATAAATCATATATTATAATTGCGATATCCCTTTTATATTCCCTCCTGGATAATACAGATCATATTACTTCCGAGATATGTAATATTTATGGCTAATTGCATCATGGCAATTATACATTTTCTTGAATCGGATATCACAGTTATAAAATACTAACGTAAGAAATAACATACAAAATGACACGAGAGATCAATAAATGTGAATTAATTCAGAGATTACGCGCGACGCGACGACGGATCTAAATTTTGATAAAATGACGTTTGAAATTAATCATAAATTCTCTCCGAATCGAATAATTTCTAAATTAATTTAATCGAATAGTAAATAATTACAAATATAAATTCATATAACATATAACAAAGAATACAATCATCAAATTTATTGGATCGGCCTACATTATGCGATGGAATCATTAATAAAATAAACAATCATAATTCCCACCTCTCTTAATCTATTTGCATCATTCAGACCTCTGTTTTTTAGATCTCATTCCGCTCATTCGACACTACATTAAATATGGATCTCATTCGATATTTCATTAAATATGCATTTAAAAGGCTCTCTATAATAACACCGAAACGGAACCGTTAACGTTGAATTTATTAGATAGGATCGCCGTGGTCGATAATTACCATGTCCGATACGTTTCTGTGTCTAAACAACAGAACGCCGTATCCTTTGGAACATGCCGTTAATCATGCAATCCGCCCTAAAGTTTGCTTAGACTCTCGGCTCCCGATTAAGTAAAGAGGTTACGAGAATATATAGGAGAATCCTGACACGTGATCGTTAAGGTTTCAAACGGCACGTAGAAGATGGTTTTGACGTTAAAACCACGGTAATTATCCAATCCCGAAGAACATACACGAGTTGATATAATCTCTTAAATCTTGCATACACGGCGTCTACTTTTGATATGAGAACAGCGCCGGCTATAAATCAGGCGACACGCTTGTTCCGTGTCGTATATGGAATAATATATTTTGTGCTTTATTTAAATATTTCTGGCGCGGAGATTAAACAACTGTGCTTAATGTTATTGACGAAAGAAATATCGGTGGAAAATAAGAACGATTCGATAAATGGCGCAGTGAAAACGGCAGTGATTGGAAAATCCGCTGCTAAAAATTCTGTTGGAAATATGCGCACGCTCGATATAACGACAAGATAAACATTTCGGAAATGGTTGGAAAAATCGACGTGGGCGCAGCTCCGCGTATTTTTACAATAAACGAAATACCCAGCGCGCTAACCCGATTGCTTAAAAAATATAACTAATACCAAATTGACAGATGGGAAACAACAGTTTTTACGCTTGTGCTTCCCCGAATAAATTATTTGTCTTCGCTTCAATTCTACATCACTTTACTCGACTACCCTCCTGTTTATCGGCTTGAAAATAGTTTGCAGTAATTAATTAATCAGTCGAAAGTACAGCGATTCGAAGAATTATTCAGAGTAAATAAATGATGTATAAATACACACAGAGTGCAAGTGATATATACAAAATGAGTCATTAATAATCAATCGAAATGCACTCTTCTGCAAATAAAATGAGATAGATCCGAAAACTAAACTTTTCACATACAACGTTGGCGGTGAAAAACATTTTCAGAAATTGCGGCTTCAGCGCAATATATGTATACACGTTATTCAATATTAAAATTTTTTTATTAATGTGAGGCGGGATTACATTTTTTCGTGCATTATCCTGCATTTATTCCAAACTAAAAGAGCACTTTTAATGATATCATTAATTGACGTAGTAATGAACGTTGTGCCTTCCATTGAAAATCCGAAATAAATCATTCATTAATCGCGTTCGCTCACTAGCCAGAATCTGCTGCTTCGATATGGTAATTAAGAGTTGTCCCCGGGCGCGATTTAATTCGGCGAAACTCGGCTGATCGATTCGCATCAAGCGAAAACCGAAATTTATCGGCACTTAAACTACCTCTTTTTTTTTTTTCATTTTCGATAGTTACGCGTGGTGCTCGTTAAAGTGTTGGAAAATCTCGATAATGGTACCGTGAACGATCGAGTCAACCGCCAGGCGCGAATCGTTAAAATTTTCCAACGGAGGGCCATCGCGCTGTCCGATCTTTTTTTCCCTGTAATAGTCCAAATAATTTAATCGAAAAGTAAATGAATGCACAGTCGAATGCTCGCGCAATAATATTGCAGAACTTGTTTCATAAAATCTTTCTCCATAATGTGTTTCTCTGTGAAGAGAGTGTCTTTCTCGCGGAATAACATCTCTTTCCTTGCGGCCGGCGCGGCTTAACGTCGCGATAACACTCGTGATTTTATCACTTAATTTCCGCGCCAAAGAAATACCTATTTCTCGCGCTCGCGAGTCGACCGTAACGTGAAATCACGACCGTAATATGGCACAGTACCGTCGCTGAAATTGCTCAGACATAAACACGCGGCGCGACACGTAAATCAATAAAGCGTAAACGTCTGCTAAAGAATCGTAAAAACGCTCTCCGCCACGCCGGTCCAGCCCCATTCGTCGGCGACAAGATTCAGGATTTTCAATCTTCCCAGATCGATAATCGAGAGATACTCTCGAGAATGACGAGAGAGAGAGAGAGAGAGAGAGAGAGAGAGAGAGAGAGAGA
>NW_017305884.1:2323970-2327019 GCF_001594115.1 Trachymyrmex septentrionalis
TCTCGAGAGAGAGAGAGAGAGAAATCTACTATGGGATATAAGGAACGTGCGCGTTCCGTCATTTTCGCGCGTCATCCACTGAAAATACGAGGATTCTTTCCCGTATCTGGGAAATGGAAATGGACTACCGATGTTGGATAACAGGCAGCGCAGCTTGACTATCGCCGCGAAGTAAAACAAAGTTGCGCGAACGTTATTGAAATCTCGAGCGAACGAACAATTCTGCCGGAATGCTCGTGTTAGCCATCGACGTCCATTATCTCCCTTTTCGCTACGAAGAAAAGTATTTTCTTTCAGATATAAAAGATCGTGTTATAAGAAAATATAGGTAGGTAGATTTGCAGTAGCTACATCGCGATCGTCAAACTTATTAAATTGACATTATTAAATTAAGATGTGTAAATTAAGACGCGATGTAATTAAAACTCTGCAGCTTGCTTTATATGACGTAAAAGAGATAAAAGTTGACGAACATATCTCATAAAAATTTCTGTGATAAAAAATCCAAGACGTCTTACTTTTATCAAATTTAACAAATTGATCGAGATGTAATTGAGAGATTTAATTGTAATTATTTTCATTATTTTTCAAATTATAATTGAAGTATGTAATTGATTTAAAATGATTTTTTTATTATCTCAATTTATTAAAATAATAAAAAAAATTCATTTTAAGACTAGATTTCGATAATGGATTTTAATTTTATTCTCTTATCGCAAGTCTTCAAGTTGATAATTAAAAAAACTGTTCGTATAACTTTTCTTCCCTTTGTAACATTATTATATCGTAATAAATCATTTAATTACTATTACTTTTTATTTGACTTTAATTCGTTTTCCTCGAATGACAAAACCATTTGAACATGAAGATTATAAAAACACAGCAAGATATTAAATTCGCGAAGAAAAGGAATTGCTTGTCGATAAGAAGACCAATTTCTTCGATGATAAGCGCATTTATCTTGATCCTAGTTCGGCGCGTCTTTTATCGCGACACAAATCTTGTGGTTAATATCGCTTCTCGTCGACCTTAGCAAGTTATGAGTTTTCCTTGCTCATCCCAGCAAGCAACCTAAGAAAGGACGAAGCTAATATTTTTATCTAAATATTAACCGTAAAACAGAAAAGAAATGGCACGTGTAGTGAGAAGAAATGGCAGTGTATTCCCGCGATCTCATCCAAGTTTCAGAGAATTTTTGGTGATATGAGAATACAAATACACTCACGGCACACGCTCAACGGGAATTGCCCGGAAAGCGAAACAAGAGCACAGATATAAATCAAATTTCTTCCAGGAATATTGCGACTTCTGAGTGATGTTCCTGCGCGCGGCATAAAATAAGTTGCTCCTAATTCGCTGGCATAGGAAAACAGTCAAAGAATCATGAGTTTTACTCAAATGTAGACTGCTTTTTACTTTCAACCTTTCTTTTTATGAATAAAGAAGAATCTCTCAGAAAAATATTTGACTAGTTAGTTTTTACAGGGATAGAAAGTCATATATTTGGGATCTTTATCAATTACATATTTCCATCATAATTTGAAAAATAATGGAATTAATTATAATTACATCTCGATTAATTTAATAAATTTTATTGAAAATGAGATATTTATATTCTTATCAAATACGGTAAAAATATTTGCTTTGACATTTAATGAAATTTTAATACTTTTTCATCAAATTTACCAAATTGATCGAAATGTAATTAAAAGTGATCTCAAAAATATTGCTTTCTAAACTTGTGTGTAGCTACCGCGAACTAATCAAATATTTTATTTCGACATGAAATTTACTACACACACACACACACACACACACACACGCACACAATATACATATATATAACATGTCAATTCACACCGATGTATTATTATTTAAATACTAAAATCCAGCTGAAACTAATAAAGCTTTCTCGTTACTTACTATTAATCGTATTCGAATGTTGTCTAAATATCATTTATTGTTATTCAAATATTTCAATTACATAATAAAAATAAATACCAAAGGAAATACGGTTAACGTATAGTTGCATTGAAGCAGATTGAAAATCGCTAATAAATATAATAGAGAGAAAATAAATGAAGAGATTTTAAATAATACAAAGAAATAAAGAGATGAAAATTTCAACGTTGAGAATTGGGTGGTCGTATCAAATTTGCAACGCCCGGGGCGTTTAATGCGTCGATGAATCCAGCAAAATCCATGCTAATAACGATAATCGAAATTTTGGCTACGGAGCGCGGCTCATCCGTGCTTCGTAGCCAAATGGCTCCGTGCCGGCCAATTCGCACAAAGACGAAACGTGTGAAAAAAAGATTATCAGCGGATCGTTACGACAGGGTCGATCGGTATCTCACGGCGAAGGCGTGAAGATTGGCTGAGCCTGAGAGCGGCGAAACAAATGGGCGAGAAAAGCAAAGAGACGAAAGTGATGGCAGCGAAATCACGGCGTTACCACCGAAAGAGAGGTGTGTCGAATCTCCGTGAATTCTAATCATCGAGGGTGGTATTTTCAGTACGATATACGGCGAAACGTTTATTTACTCGGCAAATTTACGGAACAAATTAAATACAGGTACACGACTTCTAATTATAATCGGTTAACCCGCGCTAGTTTAATCGAATCCTTAAACAAGAAAAGAGCTGGATTAGTTTTAAGCTGTATAATTGGTTTGGTACAATAAATTTGTTTGAACAATAAATGGATAATATAAAATGAATATAGAATAGTATCGTATTCTATTTCTCTCTCGCTCCAATAAGTAGATATTGATTCTGCAACGATTGGATAGAAATAAAAAAATGCAAAATAGATAACAATATTTATACGACGAAAAGCATTTCTGATAGGTATATTATTCTAATTTGATCAAATTTAGTTTAATCTTTCCCGATAAAGAAGATAATTGAAAAATTTAGCCATTTAGATAAAGATAAAAAAGACTGATTGTGAAACAATGTAATAACAACAAATACGTACAATAAAAGTACTTGATGAAATTAAATAATATTATGCAAAAAATTATGCTTCAAAGTGTTATCAATATAA
>NW_017305884.1:2327119-2337129 GCF_001594115.1 Trachymyrmex septentrionalis
AAGAGCGAAACGGTTTCTCATTCTTCTAACGATGACGACATTTTAATTTCATGGGACGTTAAATACATTTCAGAAGACGAAAGAGAGAGAAAGCAAAAATGAAGAAAGTCTGAGGAGAGATGAGACAATGAGATGAGAAAGAGAAAGAAAGGACGAGCGAAGAGAGATAGAATGACTGTTCTACGAGCCTCGGGAATACGTGTTCTCTCAGCTTAATATAAAGTCCGTTGTTAATCCAAAAAATTCGTAACTTAAATTTCACATAAAAGACTCAACCAGCTTTTCCAGCAAGAATTTTTCATTATCTGTATTTTCGCGTAGACCGAATCTCACTTCAACTTTGCTCGTCTTACTTTAACTACTATTCATAAGGAATACAAGCGATAATGTTAATTCACGATGATAATAATCATTCGTGAATGAATTTTTCAAGACTATAATATATGATAAACCGAGAAAGGAAGTATTGTTACGCCATTTAGACTAAAATCAAGTGGGATCAAATATGAATCGAAGTACTCGACGTCATTCCGCGATATTCCAATCAAACTTGGAGCTTCTATATGAATTATTCATACTACCATCTGACTGAAATATCGGAAATACGTCATTGTGAAGTCCGCCTGACTGGACACTGCACGAAGTAAATCTTGAAAAGGTACTCCTACGTTTCAAACATTCCGTATTTAGTTATTTATATTGAACAATTAAAAACAGTCTTCTTTTTCTTGAAAGTTTAACTGTGAAAATTTCACGTGTGTCATTGTAAGTCTTTCATATAGGAAATCAATAATTCTAATGAAACAGACAATATTTGCATTAAAAAGCTTTAATAAAAGAAGAAAATTTTTAATCGTGTAGGTATAATAACGGAGAATGGATATCAAATGTTTAATGAAGAACGTCGCGTCATCTGAGAATCGGGAAATTTTATCAAATTTGTATCCTGTATAGTGCATTTTACACAAAATTTTACATGCAATCTCCATTAATCAGAAACTACATATTTATGTAGAAGAGACGACTCTCGTCTTTGCACTCGCATTCACGAAAATGTAAGTTGCGTTTGCACGTGCGACATGTAAATTTGCTCAGACACGGTTAAACGCACGTAGACCGCGTGGGTGCCGATAATGCCCTTCTATAAAACACAAGCGTATCGAAAAAGGTATAAAATCCGGCGGAAAAAAAAGAGAGAGAAAAGAGAAAAAGCCCCCAAGAGCTCTCGCGTAAATCGAGTTACCACGCGCTTTATTTCTTTTTGTGACTCGCGCCAACTTGGAATTATCGTTATTTGCAGCTCGCGGCCATGAATTTAGAAGCAGCCTATATATGCTTATACGTATGCGCGAGACGTAATTCGTCGTTATTCGCAATCGGAAATAACGTTGATCCCGTTGGATCTTACGACATCATAAGAGTTACGAAAACAGAGAACATTGCACAGAGAGAGTTAAATAATCGACTTCTCTTCCGTATAAAAAAAAAAAAGAAAATTTATTTCCACTTATTACCATGTATTATTCATACCGTCGAGTTTTAAATACGTCAGAAAGAAAAAATTCTCATACCTTTTTGCGTCTGCACTATTTTTTTTATTAAGAAATGCAAAAACTTTTTATTCGTGTATACCGTGCTGAGTTTTTTTTTTCCGTCAAAATGGAAAGTTTTTTATTTAAATATTTGATTTCTAGTATAAAATTTCGTAGAAACAAAATCGACATATAGAATCTCGACTAAAAATCTCGGTACCAATTTAATCAATACGTCCAATCTTTTTATGTACGTATACTGACACGAGGCGAGACGGGTGCGCCGATTTTTCAGTTTACTTTACTATTTAGCACCGCGCGCGCGCAACTGTAACCGACAAGTTCAACACTCGCATCACGTGCCGTGGAATTTATATTTCGTCAAGCCCAACCCTTTTACAACCCCTTGTCACCTTATATAATACTGTCTTTCGGAAGATTTTACAACTCTGCTTCCCTACTCGTATAATGCACGCCGCGCGTCCATCTCAGTACATAAAATTAGGAGATTTTTCTCGAGATCTCGTGCCTCATGCGAAATACGTATTCAAATGTGAAATTGAAAAACATCAACATACGTAATAAATAGCTTAGTTTATTAAATTTCTTTAACCTACATTTTATTCTAACGAGATAAAAATATATAATAATTTTATACGTTCCTCATTGGAGATACTAACCCAAAATTATTCCAGAATTAGCGTAATTAGCTGACACTGCCTCTTTTTTGAATTTTAGACTAAACTTTCAAATTTAGAATAAACTAAAATTAACTACTGATAATAATTAACCCTGTTAATAATTAAGCTGTAAGTTGAGAAGCTTTTTATAAAAATTAAATTAATTGTAGAGAAAACAATGAAATGTTCATTTAATTAAACATAGATTATATCCCAACAATATTTTGTTTCCTTCATCCAGAGAAAAGTTTCTTAGATTAAAAAATAATTTATTTGAATCAAAGAAATTTATGCATTATTGCTACACGCATATCACCCACGATCCTCATAGCCGAACATGAGAGACGACTCAAAATGTTGAATACATACACATACTCGCACATGTATTCGCGACTCGAGCCAATAGCGGAATTTAAATTTTCCTTTATATAGATTTATCATATTGAGATAGCGAGTCGAACTCCTTCAGATCCTTCGCATTTATAATATATTCTCTAAATCTGAATCAGTGGATAATCACTGATATCAATGTCAAGTATGCCACTGATAATCAGTGAATTAAATGTGAGATCCCTAGCTAATCTTTATTATGTGATCTAACTAACCTTGTTTTAGTACGCAAATTCAATGATATGGTATTGAAAGATTTAAATTAATACGCAAATATTAGTATTTTAATTATTAATACTCAAATATTCTTCCTTTTTTAGTTCACTGATTCAGATTTAGAGAGTAGAACTGCATTTATAATAATTATATAGGTATTTAATGGTAGCCCAAAATTTAGACATATTCAACCGCTAGAAAGCTAGCTAACTTAAAAGCGAGATAAACAGAATCAATAGAGACGGGTGAGAAAAATATTTAGAAGAAGGAGAAGGATCTCGAAGGAGAAAACACTTAGCAATAACGTGTCTCGAGAAGAAAAGGTCGTGGAATTTGCTGAGAGATTTAACTAGAACAGATGTTGTATCGCCTTCAAATAATTAAATAAATATTCGAAAGACCGAACGAAATCTCTTTTGCTCGACTACTCGATTCCCTATCACCAAAGTTCAAATCAAAGAAATTTTTCTTTAACCGATGATTGTCATATATATATATATTGCAAAATATTCAATTTAAAGTTATCTATATAAAAATTAATGATCTGTCACTTTCTTCATCGATTCACAATAAAATTGGCTTGAAATTCATTTCAAATTAATTCCAAATTTTGCTACGCATAATACCGTCTGTATTTTCTACCAATTCTGAACTATTGCATAAATCTTTGTTACAGATAGATACACAGAGCTATCTCCAAAGACGGATTAACGTATTGTATGACTAATATTCCTGTACTTGAGCCTTAACCTCTACTCGATATCATGAAATACTCACTGCAAATGCAACGATATTTTATTTCTCTACATCATCGAATATTTTGGGCTTGTCTGTGATCGAGGTCAAGTGCTTTTTCCTTCGAGTGATCCGCTCTCGAAGATACGTTTATTCGACACCGATTCCGAGAAATTTCAGAAAAATGCCGATATTTAAACGGAAATCAACGAGCTCTGACGAGGAGAGGAAGTACTAAAAAATTTAGGATTGCCAATGCATTACATCTATCATACATATGTATATATATATACAACCTTTCGTAAAGTTCAATTCAAACAAAAGTTCTATCTCTTAACAATGCCGATATTTGGCATTAATATTTCATGGAAACGAATTAATCACATTACAATGACACGAATAAGTCAATCGAATCGATCTATAGCTGCTTTCGATACTACTGCAGGTTTTGATTCAAATAGCATGTTTAATAGATGAATTTATTTACGTGCTTGCTCATCTGTGGTGTGATATGTACTGTGTCTGATGTATATGAAATTATCCCGGAAATTATAGTATGAATTGATATCAAACGTATGAACGTACTATATATGTAGAAGATCAGATAAATCTAATTTGATCAAAATCGAGATATATATACACTTTCAACTGGATGTTGCTGGTATCACATTTCCTCTATTATTGTAAAGTATTTTCTCATATTTGCATGTTCAAAAGAACTTTTAATCATGAAATGCAAATCGTAATAAAATATCTACGCAGAACGGATACTTATTAATATATTTGACACGGTATTAATAATTTAACGTTTCCTTGTTATACATATATAAGAATGGCCCGAATTTAAATGATCAAAGCTTCGAGAGCGTATAGAGAATCGACAAACTAAGAAAAAAAATCTTTTAAACACCCTGTACATGTCAATTTTTACAATGTTTAATTCTGAATATATGCATAGATTGGGCGTGTTTTTTTTTAATTTTATTTAGGAAATATTCATTTATCTTTATTGTATCTAATATATCCAATATATTTAATTAATTATTTCTAACTCCAATTTTCATCATCTGTGACTTATGAATATCATCAAAAGAAAAAAATTAATAAAAAAATATCATTTTTCAAAAATTTCAGCTTTACTTTTACTTTTTACTTATATTTGTTTCACTTATTATTTATCTTTTATGTCTATTTTTATTATTTAACAATAAATTCAAAAGTTTAATCAATTATACTTAATTTTAAAGTTAATATTTATATCACACACATATACATAGTATTCCCAACTTTACTTTTCCTGAACATTTTGTGTGAATTCGTATATATAGAACGCTAGTAAAAAATGTAAGAAATGATGACTATCTCTTATCAGATTTCAGAACTATCAAGAGACACGACAATGTCTCGCGACAAGTCTATCAATAAATATGTATATACAATATGTATATATATGTATGTATGTATCTAGCATCGCGAGACCGTGTATCTATATATATTTTCTATACGCGAGCCTTTCTCTTTTGCCAAAATTATCGTTTTTTTATCATTTTTTATCAAACGTATTCTAAAATATCTAATTTTCCTTTTTTTCTTTCTGTACATACGAGAGCTGAAATTTCCTATAAATTTCAAACAATTTGTGACCCGACAATTGCTTTCTTTTCATAACGAAACGTGCTAGTAAATAATCAAATGTACCAGTTAATGATACGTCGATAGCGATAAACCCCATTCTATGTTGATACGAGCTTTGTGAATGTGCATTCTTGTATGCATAATGGATCAACGTACATTATATATAGTCCAGAGTTAAACATTGCGCTAATCTGTCCTATCCCATTCATTTCAAGGCAATGGATCTGCGAAGTGTTATATCTATCTGTGATATTCAAATCTATTATCTCGAACTTTATAATAAAAGATCTAACACTCACCGCATACGATGCGCAGCAGCGAAACTGTGACTACGTTGATCTGCAAAATATAAACGTAAAAAATTATTCGCATGTCCATAGTAATTTTAATATTCAAAGAGATAATTATTGCTCGCATCAATTTTTTCTCTTCTAGGTAGATTCTTTTAGATAATGTAAGAGCTTCCATTAGGATCTTCTAAATGAATCTTTTTCTCGAATTCTTTTTTAAACAATAAATAAAAGAGCAGAACAGCCACACGCAGGATGTTGGTAGCGAAAGTCATATATTTAAAACATAATTGTTAAGACATAAAAACATAACGTTTTGGCAATGTTTTTATGTCTTAACAATTACGTTTTAAATGTATGACTTTCTAACGACATCATCCTGCGTATAGCTGTTCTGCTCTTTTATTTATAGTTTATAATTTAAGCCACAATTTATTGTGATTTTAATTCTTTTTCAATTCCGTCAAATACATAGAAATTATTTCAATAAGTAATAAATAACATATTGATATAACTAATAAATTATATTTACCCAGTGGTTGTTTCGCCATTGCCCGATGCCTCCCAGGCTTCCTTTTCCTCGTAGATTCCTTCGTTGCACTCACACGTCACTCGTGAATTAATTACTATTAATTACGACCGCACACGTACTAATCACTAAAATATGACGGTCACGCGACACTTTGCACGACACTCTCGACGTTAATCGTACGCGACATGGAATCCTAGAAAATATATATGAAATATTATTAATGTACAATATCACACGCCTTCAGCCTCGCTGTTACATTTTGACTAGAAATGTAGTTATTATTGTAATAAAAATGATTATAATTATTACAATTTTTTACCACTGCGCGTAATTTAATAATTTTTATGATAATAATTATTATATTTATAATAATTTTTGGTACTAATACTTATATATGTTTATTTATATATAGTAGAGCTAAAACAATTATTATTACTATAATATTATAACAGTAATAGCTATAATTACAATATCATATAATTATAGTCACATTATAATTATGGTCAAAATATCCAAAACTTTTCTTTTAGTGAAAAAGCAATCATAGTTTTAATATATTTATGACGCGCCTAGTTTGATATAACTTACGATAGAAACCATTCTTTCGATGATACATCAAATACATAAAATAAATTTTGCATCAATCGTGAATCGAACTTCTCATCAATTTAAATATAACTTATCTATTCTTTTTCGTCTCAAGGACGTATAATAAACAGAAATCGACAACTCGAAGGGTTTAAAGTAACGAAATCATGATTCCTCCTTACATTTATTAAAACAAGCTGAATGTAATTCGTTTGTTTCAGTAGATATTATTACAGAATTTCAAAAATATCGATCGCACATTTTGCGCTTCATTTCGTGGTCCCGGTAACGTTATTATTTACCTATACAAAAAGAATAGCTTTGCTGATTTAAATCTATCTAAAAATTCAGTGGAATACATATCTCTTATTTTATATTTGAAATAAGTTATCTATCTACACGAATAGTTTTGCTGATTTAAAAAAATTTGCCATTTATCTTTATAGAAAGGATATGTAGAATATTATAAACCTTCATTTAAATATAAATCAAAAATAGTAATCTTGAAATATCAAAAATATTCCATACGAATAATTATTAATAATTATTAATTAACGTTTAGAAGAACCGCGCAAGTAATATAGGATTGAACAAGTGCTAAAGATGCTCTTATACAAAGCAAATCGCGAAATGTATGACGATACCCGTTTCAAAATCGTGTAAAGTAAGAGAAAGAATAATTTGAATAGATTAAATATTTTTCATACGCGACAATTAGACGTCCGAACGGCGTAGCGGTAGCTGGTGAAGTGTGAACAGCGAGGGGGAGAACGAATGCGGCGAATAACGAGGGGGAGCGCGGCCGACTACGTCATCGTCGTCATCACTTTGGCATTCGCTCGAAGGTGTCCTTAGAGTGGAAGGGGGGGAGGGGGAAGCCGGTAGTGATACGAATCGCTCCGCGCGTCGCATTAATTTACGAAAATTTAATATCTACGAACGCGAATTACGCGAGGATATCCAAGTAATAAGGTTGCTAAAAACTAAGGTTTATACTAAAGCCTATTTTCTACAACGTTCCCTTTGTTTCCTGTCTCTTGCTTTTTCCCCCTCCGTAACAGTTTTATCGACAATTATATTTCTTGCTATGTATTTCCTGTTTCTTCCAAAGTTCGTTAACTTTTATCTCGGGCGACATAAAAATGAAAAAACCGGATAAGAAGCAAAAAGACAAGATGTGAAAAAATAGCAAAAAGCAGAAAGTAGAAAACAAAAAAAAGCAGCTTTTGTAGAATAGGTTTTATAGTTGAGAAACAGATCAGATGAAATTATTTAAAATAATAAATTTTAATTTTCGTGTAATATGCACATTTTCTACGTACACGCATAGGCACAATTCTTTTCCACAGGTACACTTGCGATAATCACGTTTCGAGAATAAGCAAAGCAACAGCACAACGCGGAGCGGTTCGTATCCGTTCGAATCTCGTCATGAAATGGCGCGCGACGACCTTACGACGTTCAAATAATAATACGCATCGTGCGTCGTCACCGAACATCGTAGCCGTTCAGAATATTTCCCGGAAAATTAGATACGTTGCCGTGTACGTAAAATTGTCATGCTATCGTTCAAATGTACGAGCAAATATGTATGTGTATCTATTACTAATAGAAAATTGAAATTACTGATCATTTTGTTCTTTTTTAATATATTATATTGTATATATTTATATATATAGATGACTAATTAATTACTTCATTTGAACGTAGTTCATAATTTACTTAAACAGAGAGAATGATTAATATCTATTTTTTAAGAGTAAAATTCATGTAAGTTTTGATTTTAAAACTAATTTGCTTAAACGTATTTACTTAAATTAATATAATATTTTAATATTATCACTTTTTTCTCAAATTTTCACATCAGAAGAACCAAATACAATTTTAATTTTAGAATCGTTCGCGTGATTATAAATACTCTAGAAAATACGATTAAATCATCGCAAAAAACATGATAATCTCATTTTTCATCTTGATTTATTAAAACTAAACTTAAGCAAGCTCTTAATGGATTTCTCCATTATTTATATGTTTTTAGCAAACGATATCGCGCATATTACATCGAAGAACATTGAGCGAATCGATAATTTATTACTTATTTTTTAATGCCACGTGTTTTTATAGTTTTCAGCAGATGAAGATTTCGCTTCTGGTGATTACGATGTCAGTTTAATCGATGGTTCCGGCGACGCTGAATACTTAAATAAGGTAGACGACTGCCACAAATTGGGCTTCGCTAAATTAATGCTATATTGAAAAGACATACAATTATAACTAATTATCCACTGTATTGTTCAAACACTAACTAATAAACGCTAATGTAAAGCTTGGGTTATTCACTAACTGGTTTAAAAATTCTCATGCATGGACACCCCGCCACGCTGTAAAAAACTTTTTTAAACGAGAAAGTAACATAATTTAAATGTCATAATTTGTATTAATGATATATAATTTATACACAATGTTTAGATTCTCTAATATACAGCAAGTATCTTCTAAATTATAAAAAAAAATTGTGAATATACTTCAAAACTCTACACTTTTTTAAGCACTTTAAGAAAATTAACAAAGATTACATTGTAGTTATATGTAGTAATTTAACATATAATTTTGTCTCTTAAAGTTCTTGAAAAAAACTATTCTCTAAATAAAAAAAGAAAGAGATGCTCCTTATCGTAATTATTTTTTACATACGTCATCAGTTACAGACCTGAAGTTATAGACAATACAACATTATCTGTATTGAATTATTCATATAGGATAATTTATAATCCCGTTTTGTGACCATAATCATAAATTATGATCTCATTTTTAAATTTAAAATATAAGCTGGTTTTCATTCTATATTAAATTAATATAATTAGATTAACATATTATAATATTTCTTAAGTACTTACTATCCAATTCAATTATGAAGGATAATTAATAAAATAATTACTTTATCCCTATATATTTACATCCCTTATAATAATTCAATTTATAGATTATTGATTTTATTCACTAATAACATTCACATTATGGTTATACCTCTCAAATTAACTAATCCTCATAATGGAATAAAGTTTTAATGAGAACTTCCTTAAAAGTTATCGACCATTAAGAGAAAGCCGGAAAAGAAGAGAAAAAGGGGTGGAGGGAGGGAATGAGAAATTAGGTTACGTGGATAATCTCGTAAATACCGAGAAGATAATCTCGAAAATTCTGTTAGGATTTCATTGGTAACTTTGCTTACCCGAAATATCCTGTCGCCACTCCATCTTTGCCATCCACTCAGTCATTACAAAGTTGGACGTGATCCGAATGAAATTTGGCCATAATCTGAAACAATGCGCGTATAAATTATATCAAGTAAGTACACCTTTAAAAGCTAAGTACACCTTTAAAAGAAACGCGCAACTCCCGCGAACATCGC
>NW_017305884.1:2337229-2341570 GCF_001594115.1 Trachymyrmex septentrionalis
TCAAATTATATCAAGCTAAGTACACCTTTAAAAGAAACGCGCAACTCCCGCGAACATCGCAGTAATATCCGGAGTCTTACAGTAAGTAAACAAGGTTCAGTTACTCGGCTCATATTCTAAGTCACGTGTACCAATTCATGTAATCTATTACAAGCAGATTAATTTCAGGGCTCTTGTTTGTTCACTCAACCACTATTATCTTAGACTGTCACGTCAGAAGTCAGAAAATACGTAATAAAAATTCTTGCAAAATATAGATATTAATATATAAAAATATGTTTATACAAATAATAAAACAATACAATTTATAGCACTGCTTATAAAATATACCAAACTCTCCTTTTTGTTAATAAATAATCATATATGTAGAAATGAATTATGCATAACCAAAAACGAAATAAGCTATCAAATTAATAATATACAGTGTGTTAGTTAATTCGGTATATTTTATAAGTCTATTCTATCGATTGCAAATGTTGTTTTATTTAAAAAATATTTCTATATAAATATAATATTTATTGTGTATTTTTTTCTGACTCCACAATCTGAGACAGTAGTGGACAGTAAATAAACAAGAACTTCAAGAAAATTTTAAGAAAGTTTATCTTCAAAATGGCTTTCAAAATGGCTTTTTGAAAACAATTTTCAAAAATCAATTCTCAACTTTTTCGATAATTCATTAGTGACATTTCTAAACTTTGCAAAAGTATGACGCAATCGACATAAATGTAAATTACACGGCCGAGAAGAAGAAGAACTATCTCTGATATACTCCTGGGAACGAAGCGCGGATAAGCAGGTTAACTTCCAGCAGACTGCAGCGATGTGTCTAATATACCATGTATAGAAATAGAGATAAAGACAGACAGACAGATAGACAATATATTCGCCTTTCCACCACTAAATTCGGCAATAAATCGACTACAATCAGCTATATATATATATATATATATATATATGAACATACATATACACACGTCATCTGTTCTTTCTAGAAATTGAAGAGATAATTTATGTCAGAGCAACTGATGATCCGTATAAGAGCAATAGCATATTGATGAACTCGTTTTGACCCAGTTTTCGATGCTTTTACCGTTTGCTGAATTCATTAGGTCAACAAGATTTACGTACATACGTATACCACGATATCTCGTCCACCGGAAATGATTGCCAATTTCAATTCTATTAGACACGAAAAAACCACACAAAAATTTATTATATCCTCTTTAACTGATTTCTTTTTCTTCTAATATATCAATGTGTAATAATGAATCTATACATATAATATGGTCGACAGGCGATTGTATTGGTTTTAAGTGCAAAATGTAAGCATTTACTTATATAGTTTAGACATATTTAATCTGCTAATTTAATTTTCATTCTGATTTTGTCTTAAATCGATTTTATATCCAAAATTTTCTCAATATTTAAAAATTTTAAAACTACTAAAAATTAAAATATTCTTTAGCAATATTAAATACTATCTATTATAAGTATTATATCACGTTCCCACAAGACGTGAACCACAAACGTGAATGTGTATTTGTATTTAACAATTTTATAGATTACATGAAAATTTCCTCTTAATTTTTATCTGAATTGTTTTTTTAATAATGTATTTACTTCTTACTGAAATAATTTCTTATTCAGATTCTAAGTTGCCACCAAACTTTTCGTTATTACTTTTAAATATATATAATTTTATCATTACTTCTTTATTTTGTTAACAAACTGGGTATACACTTAGCGAACAAACGCTGAACGAACAGCGAATGCGAATATTCGGATATTCCTATTTGTGTTTGTAAACCGTTTATTTCTTTTCTTGATTTCACCGAGCATGAGCATTCAATCAGATTCATTAGCCGGTCGATTCTCACATTTAAGATTATCTTAACACTGTTAGAAATGTAACCACGAGCTTCCTTTACATGTAAATGAAATATGGTTATGAACGAAATTAAAAGTAATGAATGATTTAACTGAAAATTAAGTTACAGTAATTACTTAAATGTAATGAATGTGTACATTAAATTTCATAAATTTTCATGAAAAATACATTAAATTTCATGTATATGTACACAAATATACTTTTTGGTTACAAATACATTAAATTTAAAGTAATGTCATGAAAAGTTATGTCATGTTAAGTTCAAATTGTGTAACTTAAAATTTAATGAAATTTAAGAACATTTCTAACAATGTAAGTGCAGTCTTAAGATGTCAGAAGGTATTTGCATCTTAAAATATTACTTAAAACGGTCTTAAAATAAAAACGGACTGTGAATACCGTCTGTCAGTGTTCACTGCGTACAACATGAATTTGTGCGACATTTGTGCAACAAATAACAATAACTTTTTACGTTTACTGTTCCTTCATTTATACGTGTACACCCAGCTTAATATACCTATCCTCAAATATGCCGAGAAATGAGAAAGGTTAAAAAAAACGCTGGTGATATTTCTAGTTAAGAAAAATCCGTTGGGGCCGCGTTTAATGGTACAAATGTAATTTCGAGAAATACTAGATACTTGCACTGCTTATTAACCGAGTTAGTAACCGAGCAGGAAGAAATGTTCAATACCATAACATCTAACGATCAACTCACTCCGTGAATTGACGTTTATCCAGTCCGACTGCAGAAGTTCACGAGATACATCGTACAAATAATGGTAAATGCGTATTCTTATGATAGCAATCCCGCATCATCCCGAATCCTTCGGAGGATCTTCCCGCTCGCCCGGAAATTCAGTCAAAGTTCAGCCGCATCGGACCCGCTCCCGCACGGGGGAGCTTTTCTTAGCTCGCGAAGAAGAGCGGAATTTATTTCACCCGTGAAATCCCACTCTCGCGGAAAGCCCCGGAAATGTACGGTGGCGGGATGCAAAGACGCGATCGTGCATGGGAGAGCTGATCAGAGTACGTACCGGGTGAACGATTTTGAGGATAACGCCCGGAGCGACGTGTCGTCGCGATGCTACGTGTACCTGCGATCGTGCGGCAGGTGTTACGGGAAACCGAATCGTTTCCCTTAGGTATCTGTACGCGTGTACGTGTGGATGCGTGCACGTCCGCGTAATTTTACCATCATCGTGAGTTTTTAGAGGGAAGGAGGGAGGGGGGGAGGGGAGAAGGTAGAGAAAAAAAAGCACGAATTAAACATGACGAGAGAGCAGCGACTGGCTGAAACTGAAAACTCCTCTCTCTCGCCGAAACTGAAAATCCCGCCCGTATTCCCAGTACGCACGTTTTCGTCGGTTCGCGATGTTAACCCCCCGTGTGTGTATGTGCGTGCATGTCGAAATACATATAATTATTCAAACTACACCGACCGCGCGCCGTAAATCTCACGTAGTAGTCGGGCGGATATCGAAATAGCACGTAAGAATTGCAGATTATTATTATTATTATGTGCGCTATAAATTCTGACAAAGTCGGATGAATACAAAAGTGAGATAATAACGATCGATTAACAGCCTGGAGGTATCTTTTGTGCAAATGTTACGATACAATAACACAATTGCGTTCTGTAGATCTTCATTGTAACGTATTATAACGTTTATTTACGAGTTATTGTCATTTTATTTTCTAAATTCTCATTATACGAATGCATTGTATTTGTAAATAACTGTTATGCCCTTAATAATAAATGGACCTAATTTAAATGCAAAATTATAAATTTACTGTAGCGTGAAATAAGCGAAACGTATATATAATAAATGTAACTTACATACGAATAGATACTGAGGCTCCTTTTGTTTTATTCGATACTATGCGTCATTGAAGTAGCGCGACAGATGCGACAAATGTATTTTTTGTCCGCGCGTGTATATATTTGTAGTATATTTGAATACGCAGTGTAACTAAAAACGTAGGTGAAAAAATTTTTACAAAATTCTCAATAAAAAAATCTAAATCTTTATTATAACGAAAAATACTACGAAGTTTCCTTTTATTAAATTGTTTTAAAAAATATTGAATTGTACAAAAAAAAATTAGTTTATGATAAATATTAATTTAGAAATATTAAATTATTGAGGCTTGTACAGATCATACTGCACAAACGGTTACGAATAACTTCATTTGTAAATAATTGAATCGAGCCTTTGAAAAATGAATTATATCACAAACTGTCATCATTTTTAGAAATGAAATATATAACGCGTTCTCTTTTTTTTATGCTAGCAAAAAGGAATAAATATCATGCTTTTCTGCTTTAGAATTACATACATATTCTATGTGTTATAGATTTTTTTATATTTATCTCTAACACACACACACACACACACACACACACACACACACACACAAAACACACACACACACACATACTTTGTGTA
>NW_017305884.1:2341670-2354251 GCF_001594115.1 Trachymyrmex septentrionalis
TATATATACAGGATATTCCACCTAACTGATCACCTCTTATAATTTTGCTGAGTAAGATCGAATTAAAAATATATTCAGATAAAAGTTGTATAATATTATATAAAGAAGCACAAACAATGGTAAATTTAATGTTTGAAAAAAATCACTTTTTCAAGAACGTATGAATGTTATCGCTATTTTTTTAAATAAAATTATATGATTTTTTTACATAAGATGTGATTCCTCTAATTATTCTACATATAAAAGTATTAAGATAGAGATATCAAAGTCAATAGTTTATGAGATGTTTTGTACTTCATTCTCGCACATTTTGACATAAAATATAAATAGCCTTAATCTTACTGTTATTTATTATTTTTTTATAAAATATAAAATATTTCGTAAATTATTTTTTTATATTTCTATTTTAATATTTTTACAAGATCGGGACGCAAATCATGAGTCATGGATTGCTTAGCGTAATCCTATATTTATATTAATATAATTGATATTGTATAAACAAATTAAGCGCACAAATAATATAGATTATAATAAAGCTATTTATATGATTCATTTTAAACATCATATTGTGTTAAAACTTTTTTGATTTTTAATAATTAGACCATTCGTTTATATTCTCACATTGTTTATATAATGATTAAAAATTTATTGGAAAAACGCTATTATTCTATAAATGCGAATTCTATAAATATATATGCGAAGAAAGTAAGGTATTATAAAATCTCATAAAACAATAACACAATCGAATATTCTAATATTTAATAATATTTTGTATATTAATATTTCCCCAAGTAAGAAAATATGAATAAATCGGGAATATGGGTGGTATCCCTTTGGCATATTGGAGCAAATATAACATTTCAGATAACGGAAATAGGAAATGATAGTTTTTGTAATAACGTAAGAACGCGTTCCGATCGCCGAAAAATCCTGACCGGACGTCGACTCAGTTCGATAAAGCGCCGTCGTTACCGATAATTATCGGAAAACACTTAGGGCTGGTGTCATGTGTGCTAACCATACTGCCTGATTGGCTTGGAACTTCATTAATCACCGTCACTGCTTGATGTATTATTCGCTTTTAACGTACAAGACAGGTCCGGTATCACGTCTGAGGAACTTTACTTGGACATTGCATTGTTCACAACTGGCGCGCATGTGATCATTTATACTACTGACTAACAATTTGCGATGGCAGTTATGACAGTTGGAATACGATAAAACATAAGAACAATAATTGCGCATTTCCTAAGATTATCTCGTTTCATATATATATTAGTAACATTAAATTTTATTGCTTACATTAAGTTCCTTTTATTATGTGTGTCTCTCTCTCTCTCTCAGTTTTTAGAATCTATCTTGTAAATAATACAGTTCCAGATCAATTTTAATTCTTGTCCTCCATCATACACAACCGATATCATCTGTAGTGAAAAATAAATCCCGTTATATTGTGTAAATTTCAACAATATTTAAATGAACAATTCGCAAATATTTGTCGTCCCTTCGCGAAACTAATCGAAAACAGTCGACACACATTCCCGCGTGTGCCGCTTCAACAGTGTGATTTAATATATACCTGCAATTTGCATTTAAAATAACTAATCGGTAAGCGATCGATAAACCGACCGCTGCTTCGCTATTCACGTCGCAACTAAGTACTGTAAATAAAAAGTACACGCTGTTTACTCGCACGCCTGCACCGAATCCTGAATTAGCAATCGACGGCAACTACAACGACGTTGATAATCGTCCTATTATGTATTGTTAACGAGATGACGCAATCCGATCTTATCGGCTCTGCTTATGATACATTTTCAGATCAGTCGAGATGCGGACGAAGACAAAAGCGAGGAAAGTAACCCGCCGCCATTCATCACGCCCCCGCCTCCGAATCCAGATTGTGAGTAAGACCATCAAATAGCCGCAGTAACGATTTTTTAACCGCTTATAAAGTATGTAACGCTTTGTCATTAAATTTCGTTCTAACAAATTAAAAGACGTCTACTCGACATAATGTCATATATGTAATTGAGAACGTCAAAGAAATAACCAATTTATGAAATAACTCATCTCTCTTGTCTCTTAAAATAATTCAAATCAATTAAAATCATTTTGCTCCGATTTAATTAAATGATTGATACTGCTAATTTAATATTTCCATTTTTCCCTTTTATTATATTACTAATGTACATTTATCTGTTTTAATAAGACTCATTCTTTTGAGAAAGTATTCAAAAGCAAATTGTTTTTTTTTATGATCCAGGTTAATACAAATTAATTAAAATTATTTCGCTTTTATATTTGTCAATCAAATGGTCGAAATTGCTAAATCGATATTTCCATTTTTCGTCGTTTATTACACTTGATGTGTATTTACTGTTGTTTTGTACAAGATCTTACAAGATCGTACAAGATTTTCATTCGTTTTATCATAAAAAATGTAAATCAAATTTATTTTTTCTCGATTTCAAATATATAACATTTTTTATTATCTTTTGTCACGCTCGCGACATTCATCTAATTTATTGCGGGGATATTCAAAAATTTAAACTATCTATAAAAGATCAATATATCATATCAGTATTTTGGGACAGTTTTAGTCTGACAGTTTTCCAATTAATCAATGTACCAAAACATCAATATCTTCTCTCTCTCTTTTTTTTTATCCGATCCGACATCCCTAGCTTAGCAAAGATAGGAGACAGCGCGTTAAAAATCGTTTATTAATTTCGCTATAGTCGACGTCGATGCGCAACGTCGACTTCAGAGATATCGCGTCGAAGAAACGATGATAAAATATGAAGCAAACTTTTTTAATCTACTTTTCGCGCGCATAAATCACCATGGCGTGTCAAAACAGAGAACGACAAAGTTGCGTGGACTTACGGCGGCGCGTATTCGTTTTTTTTTTCAGATAAAGGTCCGAAAGGTGAAAAGGGTGACAAAGGGGACAAGGGCGAGAGCGTCAGAGGTCCTCCAGGGCCTCCTGGTCCGCCTGGTCGCGACGAGGTGAGTGCATTATTCAATCAACGAACTTTTTTTTACCAACTAATTTCACGATGAATTGTCCTAAAAACGATTATTATTTCTTGTGCTTTCTCCAATAATGCCTAAATCAATACAGTTGAATAATTAATAATGATTGAATTAATATTGATAGAAATTATTATCATAATTAGAATAACTTATTAAGAAGTTATTCCAATTGATGAGAATAATATAATTATTTTATTTTATTGCAGTTATTATTGTGGCCCTTTATTTTGTAATTATTATATACAAATGCGTGTTCCCGTTTGCAATAAAACACTGAAAGAATTTCAATATAGCGAATTACTTATAATAACATAATATATCATCATTGCGATTAAAAAATAAAAATTATGCTTTATCTCATTTCACAAAATATATTAAAAATATTATATATGCATGAAATTATTCATGAAACTTATTTATTAAATTATATTATTCCGAGTATTATACTATTTAGCTATTCATATATCTCGTATATATCGCAGTGTAAGTTTTCATTACTCGGGGAAAGTGTCTGTGTTCTTCCTATAGGTGTAGATATCTCGTTATATTAACTATAGAGACCGCGATCGCGTCCGCAGATCCGTGCACAGGTACGATATTGAAGATGGCCTGAATACGCCTGAATCCGGGATCACTCATTTATCTTGTTATTCGCGTGAGTCAATTTAGCATCGACACCAGAGAACCGGCGCCTGTCGCATGTAACACTGATTACACTAAAGCCGCTTTCACGGCGCTTACTATCTTCCGCTGTTATTGGTACGCTGTTATTGGTGTACATGCGTATTTGCTTTTAGACACCGTTGGAACTTGATTGTATCACTTTATTCATTATTGCAACTAATAGTTTGCTAATATTTGATCGTTATATTTGAACGCTATTATAACCGATTCTGATAGAGCGGTATCAAATGCAACAACGACATTAAATACATTGATATTTCAAGGATTGGCTAATGAAGATACCACAGGGACCACCTGGTCAGAAGGGAGACCCCGGCACTTGCACCTGCAACGCCACGGCCTTAATGTCTTCCTTTACGATGCCAAAGATGATACAAGGGCCAAAGGGCGAGCCAGGAGTACCCGGGCAAGAGGGCAAGCAGGGCTTAATGGGTCTCACGGTAATGATTTTCATTCTCATGATTCTAGCAATAAGATTTAACGATAACGCTAAAAGTGACATATATTTATTTAAGCTACTTATGACTAATTTTATTTATTACAACACGACATCTTCGTATAGCAAAAGACATCTAATAACGTAGCGAATATTAAAATATAATTATAAAAAGTAAATTTTACAAATCATTAGTTTGAATTATAGAATTTCTCAAATTCTCTTTCAATTTCTTTTTCAAAATTTAATGTCTTTCAGTTTAAAACCATATATATCACTTTTGGCGCTTCAGTTAAATTCGTTAAAAGGACAATATCGTTAAACATATACCTATATTGAATTATGCTTAATTAACGTGATGATTTCAGGGCGCGGCAGGACCGCCAGGGGAAAGAGGACTGCATGGTCCATCCGGGGCTAAAGGTGATAAGGGTGATATTGGAATAGCGGGACCGGAAGGTGCTCAAGGTCAAAAGGGCGAACCGGGTCGAGATGGAATACCCGGTGAAAAGGGTGCGCAAGGTCCGCCGGGGCCGCCTGGAAAAGGAGAATTTTCTGGCTATGACGTAAGTAGATTGCCACGCTTGAATATGATCTATCATGCTGAAGGCGAAAGCCAAGTTAAAATATTTTCTCCGGCACCTTCTCTGCGGCTTGCATTCACTATTTCTACTTATCCTCGCGAGATTTTCTTTATATTCGGTATTTTCGCGATAACATAAAAATTTCCCTGAGATTTGTATTTACTTTCTATTATTAATTATCAATGGCCACGCTATTGTAACCGAAAAGGATATGACGATACAGTTATCTTTTTCAACAATTCTCTTTATGCCTTTATTAAATAAGAAATTGCATTTCTTCAACATAATGACTACGAATGACATATAACATTATACAATGCTTTTATGTGTAAACTATTTAATAATATAACTATACATTTAAAATAATAGTGGATAACTATTGTAATAGAATTAAAAATACAATACATTCTATTATCGTCAAATGCTGAAAGAAAAGGCAGGATGTTTGTCTAAATGGTTTCTGCTAGATATGAAAACGAAGACCGGACGAATGGAGAGGTAATGTTAACGAAAGGGATATGACATTGACAAATTGGCTAGAGAAGAACATTTATTGTGTACGCGATTACTGACGAAGTAGCGGAAATTCAGGCGCGCCCGACCGTACAAAGTCATCCCTATAATAAGTAGATAAGTATCTCCATTCAAGAAATTTTCATTATCCTCGTATGAATCTAGCTCAGTCGTATTATTCGCTATTTTCCCGAAACGGACACGCGGCAGCGAGAAACTCAGAGGGAAATGGAGGGTCATATCTTCTCTCGCGGAATCGTCGAGTATTATCAAAAGTATGCTATTTAAACATCGTGTTCGACGCCATCCACTGTATATTAACTCAGCAAATTATCCCAGTTAACCATTTTTGCCTTATTATTTGTAACTATCATTATATGAAACCTACTTAAACAAATATTTAATATTTGTTAAAATAATAAGAAATAGGCTGGTATCATTTTAAGTAAGCTTTTCTCAAGACAAACTGTTTCTGTACGATGAGAATTGTTTGTGTTACGAATAATTCTGTTATTTAAGCTATTTATTTGAAAAAAAAATAGACAGCTTAAATTTTAAGGTACTGTATGAATTAAGGCTCCTGTTTACTCACCACTACTATCTCAGATAAACATTAAGAATGAAAAACACAATAAAAATTCTTGCAAACCATACTTAAATAAAATATTTTTTTAATAAAATAATATTTGCAATCGATAGAATAAATTCATAAAATTAATCGAAAACTATTATATATTTTCATTTCGGAGGAAAACTCAACCCTACTTTTTTTTATTTATCATTATTTTTATTATCATTATTAATTTGACAATTTGTCATTTGTAAACATAGCTGATTTATTTTTGATTATACACAATTAATTTCCACATTATGGTTATTTATTAATTAATGAAAGGAGAGTTCAATATACAAGTCAGTTCTATTGATCGTAAATGCTATTTTATTGAAAATTAATATTTCCATATATCAAGATACATAAATGTATTTTCTCACTTCGGACATCATAATCTAAAGTACATATATGATAGTGAACAAAACTATTAAATCCAAAAGTGACGCAACGTGACACTTTTTACACTTTTTACAATTACATTCTTGTCATTAAATATAAAAGACAAAGTTAGATTATCAAAATTATGCTATAAAGATATTTATAGCATTAATCGTATAAGAATGTTAGAACAGGCGATCCAATTTATATCTGATTATTGAGATGGCGAAGTATTATTACTATATTATCCATAATATCGCGTTCCAAAGTGCATGAAAATGCACGCGAAGGTGTATCCCAAGCCACCGTTGAGCCACGTCGCAGTGTACGGCTCCCCATGCTACCGCTTTTACGTGTACCGAAACGACAACTACAACGATCCTGTTCCCACTCGCGATCCGACAAGAAATTCGTTGAATGGGAATGGAACGCGTATCGCCCCGCGGGGAATAAGAAACTGTGCACGTAATAACGGTCGACCTGTAAGTCCGATCCTCGGCCTCCTCCCTTTTCTCGTTCGTATTTCTCGTTGAGCTGTCTCTCTCTCTCTCTCTCTCTCTCTCTCTCTCTCTCTCTCTCTCTCTCTCTCTCTCTTTCTTTGATTCTCTCCCTTTTCATTGAGATCCATTCTTAAAAACGCAGCGAATCTCACTGAATTTTTGCCAGCATACGAAAAATGGTCCCGAATCGCGTTAGGCCTACGATATTAAAACGATGTACCTACAGTACACAGCAATACATCTGCATATGTGCGATATTAACGATGGTAAAAGTTTTAGCGTATGTATGAACGAATATAGTTTCGGGGACGCTACCCATAAACACGAAAAATTCCCTCTTCCCATTTTCCCCGATAAACAAACTTTTTTTCCCGCCCGATCTTGTAACGAAGTATAGTTACAATGTTTCCGACTTTCTCTATAACGGTACCTACAACGTTTCAATTGTTTCAAAGGTATAAAAAAAAAACTCGACCAATAACGGAAAAATGAAAAGACCAGCGCATGCTGAAAGAAATTATAATAAGTTTATTACTTTTATTATTATATTTGCTATTATCATATTATAACTGCACACGTAATATTATTACAAAACAAAATATAGATGTTGCTCGTTAAATAATTTTATTATTTTATCCATCGCAGATATAGATAAGATATTCGTAAATTCTTTTTAGTTTTATTTTCTTTACTTTTTCAATATTCTATTATAACCTTGGTTATATATAAGTATAAAACGCCCCTAAAAATTGGCATAAGCATTTTGTATTTAGCGAAAAACAAATTAAAAAGTTTTATTAAAAAATAAAATAAAAATTAATAAATATAAAAACACAAATAAATAAATAAAATATTTATTTTTATAACAATATTAATATTTTGTTAGTTTTCCTTTGCCTTTTATCACCTCCAGTATTCTTTTAAGAGAATAAATTAAAAATGCTTTATATTTGAGCAAGGAGTTGTACATTATAACAATTTGATTATCTTTTTTGATGTTTTCGATTTCCCGACTCGCAATAATTTCTTGGAGCAAACATCGACTTTGGCAACGCTCGGATAACGCATGGAAAACAAGCTAAATCTACTTAAGATTGATATTCCACGCTGTCAAAGTCAGCGGTAGTGGTTCAATTCCTGAGATCCGTTTCTGCCCACGGGAGAGAAAAGAAATCTCCGCGCTGTCGCGGGGACGTAACGATCCTGTCGTACCTCAAACCGTCAATTTACCTCCGGAGATGCGGTCGTTTTTCACCTTGTTCTCTTGTTACGCGGTTTTCGCGGCGGAAAACGCAACGACGTCGTCGCAGAAATATATAGTGGCGGGCAGCGTGGCAGAACGGAGGGCATCATCGCCACGCTATCGAACCGAATCGCTCCGCTTTATCAACGACGCAAACCCGTAACGCGGATGCACCCGCATATCGCTGAAAGATCAGCGCGGTGACGCAATATTTATCCCACCCTTATACCCTCATACCCTCTGCGAAGATGTGAAAAAATGAAAGGGGCGAAAAAAGAGAGAGAAAGAACGCAGTCCCGCACAGTACGGTTTTCTGTTTCCATGCCGGTGGCACGCTTCCAAATGTTACACCGTTGGAAAAAAGGCCGAGCTGACCTGGCCTGGTAATTGTTGAGACGTCGCAACGGAGGAAAATCTCGTTACTCTCGGAACTGAAAGCGTGGAAAACATTGAGAGCTTTCTGCTGCTGCAATCTTACTCGAGATAATAATCCAATGTAGGATTATTTATGTATATATTTGAATTTTGCCCATGCATTATAATAAATAAACCCGATAAATGTCATTAATGTAATATTATAATTCTTCGATTAAATTTTATCGCTTGCTGTGAGCATCAACTTGACCCGTTTCATACTGTATGACAATTTCGAGTTTTAATCTTTATTAATTTAACGAGAGATGATACAGACATGATGAATCGATATGATGGTCTCCAAGAACGATTTTATACTTGATTCTGATTTAAATAAATCTTAGAAATGGATATTAATATTGGATAATAGATATTGCATTTCTCCTTTAAATATTTTGAAGTTATATTGGGTAAGAGCAAAAAATCGTGTCTAATTTAATATTAAAACTCAAGTAGTAATTTAGTATATAAAATTTAAAGTTTACCGTTTAAAAAGGATTTTAAAGTTTAAAATCCTCTCTACTTTCGAGAGATCACTAATTGTTTCGAATTTCTGAGAGCTTGGTTAATTTTTACATATAGAAAACTACGAGTACAAGCTAAACAAAATAGAAAATTTTTGTCTCACTTTGTGAGCATGTCACGTGTCTAAAAAACATTTGCAAAAATGTTCAACTGTCTAACATAAAAGTTTAGTCCTACAAAATTGTTTTTTTTTTTTTAATATTTCTAAAACTTTTTTGTTATCTTTGTTACCTGTGTTATATTATTTGAATTGTCCGGATTAAATATTAAAAAAGAACATTTTAACTCTGATTATTCATAACTCCGCACTGAGAGAAAGGATTTTGTTAATTTAACAAGCCATCAGTACTTTTAATCGGTGATCGATAAATATGTGACAACAAATTTTGTTGTTGTGATTGCTATTAGTCTGCTATACCAACCAATTATTAGTAACAGAAGTAAACTATATAGAATTTGACCTATCTTTTAGATAGACTCGTTTACATAAAAATCGTAGAGTCTTAAATCGTAGGAAACCGACTAAGCACAGTCAAATATAGGGAGACTACTTGACTAGAATTGATCAATTTCTTATGATTTAAGACCTTGCAACTAACTTTTATATATATATGTATATATGAGCCTCTTATTTGCTAGCGATACTATTGATTATTTATTACATTGACGAATTAATTTGCAATCGTAACAAATCGTTTTTTTAATATCATTTGTTTTCCCTTGATTTGTTCCTATAACAAAATCATTTCTCTCAATGCGTTGAAAGTCATCGCAATTTAAAAAACAAATTCTTAGAGTTGAAACTTTGCTCTATCGATTAGTATGATTACCAATTTGAGTAAAATATTGCATCCTGAACTTGCATGAACATTTTTTTTAATCGAGCACGAACTTTTGAACTCACCCAATACATGGCAAAAATCTCACTTGCCACGCTTGTATATGTAGGTTCTTTCTTATAAAGAATTGTGCACGTTACAGAAGAACGGAAAGAATGATTACTTTGCGAATTCGATTATACCGTCTATCGTGCAATATATTCTGGCATTGTGATTATGCAGCAATATCGATGATTCAAACAACCATAAAAGAGACATGCGATTTTATGATATAACGAATGGTAAGCTTGTAGCTTTGCTTAAGAAACGAGGAAAATCACAAATTGCAGTACAATAACCTGTATCGCAGAATATACATACATGCCGTTCAATATAGGACAATCTGTGAAATACAATAGAACTGCGCCGCTATATAGCTAATGCCTGTTAGCACCGGATGCATGTCATTAATAAATATTCTCAAGAAGGGAACAGTGTCAAAGCTGTTATAATATTCGTGACTGATGAAAAGCAGCGCTCTGAAGCGCTGCTTGCATGTAATGCTCTTGGGCACGTATTATAAAATTATTCGGAATGGAGTTCCGATCGGAATTAACTATATTTTCCCTAGAAAACACAATAGAAATCTAGGGAATAATTGAACGTTTTCGATTGCGGAATCCATTCTGTATATAATTCCAACCATACCTAATACGTTTCCTGTTCACTCATTACTACTACCTCATATTATGACGTTAGAAGCGAGAAAACATAATAAAATTTCTTTGATTATGTTTGAGAAATATTTTTTAATAAAACAGTATTCGCGCAATCGATAGAATAGTTTTATAAAGTATATCGAAAACTATACATCTTCTTAATTCGAAGATCTAATTTCGAGGAGAAATTAAATCATATTTATTTCTATACATTATTAATTTGTTTGTCGTAGCTGTAAATATAACTTATTTCATTTTTGATCACATAATTTATTTCCAGATGTATAATTATTTATTAGTTAACGAAATAAAAGAAAAAAATTTTCGGTATATTTTACAAATCGGTTCTATTAAATGTAAATATTGTTTTATTGAAATGAATTTCCAGAGTAATATATTTTACAAGAATTTTTATTGTTATTTTCTCTAGAGTGGAGTTAACAGGAGTCTTTATCTTTTCGAAAAAGACCGTTTAGTTATTCCTCACCAAACATACTTATACAATATTTCGTTCAACAAAAACTAACCGCATGAGAAATGTCTAAATTAAAATTTAATCCTATCGTGTATATAGATATTCTAACTTCTATTAATATATAAGAAATTAAAATCTTTAATAATAAATTCGTTGCTTGACACAGAATCGTCTTTAATTTAATAGAGACGTTCTTCTACTTCACTTTTCAAATATAATTAGAAGTTAAAACATAAAAATTACTTAGTAAACACTAAAAATATATTAGATTCTAGATTTACCTCTAAAAATATACTAATATTTTAGCTGAAGTATTTAATTGTACGTAATATTTTTCAATCGGTATTTTTGTGTCACTTTAAATTAGAAATCCTTTAGTCAGAGTCTGAACACGGAGACATATAAGTATGGCGGCAATATTTCGTTCTTTATTGCAAAATACATAGAAAAGCGCTTATAATGCATACAACACGTGAACGTCCAAATCGAATGCAGCCATAAAGTATAACAAACTATTATTCGTAAAAATATGTGTTACCTGTAACAAAATATCTCGTCGCTAAACAAGATATAATAATAAAAATTTTTATTATTTTACAAGAAAAATGATAGTCCAGTTATAATGTTTATTTAGTTCAAGATTGCCCTATCAGGAAAAAGTTGAGAGTGATCAGAATCCGACTAGTGGATCTTTACTTCAAATAATAAACGTATTTCGAATTTTCTTTAGATTATTTCCACAATATTACGAAATAAGGGATATCAACCGATCGATTTGATTTACAAATAGTTCGATCACAGCTTGAACTAATCGTGAAGACGTATTTAGAATTCAAATGAACCAGTTTAGAATACGAATACGTATTTAAACAAGACCTAAATATTTCACGGCAGGCTCGGAGACCAATCTTGTCGTCGGGACGGTTCATGCAAAGACAGATATCCGTGCGCACATGCATACAGCAACGGTTATCTTACGTGACCCCACCTCGCACCTCGGTCCTTCCTCGAATGTGCGAGAGCCCGATTTCCCCAGGGAATACAGAAACCAATTTCTAGGCTGCCTACTACATGTGTCGGCTAGGTGTACGCCAGGTAGGAAGGAAGGCAAGCTTGCGCGGGTGTTGCTAGGTGTACCTAGAAGGTAGTTGAAGACGGGCCAATAATACTCGATTCAGATGTTCGCGCGTTTCGATGTGTACATGTGTGCAAGCCGTGTCCCGCCCGCGCCGATCGGTTCGGCAGATGTTCCCCAGCGCGAGCGATCGCGCAGACTGGAATTTGAATGAACAGAACCGGGTAGAAGAGAAAATTCGGAAATTGTATTAAGGCCACGCCACAATGTATTACCGCCAGAGAACTGCTTTAAAGTAGAAGCGGATTTATAGGTACACGCTGTATATACGCGGTAGGAAGAATTCAGTGTGAATAAAAGTGCCATTGAATTTCAACAGAAAGATACGAGATGAGTTGTCTAATTTTACGACTCGAGAGAAGGAGGAAGGGAGAGAGAGGGAGAGAAAGATTTGAATAAATTTCACTGCGAATAAGACCAGTTAAATATTAATTGGATAAATGTGCAAATAGCAAATACTATATATTGTATTATATATATATATATATATATATATATATATATA
>NW_017305884.1:2354351-2363530 GCF_001594115.1 Trachymyrmex septentrionalis
ATCAATGTGAAATATTAATGAATTGCAAAGCGTGTCGTTAACTGAATCAAATAATATCGTTATTGTTATTAATATGTTTCCAACAACGAAGCTATTTATGACGAAATAAGATGGATGCGTAAATAATTCTCATAATTTTTTATTAAAAAAAAAGAACTATATCTATGCCGATATATAAGTAGTTGAATATAAGAAATGAAGAAGAATCTATAACGTTGCTCTATCAATAGTCGAAGAAGTCTAAAAGTTTCAAACCATTTGTGAGAAGCTCTGAATGTATACGACTAGTTATGAAACGAACGGTGGCATTGATATATAGATATACAG
The DNA here is from genome assembly GCF_001594115.1 of Trachymyrmex septentrionalis. NCBI lineage: Eukaryota > Metazoa > Arthropoda > Insecta > Hymenoptera > Formicidae > Trachymyrmex > Trachymyrmex septentrionalis. The sequence goes on from NW_017305884.1 coordinate 2,354,679, forward strand.
AAATCGCAGTGACATGATTTATAGCGAAATGCCATACTAATGCGAAACAGAAAATAATCGCCTCACGGACTGTAGAAGAAAATATTAAAAAGAAGAGCTTGAAAGTATCAAGTATTTTCTGTATCAATATTCGTTCGATTTAAAGATCTGCGTACTGAATATCATGAATCACGATAATTCACTGCAAAGAAGAATGATTAATCTTTTCTCGCAATTTATTTTAAATGAGATATCTGTAAATAATATAAAGTATTAATTTATAATTTTTTCCTCGATTGAATATACAAATATATTAATTTCTAAATAACGTAACTTTTAGATAGCACAAATATGCAATCATTGGAACACTTAAATAGAAAATATATAAAATATAAAACATTTTGTACTTTGTATTAAAACCAGTTCTGATTAAAATTTCTTGAATTTATAATATATTGAATTTATATGTACATATCTGATTATTAATTTAACTTAATTGTTTTAATTTTATTATATTAATATTTTATATAAACCGATTTAATATTTCTCGATCTTAAAATAACATAATTTATAAATAAGTGAATAAATAACATAAAAATAATAGTTCCCAAATTTAAGTTCTAAGACAAGTATATGAATGAAAGATAAATTTATTTACATAAATATTAATTTTTTTTTTTTTTGGAAGAAATATCCAAAATTCTCAACAATTTAATTACAAATTGTGTCAAAATATTACAATTGTATTAATTTTTACTTATCATTCGTTACTTTCTAACATATACATTTTGTGTTTAAATTAAAACACCAAAATTTGAGGGGATCATTTCGACGTATACGTAAAGTATATTAAATTTAATATATGAATTCTGCAACTCTATATTTATTACTAATAAATAAATAATTTTCTCTGTATAAATACATACATATACTCTATATTGTTCATAAAATTAAAAATAATTAAACAAATAAAAAAAATCTCCTTATTTTCCGTATGCCTAAAAACTTGCTTCAACTTTAAGAGAATCCAAATTATGTAGCAAATGAAAGAAACTTCCGTATTTAAGAATGCAATTTGCACTTACGATTCTATTGCATAAATCGATATACACTAAAGCAATTGCAAATCATGCACCATCAACAATTGTTCGTGCAACAATTGTTCGCCACTAATCAATAGCGATGCAAACATATAGACGGCAGTGTCAGGCCGGCTCGCGAGGCTTTCAGTCTCGCAACGTTATTCCAACGATCTAATGGGGAAATTTCGATTATTATGCGCATGCAGCCTAGTTGGAAACCTCGAAATATTTACAGAGTGAGTACGGACTGGAGCATTCTGATTGCATCGTAAATATCTTCTCTGATACTTGGAATTCCTTTTCCAAATTATAAAATCCCGACAAACTATTCATATATGTATGCAATCAATTCATCAATTACATAAAATAATCTCTTATTTTTATACTTGTCTATCTAGCCGGAAGGTATCACAATGAGACCAGGACTTCCCGGACAAAAGGGTGAGCCAGGCATTTCAGGAAATCCCGGTCCTAAAGGCGAAGCTGGAATACCTGGATCCAAAGGCATCAAAGGCGAACCTGGATACAAAGGTATTAAGGGCGACCATGGAAAAGATGGTCCCAGAGGAATTCAGGGTTTCAAAGGTGAACCTGGTGCACCCGGAGCACCTGGATTACCCGGCGCACCTGGAGAAAACGGGCGACCGGCAGAAAAAGGTGATAAGGGCGATATAGGACCTGAAGGAAAACTGGGAGCTCCAGGACCACCCGGTCCACCCGGTGTAAGCGGTTCCGGTGGTATAAACGTGGGAGATCTAGGTGAACAAATTTTTCTTTAAACATAGCAATGACGAATTTAGTCATAGTCCAATATTTATTCATTTAATCATTATTTATTTGATTTTTTTTTTACATAATTTTACCTTTTATATAACAAAGTTAGCTAAATTTTTTTTATTAACCGTTCTATTACGTCTTCAACGTAATAAAATAAGTTTAATATTAATAAAACATTAAGTAAAATTAAATAAATAATATTATACAATTATAATTTAAATTTGGACCGATGAGACTAAATCTAATTGAGAGAAATAAAGTTAAATAAATGATATTATAATTGCGTCACATGGAAACGTAATGCTATCATTTATTAATTATGTCTGTATTGTTTTATTAATAATTATTTTTAGTAAATAAAATGGAGACACACATATTACATAAATTTATAAAGAAACGTAAAAAGCTAAGGTAAATTTGATATCTCTCGATTTTCTAGGATATTTTTTTACAACATCAAATATGATTTTACCAGTTAAAGATATTGGATTATTAATAATGTTTTTTTTTTTATATGAAGAAATGCAATATCTATTGCGTCAAAACATGGGCAACAAAATTAATATTTAAAATGTTATTTAATTAAGGATTTGGCACAAAAGGGGACAAGGGCGATGGTGGAGCGCGCGGATACAAGGGCGATAAGGGCACAAAGGGTGAGAAAGGCAATAAGGGTGACGCCGGGCCAGCTGGTATTCCCGGAATAAACGGTATTCAAGGGCCTCAAGGAGATAAAGGCGAACCGGGTAAAGACGGAGTATCAGGATTACCCGGCATACCTGGCGCTAAAGGCGAAAGAGGTGAGAGAGGTCCTCCTGGAGCCACTACCGTCGCCAATTCCGGAGACTATATCACCATCAAAGGTGAGAAAGGCGCCGAAGGAAAACGGGGTAGAAGAGGACGACCTGGACCGCCTGGTCCCGTGGGACCTCCCGGAAAGCCAGGAAATACGGGAGAAATCGGTCTACCAGGATGGATGGTACATTTTGTATTTTGATTTGTGATCTCACTTTACGTTATATAATAATACTAATCAAATAATTAACTAAATTAATAGATGTGAATAGAATAACAGTAACAATGTGAATGCTAAATAATAATGCTAAATAATATATAATGAAATAATAAGAATAATAATAATATTGTTGATAGTATTTAATATTATTTGTTAGAGAACATAATTATTATATAATTATTAATACTATCTTAGTATTCAGTATTAACAACATCAGATAAATATTCTGTAATAGCGTTATCTTGAAATATCTCATTTCTAAGCAGTGCTATTTTTCACAATGCCAACCGAAGAACTCGATGAAGGTGAGCTTTTAATCAAACCGTACGAAACAACATAAATTTTGCACAAGCGCTAAATGTAGCCTTTTTTTATTCCTGGAGTAGATATAATTACAAATGTTTTTCTTGCACCTTCTTGTAAAGTTAAGGGCGAATTTAGTCGTCGCGGTTACGCAAAGAACATTTATTAAACGTTTAAACGCATATCAAAATTATATCATTACGTGTCACAGCAACCAAATCCCTTGCGCTAATTAAAATGCAAACGAGCGATTCATCTGTCACTGTCTTCCGCAGGGTCGTCCTGGGACTCCTGGAATTCCGGGAAGTATCGGACCAATGGGACCCAAGGGAGAAAAAGGGGAACCTGGCGCACCGAGTCCTTACGGTGTTTCTGTCGGTGTAAGTATAACTTCTAGTTTCTTGTCGTGGTATCGTCTATGTAAACTTCTCTCGCGCGCTCCAAACTTTACATATAAATCCAAGCGCCTACCACAAGGCGAAAATAGAGAAGTCAAGCCGAGCTTCCTCTCAAAGTGGAATCTCATGCGAGTGAGATGTGAGTAACCTCGTCAGTCGATCGTCCACGAGCAGGGAGAACAAGAAATGTTGCCTTTCAAAGGGAGAAGAGAGGGATGAGGGTGGAAAAGGAGCGGAAATAAAAATAATGGTTTTCACCTCGCGCAATTTCGGTCTGGCAGATTAAAGTGGCGGGGCATATATATCCTTGTGAATAGGACGATGCGGAAGTCTTTGAACAACGGGCGGCGCAATGCGAGTGATGGAAATTAATGCAAGAGTGCGCCTGGCATGCTCCCTTTTTTTTCGCGTCTTCGTCGCTGGATTTATTCGTTGCGCCGAACAGAAATTTTCTCCGCCGCGGCGAACAGAGTTTCGCGAGCTGTCATGGCTGACAACTGACAAATAACGCGTGCTGATACGTGCGATAGCGCTTCGCTTTTCTGCCTGTGTACGTGTATAACGTATTCACAACCATTGCAGACGAATAACAATCCTTTTAAATATTACAACATCAAGTTACAAAATATGTAAAGCAGACCAGCAATTATGCTGTATACAAAATATTACGAAAACCTACAATTTATGGATACATATAAGAACAAAATATTTTATAAGATCGATTCTTTGTCCGATAAATTTGAAACTCTAATTTTTCCTTAATTAAAATTTTTAGGAATAGCACTTATCATGAAACTAGACTTTTTCATGGATTAAAATTTAAGGATGTATTACACTTATTTCTTTTAATGAAAAAATTACAGATTTTTCTATATTGTATTTGAAAGTAATACAAAAAGTTTGATAGCTACATTTAGAACTTGGATCAAAAATTATTTCAATAAGAAATAGACATATTTTTAAAAAATAATTATGATAAAATGCAAGTTTTATTTAAACTATAAAATTTTATTGTTAAATATAAATATTAAGTTTATTGAATTGTTTCATATACCTATATATAACATTCATTTATATTGTACAAAAATCAATTCCAATTACTTTTTGCAGAAACAATATATACATCCTTAAGAATGTAAAACGTAACTTTGTTTTCTAATTAATTTTTGTTTTACTTTAATTGATCCTCCTGTTGATTGATTGGATTCCTGTTGAGACCTGAAGAAATTCGACAAGAAAATCGTTGAACAATTTCTAAAATCTTTTTTGATACCTTTGGGACATCCTATCAGAATTTCTTACGGCTATCAGCCAAGAGATCGTAGAGATCTAGTGAATGCAATAAAAAGAAATCTCTTCGACGGAAATTCCATAAAAATACAAAGTACATAGATAAAAATCGCTCAAGATATCCATCATTTTTCTAAGGGCATGATACAACATTGATAACGACAAGGATAGATTATTCCTCGAGAAAGAGCGATTACAGTCAAGAGCAACAGGAAATTCCGATATCGCCTTCCCACGATCGAAAGGATGCCTCTCGCGCCTAGCACGTAAACCGTCTTCGCTGTACATTCGTGAAAAAGAACGCAACGAAGAGACGTCGACAGAAAGCCGACGTGATGCGCCTAAGCGATCATTGCATCTCATTCCTCAACGTTTCCGATAAATCAACTGCTCCTATGTTCTTAGCAATACTTGACTACTTATTGACTCCCTACAAATCTATCTACCTGTCTACCGAAACGATGCGATGCAGCGAAAAAAGGGAAGGGGATAACTACAGTTTTATATTAAGCTTCTATGAAAATATTGTGACGATCTATTCACACAATAAATATGGTTTTTAAAATATATTTTTAGATCAAAGGCGACAAAGGAGATGACGGTTTTCCCGGAATTCCTGGACAGCCGGGAAGAGAGGGCCAAAAAGGACCTCCAGGACCTCCTGGACCTCCTGGAATACCATCTAAAGGAAACTATTATCCAGTTCCAGGACCTCCAGGTCCTCCCGGACCTCCTGGTCCGCCCGGCTTGTCTTTAATCGGGCAGAAAGGAGAACCCGGGATCGGTAGAAGTCACGTTTTCGGAGAAAGAGATTACTATCCCCCTAGGCAAGGTAAAGGCATTAAGATATTACGAAGTCGACAGTTATTACAGTTTGATGGTACTTGAGTGACAGAGCACTTCGATAACAAAATTAAAAATACGACTATGTGAACCTCCGCTGTTGTTAGTGCATAAATTATTCATAAGACGATAAGATATAATTCGCGAACAGTTGGAATGCACTTATCAAATAAAGTTAACTGCAGACGTTTCGACTCTGAATTTGTGCAATGCGATAATTGGTGAGGTCGAGTACAAACTTTGTAGACTGCAAGTTAACTTCATTTCATAAGTACATTACAATTGTTTGTGAACTGTATCTTATCGCCTTATATCTAATTTACGCACTAACAACCGTAGAAATTCACACAGGCATTTTATTTGCACGGAATTTATTGTTTGAGTCATAAGGATTATTAATTTAATTTATTTTAATTTAAAATACGAATTATAAATTATTATATTAAGAATAAATTACATTTAATTTTAATTGAATTAAATTTTATTCAATATCATATATTAATTGAACATTTAATAACACTATATAAATTAACAATTAGTCAATTAGTTTAATTAATAATAATTTTTTTAATGAACTATTCAAAGTGCTTTAACGAAACCCCGTTTTATCGAGCATGCTCTTTATATCTATTAAATAACAAAATTAAATTTCACACTCGCATACCCGTAAGGAGCCAGAAGTAGTCTAGACGAATTGAAAGCTCTACGTGAACTCAAGCAACTGAAAGAACTGAAAGAACAATTAGGTAAAATTTATTATCTAGTATGATATTAAAACGAATATGCGTCAGAATCGTTGTTCCTTCGAATGCTTTATAAAATATCTTTCATTAACTGCATATTAACATCGATATTCTTATATTTTGAAACTTGAAAAATTATTTTCAAGGTGTTGTTACTACCGCAACAAGGGGACCTTTAGAAAGTACAACGAAAATTGTGCCAGGAGCTGTTACGTTCCAAAACACAGAAGCCATGACAAAAGTAAAATTCTCTATAATTGACAATAACTGCTTCTTCATGTGCGTGTAAATCTAATTTTAATACTCTTGTTTTACATTTACAGATGTCTAGTGTTAGTCCAGTTGGGACCCTGGCTTACATCATAGACGAGCAAGCTTTACTAGTCAGAGTTAATAATGGATGGCAATACATTGCAGTCAGTATTAAAGAACTGCATCGCTATTATAAGTCATAGAATACTAATAATTGTATTAAAATCAAATTTCTTTTAATCTTCCTTAGCTCGGGTCACTTTTGCCTATCACAACGCCAGCACCACCAACGACATCACCACCACCAGCAAACCCTCCTTTTGAAGCATCCAACTTAATTAATCAGATACCAGTGAAAGCCGACGGAACAGGGGTAAGTTGACGATTTAAACTCATTTCACGAAATACACGTTTGTAAAAATTAAACGTATTAATATCGAATTTGCAATTTTTTTCCACGCTATGCAGTGGTATCCACGAATGGTGAGAATTGTATATTTAATTACGACTTTTTCAGTTCATTTGTTTGCGATACATTTCACTTTGTTTTTTAATTGGTGTGCACAAATAAAGAAATCTAATGTTTTAATTAAAATGTTTGTAAATTTATCTTTAATTTAAAAAAATGTGCACGCTATTATTACGATTGGAAATATTTATTCATGCAAATTATATTTTTTAGTTGAGGATGGCTGCGTTAAATGAACCGTTCACCGGAGATATGCACGGTATACGAGGAGCAGACTACGCTTGTTATCGACAAGCAAGACGAGCAGGCTTAAGAGGTACCTTCCGCGCTTTTCTCAGCTCTCGAGTTCAAAATGTCGATAGCATTGTCAGATTAGGAGATCGAGATCTTCCCATAGTTAACATAAAGGTAATTAGGAATAATATCTATTTATTATTATAATAATCAATATTAAAAATCGAATATTTTTGATTAATAATCCGGCGAAATGTAGGGCGACGTGCTATTCAATTCTTGGAAAGAGATGTTCAATGGAAATGGGGCGTACTTCTCTCAGAATCCCAGAATCTACAGCTTCAATGGAAAGAACATCCTTACTGACTTTGCGTGGTTAGTATAGAAAAAGTATACGCATATAAAATATAAAAGAAAATATATTGATTTTATTGCATAAAAGAAAATCAATATATATATATATATATATATATATATATATATATATATATATATATATATATATATATATATATATATATATATATATATATATATATATATATATATATATATATATATATATATATATATATATATATATATATATATATATATATATATATATATATATATATATATATATATATATATATATATATATATATATATATATATATATATATATATATATATATATATATATATATATATATATATATATATATATATATATATATATATATATATATATATATATATATATATATATATATATATATATATATATATATATATATATATATATATATATATATATATATATATATATATATATATATATATATATATATATATATATATATATATATATATATATATATATTCTGTTTGAATGAATTTTATTAACTAATAAAATAAACTGAAAATCAACATTAACAAAAATTATATGTAAAATTATGTGTTGGTCGAAAACTTTGGCAGTCACTGTATATAACGATATATATATTTCCTTGCTATTTCCTTCATATCATGAAATTAACGTTGTTCTAATTACAGGCCCGAAAAAGTTGCGTGGCACGGTTCTCACAAACTCGGCGACCGAGCCATGGACACTTACTGCGACGCCTGGCACTCAAGCAGCTCGGATCGTTATGGACTAGGCTCGCCGTTGACCGGCGGTCGACTGTTAGAACAAGTACGATACTCGTGCGACAATAAATTCGCGCTGCTCTGCATCGAGGTGACGAGCGAGCTGGTGAGGAGACGACGGAATGCCGACAATCGGCTAGATGACGACGTCGAGATGTCGGAGAACGATTATATGGAGTACTTGGAAGAGTTTATGCAATACTGAATACTCGCACCTTCGACCATCCTTTCGCAACGCGAAAATCGAATCGTTATGTAAATAGAATGCAGATGCGCGCGTGCTGCGTTTCTTCGCGCGACATATATAATATATATATATATATATATATATATATA
>NW_017305884.1:2363688-2389346 GCF_001594115.1 Trachymyrmex septentrionalis
ATATATAAATATATATATAAGAAAATCCCACGTTCGAGTAATAATTCATATCGATATACATATCGTGAAGTCATAACATGTTAGCGTATGCGAACCATCGCGACAGCGTCACGTTTCATCTTTCGCGTTCCCGAGATCACGAAACTGTCTCCGATTCCAAAGGTATAATTATTGTACTTTCGCCACGAGCAGCCTAGCCATCCGCTTCAGTCGCGTCTGAGTTCTCTCTTCTCTCGATCTTTCTTAAAGATAAAAAGAAGACTGATCGTCTAAATACTCGTCAGTGTTTCGTCGTAATGCGTATTCGCACCGGGTATTTCCCCTTTTATCAGTCGCTTGCAAAAGTTTCGAGCGCTCGAGGTCTTTCAAGAAAGCTCTACCGCGGTTCGTTAAACGTTTCCCCTCATCACGATAAACGTCCAAAAACACTTATGGATCGCTAAACGAGCGACGCGAACGCAGACAACGTGTGCAAGTCTCGCTCAAGCCCGTGTTTATAGCGCACTTTAAATGCTAAAAGCGGCTGCCTAGTTTTATCTTTTCTTCTCAACAAGTATTATATATTAGACGATGTCTACTCAGCCTACTCTTGAATTATTCAAAAGCCAGAAGATGCAGGCAAACAATTTTTGTAACTAAATCCCTATATCAAAAACGCATCATCACAAAAATTGAAGACCTGAAAATGAAATCGTAGTAATTTTAAAATAAAAATTTTCAGGAAACAAAAAAAATCTAAGATTTAATCATTTTTCTATTTTTTAATAATCACCTTTTTTTTTTTCGTTTTTATAACTTATGGAAAATTCACACATTTTTCAAAATATACATATCGCTCCTTTACTTCAAAAGTGAGTTTCATAACTCAAAAAAATAAGTTTTCCAGAAAAGAGGAAGAACTATTTTCCAACTTGACAGAAAATCATTGATCAAGTAATATTTTTAATGGCATGATTAAATGTCATATTTTAATAATTAAAAATCACCCTTTTTAAATTGTAATAATTATGACGATTTTTTTTTAATTATCCATTTCAAGTTGTGATGATCTGAACTATTTTTTTTAATAAAATTAATTTAACAATTTAATTTATTTTATTTCATTCAATAAGTATTAATATTAAATATATGTATTTAATACATATTATATATTAATATTAAATATATTTTATTTAATTTAACTTAGTTCAATTTATTTATTTTAATAATTTTTTAATGACGTTAAATCATTTTTAATATAGGATAATATTTACTTTATTCATTCAATAACTCGAAAATCGCAATTTTTAAGTCGTATCATTTTGGAAGTAAAGGAGTGATATACATTGTTTCAATTATATTACTTAAAAAAAATTGTAATAAATAAACATAGAGCGTAGACCATAATTTATATTTCAGATGTGTTTTTATAGATTTCTCTATATAAAAGAAAACTTATATCTTTGTACTACATTCTTTTGTGAATCAAAGGGTCTTAATTTTCATTCTTCTGGATTTAACATCGTTTTAAATTCAGATCTCAAATTACTTTTCTCGTTTCTAATAATCTAATATAAAATAGCAAGCATATTTGTACGAACCTTCAAGCGGTTTAAATCGAAATAGTTACGTTCGACATTGCAAATATCGAAATAATGTAAGTGCGCTGCGAATGCGGGCTGTATCATTTAGGGAAGTAAATACCTAACACTGCCCTAAATAAACCTAAATGAAGTTCGTATCCGCGATCAAGTTGCATTTACATTTTAGCTGATACATATTGAGTGTGTATGTTAGATGTAAGAGGCACAGCGATTAAAGAGTTTTCAGACGAGTCGCTTGGCTCACTCCCGAAGATTTATGCTCTGTGTATCTTGCGAATCACTAAAGAAGAACTTACTTTGAGTCATACATTAATCGCGCCTTAAGAATAATCGGTTGTTTTAAATTTGAGGAATTATCTTTGAAGAATTGTTATTGTGAGATTTTCACAAAAATTCTCAAAAATTTAAAGAAACTAAAAATTAATTATTAAGACTAAAAAATAAAGCTTATATCTTTAATTATATTAAATTCTTTGCTTGTACTTATTTATTTCTTTTTAATTTAATTTATTTTTAATTAACAGCTTCAATTATTGCGTTTAAAGCACAGCATTGCAATATATTTTTAAATTCTACACTTGACTTCTATACTTGTAACACGATTAATTTAAGACGTACTGTGTAATGTCATCAAGCCTAAATGCACATATGTGAATGAGTAACGTTTATCAAAGTTTTTCAACAAGTATGTATAATACTTTTGCATATATATCTCTGGTATTTATCTATCATTTTTTTCTCTGTTTGCTGCATAGGATTTATGTTTCTGATCCTTGAATTACACCGAGCATAAATCAGATCTAAGTCAATGTCTATAACTCGAAGATATACCGTTAATATTAACATAATTTATTACATTTATGTAGAGATTGATCGTGAGACCATATGTATATTTAGGTTGTCAGCAAGCTTGTTGGTGAATATTTCTTAGATACATAAACTTTTTTAAGTATTCTCAATAGTAATTCGTGACGTATTCAACGTACTTCGATATAGTTTGCACCGAAAACATTTTATTTCCAAATTTTATATTATTTGTACACTTTATTATTGTCTTTCTAAATAAAAAATGAAAAGAAGTCTCCTCGAGTCATGTCTCCTTCCTTTCGCTTCTATTATACATATATAAAAACAGTGCACATAATTATAGATATATACATTTTTTAATTATATATTTAATTATATATACATAATATTAAATTATTAGATTTTTAAATAAAAATGAAAATAAGCAAACTTTAATAATCGTCAATAAGAAATAGAATATGTTTTATTACATGAAATTGATAGAAATTATTTTCATTATTTTTATCTTCTATTTAATTTAATTCTAAATTAACTAATAAACATTAGCTAATTAATGTTCATCGATTCGATTGTTACAGACAAAACTTAGTTTTTTATTAATATTTTTACAATTTTATTTTATATAAAGATTTATATAAATATTTTTTCAATTTTTGTTCTGTCTGTATATGTATTAATAAGCAGAATGAGAGAAGTATTAAACTCAAATGTTACCATTGAAAAAAATATTAATTTTTATAATTTATTTTATTTAAAAATTATATTTCTCAATTAATCAATTAACTCAAATCTCATTAACTTCAAAAAATATTTTCCGTTAATGATACACATAAATACACGTATACACGTATGTATATTAAGTACACATAAATACACTTATGTATATTAGGTATCTCGTAAGATGTGTTCTCGTGTCGCATACTCCAACATGCTTCAACATTTTCCTATCATAGCATAACGAGCGCGTTTAAGTGAGTAAAAAGTTACAATTAGAGGAAGTAGGAGCATGTTGGAGCATACAACGCGAACAAACCTTTAGAAAGAAGACTTCTTACCTTGAATCCTTATTATAAAGGCCATGGGAAGAAGGCTGCCTATGTCCTATCCCATCTCACTTCCAATAGATTATAACGGATTTTCCATTAATTATAAGCAGAATGCACGCAACGGTATATGAAGTTGTCATATCTGAATCACAAGAGAAAAAAAGGAGTAAGTACCCTTTTTAAAAAATGATCCGAGAAGGAAAAATGAATATATAATTTTTTTATACGTTAAATGTAGGTATTTAATAAAATAAAATTTTTTAACAATTATTTATTATGCTATTAGAAATATAAAATTTGAATTAATAACCATAGAATTAAGTTTTACAATCACAAAAAGAATTAATACGTGGACTCTTTAAATTCTTTTAAAGTAGAAAATGTCTCACTCTAAAAAGTGAAAATTGAATCAATCTTGAAAAAAAGTGAATCAATAACAAATCGAAGGACTCTTTCTATACAAAACAAATAATAATAAATAACGGGCAAAGTAAGAGTCGTCTACAATATGCGGAGTAAAAAGTTTGATGTAAAAAATAAAATAAGAAATTGATCAATCATAATTATTTGATTATTCTTTTCACTTCGACTGTGATTGGTCAATTTTATAATCTTGCTTACAACAACAGCACAATTATAGAAGTGCAGGGGGGGGGGAGGGTGAAAGTCGCTTCGTATAGAAAGTCAAAATTCATGTAGAACAGTACAATTGTAGATCTCATTTTGCCTCTGACAGATTTCCTAATTTCAATAGTCGTCTCACTTTAACATTTAATATCTCGGTTCGCGGGACAGGGCGACTTTTTTCTATCAGATTCTTTTGTTTCATGCAAAAACGCGTCGAATAAGCCTAATTTTATTGATTTAATTTTAAACTGCGGCACTTATTCTATATGATTATCCTTGCATTGAGTTCACTCTGCATATTAATTATAGACGACGCATCAAGCTTATATACTCCAAAACGTTCTCTGCGAGAAAAATTTTATTCAAAGTATATACGTATAATGTATATTATATCATATCAAGTAAAATTTCCTGGAGTTTTGGATATATATAAATCTAATTGTAAAAATAAGGGGCTCCGCACAATAAAAGGAACAGGAAAGAGAATAAGAATTTCAAACTATCATAAATCATATATTATGGAATACATTGTTTCTGATAGATTGAAATTCTTGTTCTTTTTTTTTTCCTGCTCCTTTTATTGTGCGGAGCTCCTAAGACTTCACTGTTCCGAGTAAAATTCCCTCTTTTTCTAATTCTAAAGATTAGAAAAAAACAAAGAGTAAATTGAACCGAGATTAAAGTTAATCTACGTTAGTAGAAATGGGCATAAAAAAGATTATGGCCGGTAATCTTAAAACGATGAACCAAATTACGTATATATCATTTTAATGGAAGAAAGACTTGCTAATTTTCGATTCTTTCGAAAAAGCATCGAGTCATTCCTGCGTGTCTTACGGTATCAGAATCTATACTTACCGAAACCGGTGGTACGACGCACAGTAATTTGAACTTACGACACCTCACATCGGCAGTAAATTATAATCGACAAAAAAAGATTATGAACGACGTCGATTGCGATAACTAAACACTCCAGTGATTTTTTGTGATCTCGAGCGATGTTCGCGATCAAAATACGCACTCTAAATGCATCTTAAACGAGCAAAATTCGCAGTTAATCATAGAACAACGCGCCTCCGCATCCGAACCGTTGCACTGTCGAAAGTGTCATGGCGATCGAGTTTGGGCGCGCAAACGCCGCAACTTTCAATTGTTTCGCGCGCGATCAGGGCTGCCATAAGCAGAAGTGCAAATTGTGTACTGCACAGTGGCGTGTTAACAAGGCGGCCAAATTAAATTTTTAAAATCAACTTTTCATTTCTATAATCAATTGCATGTGTTCGCTTTTGTTAGATCCAAATCTTTCCGAAATGTGTTCTGTACATCAATTTAAAGAAATCATCACGAAATCTAAATCGAATAGTTGTTTATTTCTCGACTATTAAAATCTTTCCATACATACAGTGCTATACTAAGCCATTATTTTAGCCAGAATTTCGATCATGTAATATTTTTGTTAAAATGAAAACGTGAAAAGTGAAAAATTGCTCTTATACATATATTATGCACTTCCGCCTAAAAAAAGTTACAATATTCTAGTACAAAAATGAAAAATTGCGCCTTTCCTAAAAATATTTAAAATATTATTTAGAAATAGCTTATTTCAAAAATTGATAAATAAAAATATTAAGAAAAGCGGCAAAATCTCTTTTGCGCAAAAGCGTCTTATCAGCAGAGACCCTAATCTAGAATTGAAAGACGAATAATTAAAATTCGCGACAAGAATAAAATATTTTCTGCTTTGCTAAGTCACAGCAAATAATGATATTTTGTTTATGACATTTTTATAAATTTATGAGATTTTATATACAAAGGACAAAAAACGTGAATAGATTTCCGATTCAAATTTTAACGTGCGCGTTATGTTATTCGCAATATATAATCAGATACACCTATCATGAAAGAATAATTCGATACTGCACACACAGCATTATAATGTTGATATGTATGTACATTTCCTTTATTTTTATATTTATAGCCTGTGAATTTAAAAAAAAAATATAAATATAAATATCATTCATCCTATTCCTTTTTCGGTTGTATAATCTCTCTCTCTCTCTCTCTCTCTCTCTCTCTCTATCTCTCTCTCTCTCTCTTTCGTGCACGCGGTTTTTCCATTCGAGAAACATTTAAATTTATACAGCAATTAAATTGTGTAATATGCGACTATAACTGACAAAAAAACTAGTAATAAAAAATAACGTTTGCTTTATATCTTAACATAATGTTTTCTTAAGATAAAATTCAAATAAACCAAAAATAGTTTATTTAATTTAAAACGCATGTATATAATGAATAGATTGAAAATTTTATTACAAATGTAGTTGTATTACAATATAGTACAGTTTTGTATATGCTTACAACTGTTATTTTTATTCAATTAAATAATATATATTAAATTGTTCAATTGTTATATTTATTCAAATTAAATATATTTAAAAATATATTTAAGATTTTAGAACGGCTAATGCCTCTGTATATTTTAAACCTTCTAAAATATAAACTAAATTTTCAACTGATGCATCTTCATCCTCTTCCGCCCATATCTCAAGCATAGTTTTACATTGTTCGTATGGCGTTGTTTTGCTTTGGAAAAAAGCAATCTAAAACATATATAATATATTAAAATTCAATAATTATGAATAGTAGTGGTATTATATTAAGTTTGATATATATTTATATACCTCATCATTTGTATAACCAAATTTTATCGCTAATTTTTTCCAATCATTTTTTAAACTTTCCGATAATTTTGCCACCATTTCCGGTGTGACTTTGTTCAATTTTCTGGCTTTTACATCAGCACTTTCAGCATCAACCTGCTCACTTTCCTGTTTCAAGACGTCTTCATTGAATTCTTGATCGGTAGATTCTGATGGTGGTGTCTCCTCAGTTTCCAATTTCGTATCAGACTGTGTCTGCTACGGAACATAGTAAAAAATTAAGAAACATTAAGATTAAGTATATTCATAGGAAGATAACTCACTGGACGATCTTTGGCAATCTTTTTAATCATCGTCTCAAGATATTCAGGCAATTTATTTATAGGATAATTTCCGTGAACAAAGAAATGCGGGCTTCGTCTCGCTAACAGTCTTAACGCTCTCCAACCAAAATTACCATCGTTCACCTTCCTGTAAATATAAAATTATTTTATTAATATTAATAATTACAATGAGGGAATGAGGTGTGTTTTATATGAGTGTTTGACTCTTAATCAACGGATCTTGGATTTAACCCCGACTCGTTTCAAATATTACCTCAGAAAAAGATTGATTTGAAAGTTAAAAATTATTATTAATAAAAGAAGAATATTAGGTAAATTGTAATCAATTTTAGAAACAATAAACCGATACATTATCACAACAAAAATAAATATGCCATAAAGAGAACACTTGCTTGTATTTATCATCGACCATTGCAGCAGGATCCAATTCCATTATGGCATCTTCAAAATACGTTTCTAAAGACGGCAGAAAATCTCTATCCTTAGATTTGCATGCCTCGAGATTGTTCGGACATAAATTCCATAATTTAGTAAGTTCTGGACTGTTAAAGAATAATGTAAATGTAATTATTCAGTTTTCTATGCAAATGTTAATTCACTTCTTCATTTAAAAAAATTATTTACTTTCCCATGTGATATTTGCCAACCGTTTGTGCATCTCTAATTACATCACCGATACGTCGTTTCGGTCTTCTTGGTTTTCGCGGCTCTTCGTCACTGACATCCGATGCTGGTCGTTTGAATGGTGGACAACCTTCATTCTTCCATGTATTCCAATGCTCTTCGCGTTTCAAGATGTTCTTCACAGTCTCCGCAAACGTGGGGCCATCAGGCGGTGTTTCGGTCAGTAGAGTATAAACTTGTTCAGTAATAGTTTTCACCCATTCCACTTGATCCGGCTTGAGTTCGTGAGTCTCACTTAAAAGTAACAAATATCATAGTGATTTGATAATGTATATATCACGAGACATTTAATTTAAGGAAAGCAGACCTTGTCTCATAGCCACTGGCAAGGAAGCTTTGAAAAACAAACATTTTTATGACTATTCAGAGGCATTTCACTAATTGCCAAAGAATTTGTTAATTCAAAAGTATGAGGCTTGTAAATTCATTATAAAATATCCATTGCATTTTAATACAGAGCATACTTACGCCTTAAATTTTACAGTGCTATTCAGATACTGGAAAAGAATGAGAAATTGCAGCAATACATATCGTCTGAAATTGGAGTCTGACAGTTGCAACTCCAGTAATTTTTGATTGGTCAAGTATTTAGCAAAATAATGCGTCTCTTTGTGGGAGTCTTCCATAGAAGCATCCATCTTGATGCATGTAGAAGGATAACTGCGTTGCTCCTCCAATTTAAAAGAAGCAAATGCTGATAGCACATTAGATGCATGCTACAAATAATGTATTATTATATATTTTTTATAAATTTGCTGTAAGTTTATAGCCGTGTTTATAGTTAAGTCTCATACTTAATTACAGTCTTAAACTATTATAAGACAATCACAAAGTCATATTAAGACATTTCTAAAATAAAAACCAACTATAAATATCAGCTTATATTACTGTTTAAAGAAGCTGTTGGAGAAGATAACAACTTACAGCTGAAAAGACCTTCCAGTGCATTTTATTATAACACTGATTCGGATTTCTGAAGAAATCTTGTAGTGCCCAAAACTTTCTATATAAATTATAATCAATTGGTATCTTGCTTTCTGACATCTTGTCATCATCCTTAGTTATCTGCTCTAAGTCATCTTCCTCTGCTTTCTCCAAGCCAAATTCTGTCTGATTTTCTAGATTAAATTCGCTAACAATATTCAAGCCAGATCTCTCAGAGAAAGGAAAAAACTTTGCTAGGAACAGCAAAATTCTACCACAAAATACAGTTTGTTGTGAACGTGACAATCTCCTTAGGAGATCATTGCACATTCTTAACAAGTTATTTTTACAGGCAGTGAAAAACAATTCTTCCTTCCATACAGTGACATTATTCTCCACAAAAGTAAATAACTGCTCACATCTATCGAGTGTCATTGAATCAAAGATATCACCCAGTAGCATCACTGGCATACTCGCTGTCGCAAGATCCTTTCTGCATAGCTCTATACAGAACGTGATATACGATTCGAGGGAACGTACGTTACCCGAAGCATTTTCCATCAGTACGACCAGCAAGGTATCTCGAAGCGCCTGATCGATCGCTGCTTTTCTATCACTATCATTTGCACAACGTTCGATGCATTTTTTTTGAAATAACGAGACATCCGACAGCTTAAAATATTGCTGTAAATAATCCTGAGAAAAAAATTAAGACGTTTTGTAAACAATGTATAGTTATAAATAAAAATTGGTGAATAGAACACAATACTTATATCAAACGTTGTACTTACGCTATAGTCTTTCCTTAACAGTTCGAACATCGCCATGATTTTCTATAGTTGTGCTATCATGGATTATATTGTTTTTATTAAAAATGACTTCTGGCAGAAAGAAATCTCTTCTTTTTGTTTATCGATTCCTGTACTTCATAGTGAAAGGAAAGTCTGTTGCGTTGTTTGCACTTATTGCGCTTGTAGCGTTTTCGAGTAATTGAGTTTGACCAGACCATAGACTACGTCAGAGAGAAATCTGAGAGAGCCCATGCCGACTTTTTCCTGTTACCGTCGAAATCCGTCGAATACCGTCTAAAGTCACTAGATTAACAAAGTACCTCAAACTGCCGCCATTTTAACTCCATATCACGCTGTTATTCAAAACTTCAGCCTCTTTCGTTCAGACATAGGTCTGTTTTCTGTTTCTGCACTTTCGCGTTGCAGAAAATCACCAAATATTTTGCACTTAAAATGAGATAGATATATATTTGGCTTTGGAAAGAGAGAAAGCAAAGATGCCGAGTGCAAAAAGTGCGAACAATGCGAATAGACTTCATGACCAGTACGCTTGCGTCACCGCGTCAATGCTCACCAGTGTTTGTGTTTACAATTCAAAGTGATTCGAAGACATGGAGGATCAATAGTTTGTGCGTCATTTTCCGTTTTGTATAATCGCGTCAATTCCATCTGTTCTGTGATCGTGCCTAAGTATGCCGTCTCGCGGGGAGGATATTCTCAAAGGTTTCCAGGTGTATCCTTTAATTTAAGATGTAATGTAATTTAAGCGCAATTAAGCGATCACCTGGCAGTTTTTAGGTTAGAACGAAAAGTTAAATCCGAACATTTCTGACATACATTCTTTGTGACTGAGTTTCTTTTTATTTTTTTCCCTTTTTCTGTCTCTGATAATTTTTGTATATGCTTAATTTATTTCAAAATTATAAAATTAAAAATATTAGGCACCAGGAACTTTCTTAATTGAGTAGGACCTCTGCTCCATTGTGTTGAACATTTCTTTTGTCAATTTTTCATTTAAGCCCATTTTTACAACTCATGGTTAATTCTTAACAGAGGTTCAACTTATTTCTCACCTCTTTCCAATTTTAGAATTAAAAAGAGATAAATTGAACCTGGATTAAGAGTTAATCGTGAGTTGTAAAACTGGGCCTTAGTATTACTTCTTTTATTTTATTTAACATTAATATTATATAGCTATAAAGAACAGATTTTTTAGAACATCGGTTTGACGACAAACTGGATTTATATAAATGGATGTGTCTCCTTAATTATGATTCCATCAGTAATTGGATGAATCTACGCGATGCTGACAGTGGGAAAATTCTCTGGCAGGGTAACGAAGACTTGTGAGTAAAACTAATTTTCCAGGTACATCACTGAAAGATAACAGATATTGGATCTTTGGTTCTTTGCTTGATTGTAGATCTGTACCTGACGTAGAACATGAAGCACGTGTACCAAAAAAGATCCTGCGATGTCGTGCAGTATCGAGGGAGATAAACTTCAGCTCTGCAGAACCAATGGAAAGGTTTCGCCTAGAACAGAAAGTACTGTTCAAAGGACGCTGCCTGGAAGAGTGGTTCTTTGAGTTTGGATTTGTTATTCCTAATAGCACTAACACGTGGCAGAGCTTGATCCAGGCAGCACCAGAAAGTCAAATGATGCCGGCAAATATACTAAAGTAAGTAGAGACATTCTTGGTGTTTTATCGCTTATCTGTTGATTAATCGTGTATGGTTTTCTTTACAAATAGCGGCAACGTCGTAATAGAAACAAAATTCTTTGACGACGATCTCTTAGTGTCTACCAGTCGAGTCCGTCTCTTCTACGTCTAAGGTGATTTTTAAACGGTCCTAATCGTACATAACGGGACCAATCAACGTGAACAGAGACCCTATACGAAAATAAAGCAACGCACGTGTGAAAAGTTTCTTACAAACTGAACGTTTTTCGTCCTTTAATATTAAACACTTCTTATGCATACATTAACAAGATGATATTGACAAATCTT
Source organism: Trachymyrmex septentrionalis (assembly GCF_001594115.1). Taxonomy (NCBI): domain Eukaryota; kingdom Metazoa; phylum Arthropoda; class Insecta; order Hymenoptera; family Formicidae; genus Trachymyrmex; species Trachymyrmex septentrionalis. The sequence continues at coordinate 2,375,169 of NW_017305884.1, forward strand.
GTAATTTTGTAAAAATTTACAATCTTAGATTCATGCAGTCGATACAAAATTCAAAGTATTATCAATACAATTTTTCAAACAGGGCCTAATGCGTCTAAAATATGTTTTTCACTCTTGGAGGATGTGAGGATATGACGCACTATTAAAGCACACAATTTATTTGTTATTTATTAAATGTGAATAAATGCAATAAGTTTTGTACATATAATACACTACACCACGAACAATAAAGTTTAAAAAAAAATTACATTTTATGTGTATTCTACACTTTTATAATTTTCATTCCATCGCGCAACATCTCAAGATGGGACAGAGTCTACTTCTTATGAGATTTTTGTAATAGATTTTTTTTCCAAAATGTGCAAACCTAGTCTGGCTAAAAACGCTGGAAGTCGAATAAATCACGAGCATTTTTCGTTCGAAGCACGGATGTGTCCTTCGAATAATGGCGACCAATCCGCAGCTTTCACACGCGTTCTCATTTCTTACTATAAGATCCCTATTCGCTCATACCTTGGTTTCTTTCGGTTTCTGCTAATTGTTTTGCCGACCATGACCGGTGCGTTTGCGCCGCTGCTGCTCGCCAGTGTTTACAATTTAAAGTGCTTCGGAGATGTTCGCAGACATGGAGGATCAATGTTTATGTTTACACGGATCAATTTACGCCGAAGTTAAAACATCGATGTTAGGAAATTGGCCAATTACAGTCATTCCATTCTTCAGAAGAACATGCTATGATTGGCCCACAGTTTCATAACATCGATGTTATAATTTCGGCGTAAATCGAATCGTGTAAACATAGTCAATAGTTCGCGCGTCGTTTTTGTATAATCGTGTCAATTCCGTCTGTTCTGTGATTGTACCTAAGTATGCCGTCTTGCGGGAAGGATATTCTCAGAAGTTTCCAGATGTATCCTTTAATTTAAGATTTAATTTAACCGCAACTATTACACAAATATGTGTCAGTTTTTAGGTTAGAACGGAATATCAAACCGAACATTTCTGAAGTATGTTTTTTGTAGCTGAGGTTCTTTTTATTTTTTTTCTCTCTGATGACTATTTATATCCTTACTTTATTTCAAAATTGTAAAATTTAAAATATTGAGCACCAAGATTTATTTTGATCGAACAGGGCTTCTTCATTGTGTTGAACATTCTCGATTTTCACTTAATATTATTTTATTTTAAACGTTAATTTTATTTTATTTAAAACGTTAATATTATAACAGTGCAGCTACAAAGAACGGTCATTTTAGAATATCAGTTTGACAACAAAGTAAATTTATATGAACAAATGTATCTTCTTTAATTATGATTCCATCAGTAATTGGATAAAACTATACGACGCCGATAGTAAGGAAATTCTTTGGGGAAGTAATAGAGACTTGTAAGTAAGGCTGATTTTTCAGGTACATTATTGAAGGATGATAGATTGAATCCTTGGTTCTTTATTTTGATTATAGATCTGCACCTGATGTAGAACATGAAATACATGTACCGAAAAAGATCCTGCAATGTCGTGCAGTATTGAGGGAGATAAACTTCAGCTCTGCAAAATCAATGGAAAGATTTCGCCTAGAACAGAAAGTACTGTTCAAAGAGCGTTGTCTGGAAGAATTGTTCTTTGAATTTGGGCCCGTTGAACCTTACACCTCTATTACATGGAAGAACTCAATCCTGGCATCGTCAGAGAGTCCGATGATGTCAGCGAATATACTAAAGTAAGTAAAGATACATCCTTGGTGTTTTATCACTCATCCATCGATTAATTGTGTATATTTTTCTTTACAAATAGTGGCAACGTCGTAATAAAAACAAAATTTTTTGACGACGATCTTTTAATATCTATCAGTCGAATCCGGCTCTTCTGCGTCTAATAGTAAAGCGATTTTTAAACGGTTCTAATTATACATAACATGGGATTTATCAACAGAGACTCTATACAAAAATATGACAACGCATGTGTGCATAGTTTCTTACAAACTGAATGTTTTTCATCCTTTGATATTGGACATTTGCTATGTATATATTAACACACAGGACGATATTGATAAATATCATAAATTAATTAATAAACATAATTTTAAATTCTGGCTCTGTTTGGAAAATGGTACTGATAAAACTTGTAATTTTGTATCAATTGTGTAAATCTCTCTAAGAATGTAAATTTTGTAAAAAGCTCTCTTGACTTTACAATGAATAAACTTTGTGTATTTACAATTGCGTTTTGTAATTTTATAATCACATTTTTATGACAACTGCTTTTTCTTTGATTATTTGAAACTGAAAACGTAACAACTTCACATACACTGATAGTGAGATGTATAGAGTTATATTAAAAAATTCTGATCTTTTTAAAATCATTAATTTAAAGGATTCATTAATGATACAAATATTATAATTCAATGAGGCGTTGAGTGGTTTGCTGCTCAGTGCGATTGACTCGCGATTTATTCGGGTTCAATTCCACCTGCGCTCACAAGTGAGTTTTTGCGTTTAAGGAGCCGAAAATGATTCCATCTGGTGATTAAGAGATCTTTGATCATCAGTGCCGTTCGGATTCGGCGTTAAACTAGGTCTCATATATCATTGGATATATGTATGGATCCTCCAGGCTGGAGGTCGGATTAGGCTACCAATCTAATTCCAGAAAATAATACATTACGAAAACTTAATGAGAGATAGGACCTATCCCTTCTTGGGATGTTATATAGAATAAATAAATCATAATTTAATATTTTTGAAACCTTATTGTTTGCGGTTAGTGCATTATAATATGTACAAAACGTGTTTATATTTATTTACATTTGTTAAATAACAAACAAATTGTATGCTTTAGCAATGCAAGGCACGTTAATGTGACAATTTATTATTTACTAAGTAAAATAAATACAATAAGTTTTAAAAACTTATATTTATTCCAGAATAAATACAATAAATTTTTTACATATTATAATACATTACACAGCGAGCAATAATATTGTTTGTGAAAGTTGAAGAATGTAAAAATTCTTATGTTCTTCGACTTTCACAACAATATATATTCTTCACACGTCCTTCTACTTTCGTATAAGTTCTCTGTTCACGTTGATTGGTGTTATGTACAGGGATCGTTGGAAAATCGCCTTCGACGAAAAACAGGACTTGATTGATAGACACTAAGAAATTATCAAAAAAATTGTGTTTCTATTATGTTAATAACGGCAACATCGTGATGGAAACAAAATTCTTTGATGATGATTTCTTAGTATCTACCAGTCAAATCTGTCTCTTTTTCATCGAAAGCGATTTCCAAATTTACAGAGAACAGAGAGAACAGTGAATAGTGAACAGAGAATTTATAGGAAAGTAGAACTGACGTGTGAAAAGTTTCGTACAAACTGAACATTTTTCGTTCTTTGATATTAAACTTTTTAATATATTAACACTTTTTATCCATATATTAACAAGACGATATTAATAAATCTCGTAATTTTGTAAACATTTACATTCTTAAAAAGATTCATGCAATCGATACAAAATCAAAGGTTTTATTAGTAACATTTTTCAAACAGGATCTAAAATATGCTTGCTAATGTGTCTAAAATACGTTGTTCACTCTTGAAGAATGTAAAAATGTGACTTGCACTGCTAAAACATATAATTTATTTGTTATTTATTAAATGTGAATAAATATAATAAGAGTTTTGTATGTATTATAATACACTATATCGCGAGCAATAAAGTCTTAAAAATACTATTGAATTATAATTCATTCATAATTCTATGGCACAACATCTCAAGAAGGGACAAGGCCTACATCTCATAAAATTTTTGTAATATATATTTTTTAATATATTTTTTCTGGAATTAAGTCGTTAGTCTAACATCCAATCTCCAATCTAGAAAATCCATACATATATTTACTGATATTGATTTTAAAAAGATCAAAATTTTAATATAGCTCTATACGTCTTCTCATTATCAGTGTACGTGAAGCTGTTATATTTTCAGTCTCAAATAATCAAAGGAAAGACCAATTGTTATAAAAACGCGATTATAAAATTGCAAAACGCAATTGTAAATATACAAAGTTGATTCGTCGTAAAGTCAACGAGAGATATACAACTTTCTTCATCGTATGGACGTACTATAACAGTCGTACGCTATTGATTAGTGGTGTACAAGCAACACATTTTTTAGGCTTCACCACACCCCTTGAGGGAGTTCACTTTGAATATACTCTGTCCCCTACTCCGTCTATACGCGTTGTACAAGTGTAAGGAAAAGAAAAAAACCTCTAAAGAAGAGAACGAGGAAACGCCGAGGAATCATTACGCAGTTAGCTTGAATGCAAACGAACTTCTTGTTGATTGAACTTCAACATCGTATCGCGCGCTTTGTTTCGCGCGCGATTAATTCAATTATATCGACTTGGCGATTTCCCTCAGAGAGCCAGACGTTCTCGTGGGATGGATCTGAACGACGAAGACGAGAGCGGAAACGAGAGCGGCAGGCAGCTATTTCTGGTCAGCACGCCGCGCGATCCACTAGTATCAGCCGGTGCGATCGTAGCATCGTCGACGAATGTCTCCGACGACGTCAATCAGAGTGACGATCTGCAGTCGACCGCCCTGACTGGTTTAATTGGCGGCGCGCAATCCACCTCCGTTTGCTTCCCTGCAAAATTCAGTAAGTACACGACACCGTGTGCCAACCTAGATCTGATTTAATTAACCGCTTCTGTCTCCGCTGACGGTATCCCAAGTTGGGGTAGAGTGTCGCTCAATTAAGTTATTGCTAAGTGCATTAAGTGGATACGCAGTCAACCCTTTTTCTTAAATAGAGTTAGCAGTAATCAGTTTAACAGTTATGAGGCATTTGCCGCTCCGACGTACCTGCGGAACATCGCGGCATAAAATCTGAGCGAATCACATCGTGGATTCTCGTACCGCGCTGAGATTAACGAACGCTATTTACACTCTGATATCCTTATATAATGTCATGTATCGAGACGATTTTGTCGAAAGAATATATTATATTGTCACGACGGATAAACTGTATCTTCTTGTAGCGTATGATTTCTCGACTTGCCCTGAAAGCGAAGAGAGACCATCTTGCGTCATTGGCAAAAGAAAGCAGCGTAGGTACCGCACCACATTTTCCAATTTTCAGCTGGAGGAGTTGGAACGTGCTTTTCAGAAGACCCATTATCCCGATGTTTTCTTTCGGGAAGAACTCGCAGTTCGTATCCAACTGACAGAAGCTAGAGTACAAGTAATTTCTGCCTCGCTCCCTAATAGAATTGTATGTACTTGAAGTATCTTAAAAGAACTGGTGTCATTATAAATTTCCTTGCAAATAGGTATGGTTCCAAAATCGGAGAGCAAAATGGCGCAAGCAGGAAAAGCAATGTAAAATCGCAACTCATATGACATCATCGAACTTACCACCGGATTGTCAAGAGGTACAGCAACATCAATCGCAACACTCGGATCACTTGTTATTGGAATCACCGTGCAGTCCTATATATCTCGGCATGGAATGGTCAGGTTTTTCTCCTTATAACAATACGGACAGCGCATCGTCTCTTATTGTGAACAACATGAACAAACCAACGGAAACAGAAGCTGACAATAATCCACTGCTCGATCCTGAATTGTTACAATTAAAGCCTCCACGTTCCTAATAATATTAAGAATATACGTATATATAATATATTGTTTATAATTTGGATAACGTTCCATGCTTTCTGAGAAGTTACGCGATTAGTATTATAACGGAAATAACTTGCAATATAATAATTTTAACATAGAGAATATATATTGCGCGCGTAAAACGTAAGAAGGCTACTGCTTGTCGAATAACGAATGAAGTTTTTATGACGAAATTAGAATTTTATATTAATAATTGCATACATTATTTAAAGAATGACTATTCGTGGCCTTATTATATATTGACGACCTATCATTCGTCGATGAAAAAAGTCGCGATCATATTCATAAAGATGGTCGTATATATATTTTGTAAGAGAAAAGCTGTATATATAATGGAGTATCTGTTTCTTTCAGACAAGTAGATTCTATTAAAGGAAAAGTAATAAATATTTATATTATGTACAAAATTACTCTTTACGAGACGTGTTACTCCAATATAAAATAGTAACGTCAACTTTTTATTCAGTGTGCATATGTTACAAGTCAGTAAATTAATTAAAGTATTTATTAATTAATTGATCCTAAGAGCGAATAAGCGAGCTAAGATGCTTTTCCCGATCTTTCAAATCATTTGAGAGCTCATTTCTTTTTTTCAATAATGTTTTTCTCTTTTTCTACGCCTAATTATCTTCGAAAATTTAAACATCGAAGGTAATTAGTCGAACAATGAATAAAATTTTTATTATATAGCCTTGTCAGTGAAAGATCTATTAACTTTAACAGAACGCTGTTTGGGATGCATCTCGAGTGAAATAAATTAGTGACAGACGTTAAAAGGTTACGCAATGTACGAGTACTCGTCCGCGCTATTTGGCGTACGTTCGATATACTGTTTATCTATCAGAGTTTCAATACACTTTTTAATCATTCCGATAGAAGGTGCGAAAGTAACTTTTGATTGACTCAACACCTGAAACAATAGAATTATTTTAAATATCGCTATACGAGGCAATTAATGTGCGCTTGCATTACACTTTCGAAACTCGCAACTCACCTCCTGTATGAGTTGATTGTGTTTTAATAGCTTGCGACTCTTCATGATACGAACTATAGCCGCCTGCAAGAACATCTTCCTGTCTTCGTCTACACTGCGATGTGTGGCCTCCGCATCCTGTGGCGCGTCTCGCTGTAACACTCCTGTCACGCGAAACTTGGTTCTCTTGTTGGAGTAACTAAAATTGAGCGTGAGAATAGTATCCTCCTCCAATTCGCCGTCGTTGGACTTAGTGAGGATCTTACAATCCACAAGACTAGCGGCATGCTTCATTAGCTGGTCATGCGATAGACGTAACGAGGCAGCCGCTTCTTTACATGGTATCGTATCACAATGCTCGAAAAGCAACAGCAACGCCATTTGATACGTTTGCACAGTGACCAAATACGGTTTCTTCAAATAATTAAATTTGAGCTCGCCTTGACTCAGATGGTGCAGCCACGTAAGCTTCCGACCGCTAAACTGCATGTGATAGAACGCCTCGAAAGCCTGGACGGATTTCTCCAGTTGCTGTGGAACGTGGAAGGGGCCGGGTGAAGGTGGTAGACCAAGTGGCCAAGCACCGGCTTGCAATACTTTAACTGTGAAACCGGTACCCAATTGATTCTCTCCGTCACCTTCCCGTAAGGACGCGATAAACTTCGCGTTGAGATCCGCTGAGACGGACATGTCCGTGAACATGCGATGAAGTTTATTCGTAAACTCGTAACCACACGCACGTTTCAGGTCATCGATCATCATCTCCTCGGCATCCATCGATTGCGACTGCTGATGTATTAATCGCTTCGCCAACATGCGCGAATAGAATTTTTGAAACACATCCTTATCATCCACGTACTTGAACACTGTAATGGAGCGTTTCAGTTTGTCCTCGATTTCGCTTTCGGAGGCAGCTCTGGGAGACTTTTTTAATAGTATGTCACAATACCTCGCCAGCTAAGTAAAAGATACGCATTATATAACTTATTAATAGAAACCGTATCCTAAGTTGAAAATATCATTTTTAAATGAATTTTACCAATTCTGGTGCTCGAACTGGCTGCTTCGGAGCAGACCTGTAATTTACGATGGCGGAGCAAGCTTTATCGAGAGCACCTACAAAACTTTGATCTGAATTGAACACTTCCTTAATCATTTCAGAATATTTCGAATGTACATTTAACATATTCTCCACAAACTGCATGTATACCTGAAATTGAAAATTCGTGTTTTTTTTTCTATATAAAATTACCTAAATCTATATATTTTAGTACTATATATTTTAGTTCTATACTTTTAAATATTTTGTTATATTCACATTTTCTCCTTGCAAAGGTCCAATTGCTTGTAATCCTTGTAGTGTAATATGGCGAGTAAGATGTTGCACAAGTGGATCTAAACCTCCTGGTAAAGACCTCAATAATGGATAAAGAAGAGCCAAATCTCGTCTGCTCTCATTCTTTATCATCATTTCTGCTTCTGAATGCAGTAGATCTACGTGTGCTGCTACCATTTTATCTTCACAACATGCTCTGACCTGCAACAGAGTATTGCTGTTATATATATATCCATTCTACAATTACTTCTAAAATAGATGAAAAACGCGATAACGTACTTTTGCTACAGAACTCTTGTGAAGGAATTTATAAGCGCGTGCCTCCTCTTGAGCAAGTCTCCACGTTACTTTTTCTATATAACGCGTAACATCTGATTGCTGCAACAACGATGACGCCTCCGCTGTATAAAATTCTCCACTAGCTTCCAAAAAAGGTTCCTCAAAAATTTCTTGATATAACTAAAAAATATAATTTAATTTAATAGAAACTTAAAAATAAAAAAAACTGCTTATAAAAATAAAAATTTGTGTAATTAATTACGTTTAATTTTCCCTTCATCTTGTGATCTTCTACCCGAACAAAACTTTCTATGACACCACAAATAACATCGGTCGGGGCAAGCAATTTCGAATCTCTATCAGCGTCAATACATGTAAGTAGAAGAGAAACTAGTTTTTTCTTAAGTGGTATTATCATCTTTTTCTTCCAAATGTCCAAACCAAGTTCACCAATCTCCATTTGTTCTTGGCACTCTTCTTCTCTATTGTGCAAACTCGTGCCATAGATGAGTTCTGCTTCAGAGAGCTTCTGCTTTTTGATGTGTTGTTGATTAAGATATAAGTACAAGCTATGCAAATAATCAATGCCTTGCGAGTACTCTGTCCAAGCGCGATAATACGCTGGAAGCAGCTCCCACTTGTCATTATACGAGTTGACTTGTACCAGCAAATGGTCTACATGGTTAACCAAAAACCTCTTTGTTTCATCATATAAACGATCTGCTAGTGGTTCAGGATACGCAACGCATAAAGAATAAACGTCGCTGCAATCATAATATACACTTAAAATATACACTTTTCTACATTAATGAGATATAAAATAATTGTCAGATTTTGTACCTAAATCTATCGTTCCATATAGCACGTGGGATATTTGCTAAGGTTATCACTCCCTTGATAGTCTCTTGCAGTACATGCCATGTTTTATTAAAATCCACTCTCTTAGGTTTTAGTGACATCCTTTCCACTGATCCACAAAAGTTTGATAACTTGATCGCAATAACAATAGTTTGTTAATTTCACAGAGAAGTACACTCACTGCATACCATAAACCTGCAAAATAGTCAAGTCACTTATATTATTTACATACAGGATTTGTGACACACATTCAAATGTAGTTAAAAGCTTGACTTGTACAAGAACCAATGAATCGCTTGATGTTCAAACAAAAGCAATCCCAATCGAGGAATACATCCCAAGAATAATCTTTCGGAGTGCAGAGAGAGAGAGAGACTGAGTTTACACGGCTTTGTTCGTGTGTTTTGTACATCGTCGGTTTAAAAATAACGTAAAAGTAAAATACACCACACGCGTATACGTACACATACACACATCTCACGGCCGTTCTAAATCTCCCCGCTACTCGTAACTTTACGCGGCAAGGTGACACTCTCCGCGAGAATCTTCAAACTCTAAACAACCTTGACGAGTTTATAAGTACGTAAACAATCGTCCGTTCGAAGTGAAAATCTCGAATGTAATGGTGCGTGGCTGCCACGCCGCCGCTGACGGAGACGTGCGATGTGTACGAGCGTGTGCTCAGTGCACGCGTTACGAAATATCGATTCGAACAAAGGGGGACGTGTCGTTTTTTCCTCCGAGAGCTCGGAATGTGGCGGATTCGAGTCGGGGGACCGAGTCGCGCGTGGGACTACACGCGTGTACCCGCCATTGGGGGGGGGCAGATACTACACAGCTGACTGGCTCGGCGCTCAGCTCCTACAGATGGACCCGCGTGCCGTGGGTCGGCCTAACCAAAGAATTTCAACGCGGGAGGGAAAACGCGAACCACCGAGACACACGAGCTCGCGTGGCTCCTTCTTCCCCTGTTCTTCGGCCGACGAGATGACGAAACGTACCGGCCGTTTATTTTTGGGGTGGGGACCCGAGTCACTCGCTGCCGCGACGAGACGCTGCATGGCACTCGTAGCGAATATACGCCGAGCACATCTTCCGTCGGCAGCTCCCGTCGCCTCCGCAGCTCCGCTCTGGTCCCCTTTTTTTTCCTTCCGCTTACGACTTCGCCCTCGCACGCTCGTGTCACCGATGATCGTCGTCCGCTCCCTCCGAGTCCGCTAACCGCGATCACAGTCTTGCTCGAAACGTTCGGACTCGCAGTGCACCCTCGCGTGTACTCCCGTACCCGCTCGCGCGCTCAATCCTCAATAACATCGCGCGGCCATGCTCTCTTGATGCGTGTGCGCGAGCGCGCAACGCACGATTTTCATTCGCCGTCCTATGTGTGCCGTGTGGCACCCGCACGTCTCGGTCTGACGTCGTGCCATTGACGAAGCGATATGTAAATCACGTGGCCACGGATCTATATAGGTAGAATACAAGCGCGAAAACAGCACTACTAGCAAGAGAGGCTGATAGAAAGTCAGACGTCAGAGTCGATCGTGTTTCTTGAAATGAGGTGAAAATTACAAAAGTGAGCAATTATTAGAACTCTTATCATTTTAATAACAATAAGAGCTACGAGCCAGATTTCAATATATTTATATTTTTAAACAGACATCTCGATCTTATTATTATAGGTCATTTTCAGTGTATACAATATAAAAAATTAATTTTCTATATTGTCCTGACGCGATAAGATCAAAACGTCTGTTTAAAAATATATTTAAATATATTGAAATCTGATTCGTAGCTCTTATTATTATTAATGTTTATTTATTATTATTGAGCCATTACAACACGTATTATTTTTATTTTATAATTTTGTTGATCAACATCAATAGTGAATTTGATCTAATATTGGTGGCCACCAATTAATCATGCATATTTATTTTGATTATTAATAGTTAACTATAACCGTTATAACAATTAATAATAGTATTGGAAAGTCATTCTCTTATTTTTAGTATGTTAGCTGTTAGCTACTGGTTAATTAATCACTTATTTAATTTAATTATACTGTTAACATCAGTACTGTAATTATTATTTAAAGTAAGTTATTAATTAATCAGTACTATAGTATTAAATTTCTACAAAGAGATAGGGGGAAAAAAGAGAATCATAATTGCTTTCCTTGCTTTTAGAAAGAAAGATGTGCATTATCCTCTTTCATTTCTATATCAGATTTTTCTTTTATTCCATTCAGAGAATATCTGATCATATATATCCCTGTCTATTAATTAACAATTAGTACAAAAACATAGTGCTTCTAATCAAATTTACCATTTTCTATTATAAATAAACGTTAACAATTTCGAGCTTTTTATTTCCTGCTTATTTCGATTTTTATGTATGAATTTTTTCGTAAAACGATTACACGTTGATTAAAAAATCACATGATTGCATGAAACATTACAAATTTGTACGTGAAACTCGTTACATTGCTTCCTCTCCCTACTTTTATTTAATTGGACTTTTTCGTATCTAGCTCGCGAATCTCGCAACTACGTTCACGCTTCTATGTCGTTCATAGCTCGTGGTCGTGACTCGCACTTCGACGCGTCCTGGCCGACTGTCCGGTTGACGTTTTGCATTTTGAAGTGTTAAGTATTTGCACGAAAAGATGGTAAGTGGTTATTTATTAAAAAGTATTCTTTGTACTTTGTCGCATTGTCTCCTAGTAGGATTTCTTCCTACTAGATAGTAATCGCAACTACGAGTTTAAGAGTAGTACGAGAATAATCGACGTTTATCTACAATTAGAGGTTACGTTGCTGTCAATATACCAATGACAACGTACTTTTATGATAAATTATAATTTCCACACTCCATCCCACTCAGCATACTTTAAGGTTAATATTACATACGTTGTACAACAAATTTTTCAAGCATGTTAATTAATTGCGGAACACAGAAGTTCTTGTATTTCTCTATCTTATCTCTTTATTCTAGTCCATCTTTATCCTTCTATCCTGCTTTCTAAAATTTTTAAGTGAAAATTTTACTCTGAAGAATGAAATCTTAAAGATTGAAAATTAAGATTCCAAGAATTTAGAGAGTCACTCAATAGGCTTGAAAAATTTATCATGCAACGAATATAATGTCAGCCTTAGCTTAAGAATGTTCTGAGGATGTTTTTAGGATATAGAGCATCTTCTGGACGTCTTTAGAACCTTGGAGATTTATACTATATGAAGAGTTCTCTCGTGTACTCTCTAAAATTTATAGAATGAATCTCTGAAGAAATGAAATTTGACTCTTAAAGATTAAGCTATTTTTTTTCAAAACTGGCTCAATCTTTACTCTTTAAAATGAGATATCACTTTAAAGAATTTAAAGAATATATGCTGTATTTTAACATATTTTCTCTTTTTTTTAGAGCATCCTTGCGTATAACGGTGGCGCCGTGATAGCCATGAAGGGTAAGAACTGCGTAGCTATAGCAGCCGATCGCAGATTCGGTATACAGGCGCAGACGATAACGTGCGACTTCCAAAAGATCTATGAGATGGGACCACACTTGTATGTCAGCTTGCCAGGTCTTGCCACTGATACCCAGACAGTCATGGAGAGATTGCGCTTTCGCTTGAATCTATATGAGCTAAAGGAGAATCGAAAGATTCATCCAAAAACGTTCACAGCTATGATCTCAAATCTCCTGTATGAGAGGAGATTCGGGCCGTATTTTGTAGAACCTATAGTCGCTGGACTGGATCCAGTCACGTTTGAGCCATTCATCTGCAACATGGACCTGATAGGCTCCAGGAATATGGCTGAGGACTTTGTGGTAGGTGGAACGTGTACGGAGCAACTTTATGGTATGTGTGAGTCGCTTTACGAGCCTAATTTGGGGCCTGAAGAGCTATTTGAGACTGTCAGCCAAGCTTTAGTCAATGCGTTCGATCGGGACGCGATATCTGGATGGGGTGCTGTTGTTTATATTATGTAAGTATTATGATAGAATTAGAACAGATGCAATTGATACTTATATTAATATACATTACGTGAATCAAATGTATATATTTGGTTTCAGAGAAAAGGATAAGGTCACGAAAAGAATTGTAAAAACACGAATGGATTAAATGCATTCATCTTTTATATCAATATGTGCGACAAAAATTTCATAATTATTGTTGTAATTAAGTCTAAGAAATATAAACAGAAACTTATAAATAACTCGTAATAAATTAAACCCCTAATACTATTTTAATATCTTGATATTTAATATCTTAAAAATTGATTTCTCTTTTAATTGTTGCCCTTTTTCATAAAATTTTTATATTTTATCTTTCCTTATTAAAATTATTTTTTACAGTTAATTTGATATTTCTCTAATTAGACAAAATATAAATGAATTATAATTTTATTTTATTAGCGATTATATATGAAGTATGTGCAAAGCGACGATGTCGCCATCTGTGATCTGAGTAGAGTCAACTTTAGGTACAGTTCGGGAACAAAAAATGAAGAATGTATGTTGAGTGCATGATGTGTTTAGTGTAATTGCGAGAGAAAACTTATATTATCGGCAAAAACTTTATCATTACAATGTCGATTAATACATTATGCGCTACATTTCGCAAAATTACGGTGCGCAGGATAAGTATGTACCTTCAATAATTGATTTATATAATTGTGAATTAATTATAACCTAGTATTGCTATCTACTTTATAAGCAAAAATGTATATATCATTTACTTTAAAAGTGGCACTCAAAAAATTAAGTCTCCCAGAAAAAGGAAAAAAATTATTCTTTAATTTGACAGAAAATTATTGACTAATAATATCGGCAAAAAAAATATAATATCAAATGTCAATTTTGTCATTTTCATTTTATCACCTTTAGAAATCCCCTTTTTAAGTTATAACGATTTTTTTTATGACATTAAATTACTTTTGATGATTGATAAGATAATTTTTACTTAAATAATTCATGATAATAACTCAAAAATCACATTCTTTTATTTGAATCACTTTCGAAGTAAGGGCGATATATA
>NW_017305884.1:2389446-2400315 GCF_001594115.1 Trachymyrmex septentrionalis
GAAATAAGATATTTGTAAATAATATATTAAATTTCTCTATTCTTGTCTATTTTAGGTACTGCTGCTGCTGCTGCTGCAAGATATTCGACACAGCAATCCAACTGTGATCCAAACATAGTTTCCTGTTTAACGTCTGATAATTACATGCAGTGTGGTACAGGATCGATACACAGCATAAAATTTATACCGCGAACACTTAATATAGATTTTGGAATGCCTACGAGAGGAGATTTAATAAGAAATATTATTGAAATTCCTGCTACGACTTTGATTCCTCCATTGCAAGAGCCTACAAATCGTTTGCCCATTCAATATGATTCACCTATGCTAGAAAAGTCTCTAGATTTACCTACGAATGAAAGAATTATAGAGAAACAGGCGGTAAATATGCTAAGAGTCAGGCGTAAAAAAATGAAGAAACATCAACGAAAGAAGTTGCGCAAGAAGATGAAATTTATAATGGAAAAGGTAAGGCTAAAAAGAAGACAGAAGAAGGAGAAATTGTTTCAAGCTGAACTAATTGCCAAAATTAAGGAAGCAGAAGCGTTTGATGCTAAGGAGTATGTTAACGAGAAATTAAGTATCTTGAATAAGAAGATATTACCAAGAACTTTCAGAGGCGAGATTTTGCCTGCTGAGATGATTAAACAGTTTTTGGATGAGAAAAGAGCAACGAAGGAAGCTAAACGTAATAAACCCCGTTTAACCTTATAACTTATGTATAAGTTGTGGCAATAAAGTTTTATTAGAATGGTAATTACGATTCTTTTTGTAATTTATATTCAAAAAATAAATAATATTCGAGTATGAAAATAAGGAGGTAATAAAGAAAAACAGGATTAAACGCACAATAAATTTACTTTCTTATAAAAAATAAGTTACTTATACAGTCATTCATTCATCAAAGCTTTCATATATAACGATCGCATTAAGGCATTTATATAGGTATACAGATGAAACTTTATCTTCATTCATTCGATTCGATTTTGGTTTTTTGTACATAATAATAACGAAATGATACTTAATCTACTGCTCTTTTTAATAAATATATGTTTGGAAACTTTTTATTTGGTTTTAATATTAGTTGTGTGTTGACATGCAAGATACCCTTATGAATTTATAAAATAATTCCGAAATTGTAAGACGCTCTTTACAATTTCGTATTTATCTTATGCTTATAACTCTCATTGACACTGTCATTACACATAGCACCTATTACATTACAGTTTAATACTATGATTTAATAAATAGCATCACTTTTATTCATGCATACTTTGTTAATTAAGTCGTTAAAACATAATTGGTCTCTCTTGTTTTACATCTTCAGGAGGAAAATTGGGATATTAAAATTAAAATTTATATTTATATATAATTTGCTACTTTGTTCAAATAATATCTCACGTATGATTTGAGATTATGAAAATGTTAATGTCTGCTAATTGCATATAATTAATCATTTTCATGCTTTGTAAACAAATACATGCTGTAAAATAATATAACATTTTGTCTCTAAAAACTTCTTTGATAATATTTTAAAATTATAACGTGTATATATATATTTTTTTTTCTCGTATCTTTATATTTCGTTTTATTTTTTCATCGTTTGTCTAAAAATATTTTATCTTCTAACTAAGGTATATTTGTCACAAAGCAAACGTCAAAGTTTTAAAGTACTTGTCCATTTCATTGTTCTTGTAGAAGTAGATAACGTTCTTAGTCGCTAACAAGCAAATGCTTTTTTTTCTACTAAAATAATTCTTTTAAAGTAAGCAACATTGCAAAAGTTATATAATTAAAAATGATTCTCTCTTTCACGGTAATATCTGGCCTTTTTTAATTTCTAAAACCTTTGGCTTATTACTTATTCTGCCTGTCATCAAAGCATTACTTCTGCCAGAGAAATAGTCCTCAATCTCTTGTAACGTTCTATCTTTAGTTTCTGGAAGGCATATGTAGAAGTATATCGTGCCAAACAAAGATATACAACCATAGAGAATAAATGTACCATGGCGAGTGAGTACGCTGGCCAGGAATGGATAAGTTTTAACTACCATAAAGATAAACGAATGCGCGCACATAGTAGTCAGTCCACCGATAATACCGCGTACTTGCACGGGATAAACCTCGCCTATCATCACCCACGGAATCACCAGGAAGCCCAAAGTGCAAGTGATGGTGTATAAGAATATGCACATGACTGGGACCCATGTGGCGACGAATGGAAGATCATTCTCGACCCAGTAATTTTTCAACCACATATATCCACCTAATCCTATCATGGAAAGTCCGCATCCGATGGAGGATATCATTGTGAGCGGTCTCCTACCGCATCTTCTACATAGGACGCAAGCGACGATAGTAGAGGTGAGTCTGACTATTCCCAATATAACCGCCGCTAAGTACTTGTTCATACTTGCTCCCGAATCCTTGAAGATTTCGACGGCATAAAAAGTTATAACGTTGGTGCCTGACCATTGATATATCAAGAAGTACAGAAACAGCAAGGCGAAAGGTTTGAGAGCATTGGGTTTTAGCACAGCGCACATAATCTCTCGAAAGCCGGTGAGTCGTTTGATGTTGTTCTTGTTAGAGAACTCAACCAATGTCTCCATTTCCTGATTCACGTTGTAAGTACTGCCGCGGAATTTCTGTAGCGCCTTCTTGGCCTGATCTGGTTTGCTGCGCGATATGAGGTAGGACGGGGTCTCTGGGAAGAAGAACATCAACACCAATGCAGTAAGTGGCAGAATACCGCTGATGGCGGCGCAGACGTTCCATGTAGCTACACTTCCTAGAGCGTATTCTATCAGAACTCCTGTGCTGACACCGACGCTGGCAAACGCGATCAGCATTCCTCGTAGATGTGGTTGTGTCACCTCGCTCGTGTAAACGCGGGCTGGTGCACCCACCATGCCCGATCCTAGACCGACGAAGAAACGACCAGCATATATCACGCGTATGTCAGTCGCGAACGTAATTAGCAGCCATCCAAGTACCGCTGGGATCTCGGTGATGATGAGTGAACGTTTTCTGCCGAACATGTCCATCATGTAGCCGGACAACAAGCAGCCGATCGGCGTGCCGATAGAGGATATGCTAGCTGCGAGAAAAAAAAAGAAACCGATGAGAATTAATATATTTTTTTCCGTAAGAATAAATTAGAAGAAAAAATCCAGTCGAAAACCAACTAAAAGTAATATATACCAGTAATGTGACATCATAATGTAAAAATAAAGGACAAAATTGAGTTTTGAAAAAATAAATAATCTAAAGGACAAGCTAGAAATAATTAACTTTCCTGGAAATAATTAACTTTCCTTTATAAAGGATGTACAGTCACCAATTGCATTACATTTATATTACTGAGTGCAAAGTATAACATTGGTGTTACGTTACTTTTAATTTATGTTGACTGGGAAGAAAGTATCTCGGAAGAATTGTAGATTTTAAATCCTTCTCAACGACCTACCGATCCACGATTCCTCCGTCGATCCCTCCTTGATGGGAATGATGCTGTCTGGCTCCTGGAGCTGCGGCAAAGCGATGGCGGAGAAACCAAATACCATGCCCGTGTTGATGGTACCAAGCTGGGCAACCAGGGCGGCCAAGACTTGTCTGACGGCGCTACCCCTGGGCGGTCGACCGTTCTCAGGGTCGCTGTTTGGGACGGTACCGTTCGCCAGATTCGTCCTCTCATCATTGAGTAGCGCGGAAGGCTGGATTTTCGGGAGCAACGTCGAGTCCACCAGCGTCGCCTTCTCCGGGTCTTGCGTATCGGTATTTTTTCTGTAAGAGGAACGATTATTAATTACGACAGAAAAACAACTCGAATGTATGTATAAGCTACAGCTGTAATGCACTATTACTTATATGTTATTTAGACGGCTGAGTAACGTGTCGCGTTCCACACATATATAATACATGCGGAAAGTTAACGATGGAAGCAACATTTTTGCATTCGCGACATTCATTATCGCGCTTACTGGAATATTTATATACAATATAACGAAGCGAGGAACAAGCGCAAGGTTACGTTTATGCAAATTACACGGTGATTAGACAGAAAGTTCGATTATA
The DNA here is from genome assembly GCF_001594115.1 of Trachymyrmex septentrionalis. Lineage (NCBI taxonomy): Eukaryota > Metazoa > Arthropoda > Insecta > Hymenoptera > Formicidae > Trachymyrmex > Trachymyrmex septentrionalis. The sequence continues at coordinate 2,393,524 of NW_017305884.1, forward strand.
CATTAGCATTATTTATTAATTTTTTCGTTAAAATGCAGAGGTATTTAAAGTGTGTAGTGACGTATTATCGTAATTGTTAGATATGGAAAATTGTATGTATCTACACGCACGAGCTATTCACGTGCGAAGTCGATGAGAATCGATTCGAGCGGACAATATGTAATAGGTTTTCTACAACCAGCTATTATCTAAGCTTAAATTTTAAGGCGTAAGAAATTCACCAATCATGGTCGATTATTCTTCTCACATTTGATTGTGATTAATTCTTTACAATTTAAGATTTAAAACTTAAGTAACAGCTTATTGTTGAAAGCCCATAATAGACTTTTACAATAAGTTATTATCTTAGTCTTAAGCCATGAGAAATGGACCAATCACAGTCAAATATGAGAAGAATATCAACTATAATTGGTGATTAATTTCTTATGACTTAAGATTTAAAGATTAGGTAATGACTTATTATAGCCCATTAGATTTTCAGCGTTCATTCGTCGGAATCGTTCTGAGAATATGTAAGTATGCGATAAAACTTTTCTTGGAGAAGTGAGCATTGCGAGAAAAAGCGAGTGATATAAACATTGGCTCATTACTATTTTTTTATTTGGTTTGACAGAAAGATAACAATTTATTTTCGTCATAGCAGATAACACGGCAGACGCTAAACGTTATAAAGTATAATGTGTGGAATTTTCCACGTCAACATGAGAGATAATTTTGTCAATAATGACCGGTAATGAGCCTCAAACGCCTTCTCGTAAAAGCATGTCGTTGTTGGCTGCAAATTTGGCTCGGATTTGACGACACTAAAATTAAATCCGACCTAAATGTTCCGCATTCAGTTTAGGGACAGTTTGTCGCACAAGCGTCTTGGAGATATAATTATTTTGATAATCTCTAATTCATTTAAATCTAGCGAAAATAAAAATCGAATCTAATTCTTATTTTCATCAGAGGACACTAAAACTCCCGATGGTATCTCGGTAAAATTCCGAAGATGCCAGTTTGATAATAACTTCCTATAATCCTTGTTTAATGAAAAGTTATTTTGATATTATATATTTGTATCGTTAGAATTATTTGTATTACAAACAAAATGTCCGCAACTAATAACAAGAAGCCTCATCAGTCTGGACTGAATTTTAAATATTTTCAGTGTGAATTTGTACAGATACATATTCAGTTCTGTAAACTGCATAGCGAAATCGTTTTCAATCTTAAAACGCAATCCTAAACTGATAGTATAGTAATATCACACATTAAATTAACAAGTAATTTTATGACATTGATGAAAATAAGCATCTTAAAAAACAAAGTAATTTAAACACTAATATTATTTAAAAATCCAGCTCAGACCGATAAAGCTTTTTTTATATATAGTTATGTATTTGTATTGCATTTACATATTTCCAATATTCTTTATTGTGTAAAAGAACTACAAAAAAGAAAAAAAAAATGAAACGATCAGCGGAATCAAAATGACATTATCGATGATTCTAATATTAACCGAGAATATAACAATGAACAAACTTTGACTGTGTACAAACGTTTGATAATAGCAATAATTAAATTAAAACTATTAATAAAAGGTTAAAGTTAATATAATAAAATAAAATAATAATATTATCTACAAAATAATAAGATTAATAGAAATAATATTAGATAATGTATCTAATACAAAAAGTCATTCCAGTCTGTAATGGATAAAAATAGTCAAATGGAAAAATAGAAAAAATATAGTATAATACCGACAACTTGTTGCTATAATTGGTCTAATTTATCCTAACAAAAAGAACAATTTTTTTTCAATACGAATGTACGCTAAAATGTATACGTAGAATATGTATTTAAAATATTTTGCCTGTGCAAACACTGCATAATAACGTTGCTGTTGAAAGAACAGTGCGTAGTTTTTGCACGCGAAAGAAAAATTCTGACGAGAGAGAAGAAGAGCTATCGTCGAGTTTCTCACAGTTTGCGAGGCTGTGCGCCTGGATGATACAATCGTGTATTACGACCTTTAAAATGAAAGGGAACTCGTGTCACAAAGAATCGATTTGGCGTGTGTACATATTATATCTTGTTTATCTTGAATAACAAATGTTAATAACTCAGTATTCCTCGTTTTCGTCCATTCCAGAATTTCATCGATAATTCTCAACTTTACATACAACAATAATGGTAAAAAAATGTAAGGTCGTAAAGAAAGAAAGATAAGTAAAAAGCTATAATTGCCACAAAGGTCTTATGTAAATTTGTGATAACAACGATGCGTTTTTGCCTCTTTCGTTTGTTTATCGAGCACGAGCAATAATTCCGTTCACGCGATTTAATGAGGAAAAGAATTTCCTTACGTGATACATACACGAGAAATTATTTGCTGTTATTACAGAAAAGATTAAAGAGTCGACGAACTGTTGCCCAAGGAACGTTGTTAACCAAGTCAAGAGAAAGTCAAAATGACATACTTTGACGTCAAACGATAATTTTTTTTAAAACAAAGTTTAATTATAAGCATCAATTGAATGTAAGCATCAAAATAAAGTCATTTCGACTTTTTGTTGATTTTTTGGGGTGATCTTTGGGGATGGATCGGGCTGGATTCAGGGCTGAGTATGTATTTGAAGTACAATACTTACTTTTATTTGAAAAACGGTATTTGTAAGACAAAAATTATATATCTTATATTTTCTATTTCAGTATTATAATAACGAAAGATTAAAAGTATTTTGTATTTTAAATACAAAGATTAATACTATTAATACTATATAAAGATTAATACTAAGATTAATTAATCTTATTATTTAAATTACGAAATATATAAAAGATTCAATCTTTGAATTTTAAATACTTTCATGTGCACCGCTGAAATACAAAACATAAAATATATTTTTATTACAAAAATTATGTTTTAAATAGAAGTATTTCATCTTCTGGTCATATTGCGCAACCGTGCGAATCGATCTCTGATAGTACTTTTACTCGCACCTGTATTAACAATTATATTTGTTTTTAAGATCGACGAGCGCGTTAACTTATCACTTGTTAACTTATCACGTAAGTGACGAATTAATTAACGAAAATTAAACTCTCGAAGTTCTTTGGAGTCTCACTTTAAAGAGTGAAAATTGAGCCAGTCTTGAGAAAGAGTGACTCAATTTTCAATCTTCAAAAGTGAAATTTCATTCTTTAGAGTGGGATTTATCCTAAAAGTTTTAAAGGGTACATTCTTGAAAAACAGTGACTCAATTTTCAATCATTAAGAGTCAGATTTCACTCTTTAGAGCGAGATACAATTTTAGAGAGTACATTTGCGCTTTTATATCGCGTCTACTTGTTAATAATTTCCTTCTTATTTTCATACCGAGTTCGAGGCGTAATTTATCGACCTCGGTTTCTCCGGCGTTTTAATAATTTATCAAGTTAACGATGCCATTCGCGTGTCACGAGTTTGCAACGTGAGTCGATTAGATTATTGTAAATAAAGGAAGTTATTTCTGTTTCAAACGATTGCCGAAGTTTGCATATCGGATCCAGCGCGTGTTCCGGACTTTTGCAATACGAATCCAGTCGTTTGGATGGAAGCCAAACTTGCATACGCATGCGAATGTATCAGCGGATCTAACGTTGTTTTCGCCACGCAGCTGCGATCTTTGTTGACGAATTCTACTGTACAGCGTCCATTCACACCGCTGTGTATTATTGGAATTCTACCGAAATACTTACGATAATTTATATAGTAATAATAATGATTTATAACAATGTCAATATATATTATATGCAATTATAACGAAGAAAAAATTGTAGAATGTATATCCGAAAAACTTATTATTTCCGACGAAGTGAATTTCCACATTCGAAATTGAGAAATCTATTGTAAATCAAACTAAGCCAATGTAAGCCTATAAGCCTATAAGATATGAAATACAATGCAGTCATATTTTTATACGCTTTCATTGTTCTTCAATCGGAGAGAAAAAAATCTTTGATAATATTTTATACAATATTTCTTTTCTAAGGTGAGATAGTTTTTTTTTTTTAATCACAAGAGGACAATTCGTCGCAATTAACGGCTTGTTCGCCAAATTCGTCGTGGTCGTCAAGTTTTATGATCTTTGAATGTCTGCCGAGTTACAGAAGAATAACTTCTAGACGTCAGCTGACATTCTTGTCAACAAAGAACATAATTATTGCTGTCTCGGCGGACAAAGCGGTCTCGTGACAATTCAACGTGTTATTGGACCGTATTTCTCTTTGTGTTACACCCTTGGTAGCACCTTGACTTTGCGTATGAAGGCTGTGCGGGGCACGACACTTCAAGGGTATCGTTCGTTCATGTAACCGAATTAGAACGCAAGAAGGATTTCGCAAGATTTTCCATCGGATGCTGATCTCACGTACACGTGGTCATCCCTTCTCGACGGAATTTTCCGCGAAATTTCATATGTTATGTTAGTTATTCTGCCACGAACACGAACAAAGCAACAATCCGGAGATAACCTTCACCCATGCTTCCTCTAGAAAGCGAAATGATTCACTGTGCTGAAATGACTAATAAAATCTAGAATGAATATAAATATTGACATCTTCTTTTTGACATTCTAACAATCAATTTAAGTGTCCTATCTAAATATTTTGATCTAATGAAATTATTTCTAGATCCGTATCTAAATAAATTTTTCAGCAAAACTTCTGTTCAAAAAGCATAAAAGTGAAATGTATACAAATTCCGCTCAATAAACAAAATATTAATATTTCTTTAGATATTCTTTTAAACACATATCGATCGCTATTTACTTATTAACAAGACGTAATGAGAGTCCGGTTAAAAAATATTCAATTTTATTATTTATTAACATATAACAAAATTCACTCCCGCTATCTTTTAATTCAGCAAATGCTTAGATAATACGTTTTCGTGTAAATATGTTGCATAAAATTTAACTTTATTTTTTTGAAATTTGCAAGATAATAAAAATAATTAAAGATATCGAAAGAATTTCAAAAACTTATGTTGCTTTTTGAATAATGCATGAAGTATGTTATTAGCATGAAGTATGTATTAGCGTTAGTAATTATAGAAGTATATTAAGAGTAATTATAGAAGTATATTAAGAGATATTAAGAAATGGACAAAGACAAAGTGTATAATCATGGAAAAAACTGCACGACGTTATATGCATAGAACATTTGGAACAAATGCTGCCCGAGACTCAAGGTCTGGTGACGTTTTCGATTTCGGAATGATCAAGTATCGCTGTTATTACGCGATTATTCTATCTCCACACAACAGCTAGATTGCGAAAGCATGAGCTCGAGAGAAATTTAAAATAAAATATTCTTTTAGCTCCTGTCAAGTGATACGCATAAATATTAATTCGAAAACCTTGATCAAATTATTAACAAAAACACTATTTAAAAAATTACGGAGATTATTATGCTGAGCTCACAAGATTTAAGGATGTATGTATATTACACGTATTTTTTAACAACCCGAAAAAATTATGAAAAAAGTTAATAACATTTGTTTTATTGTATTTTTGACAGTACTATAAAAGTTCAGCGACAGAATCTGAATCGGAAATTATTTCAATAAGAATTAGACATTTTTTAAAAATAATTACGATAAAATAAGAGAAAAAAATTTTTATTTATATAAATTATAAAATTATTATCTTATTTATATAAATTACAAAATTAAATTATAAAATTGTTGAATATAATTATTAATCTTCTTAAACTGTTTTATGATATTCATTTTTATGTGGAAAGTATTTTATTTCAGTCGTCTTTTTTGCAGAGATTATATACACGATATGTACATCATTAAATTGGCATTACATTGTCATACGACAAATTTTTTAAGCGTGTTAATTGCAGACGAGTTCTCGGAACTCCCCATCGTATGATTAATCAATAGAATGGAAAAATTTTTATCATACCACACATGTAGCTTCGAAATAAAGACAAAAGATTCAATATAACGTGATATAACGGAGTTCGATCAGCTGATGAACTCAAAAATTTCCTAAGTCAGCCTCTAACGATTTACTACATAGGCGGTGCCAAGTGAATTCGCAAATTCTGGCACGACACGGCGGAATTGCTCGCGCGATTATTTTCGCGTTCACGCTAATTCGCATGCGAAGGTGTTCAAGTGTCGAGCACATACGTATGCACACGCGCGAACTCTCTCAGTGAACGTGGCATCCGACCGAACGAATGCACGAACGTGTCCCTGGTATTAATAGCCTAATTACATCACGCTACTTCAACAAAAGTAAATACGAGCGAGGAGACAGCGACTGTAAATCGTCACGGAAAACGGCAGCACCATTGTAACGCGTTGCGAAATATGGAGTGTTTCGATCGCAAAGTTTTATTGCATTAGTGATCGATTGACTTCACAGGCCTCCGAGATACCGACAATTCAAAAGAGGCATCGAGAGAAGGAGAAAGAAGAGACGTGTTAACGCTTATTATATCACACAAGGTAAATGTACTAGTTGATGCACATGTGACCCAATTATTGAACGAGAAGGCAAATATTTTAAGTATTAAGCTATCAATGATATACTTGACTCTATAAATTCTTAATTATAATCGGCTAAATAGATTCTTATTAAATTTTTATAAACAACGAATTTATTTAATGCCGTATTATTAAAGATTTAATATTTCAAGTTTTGCCATTTCGTTCAATAATTATAGATCATGCCCACCAACTGTTCACTAACTGATACATTTACTTTACATTTTATATATATATATATATATATATATATATATATATAT
>NW_017305884.1:2400415-2401841 GCF_001594115.1 Trachymyrmex septentrionalis
ATACGCGCCGCGTTTTCCGATCGTCACAATTCGAAATAGTACTTAAAAATCACGCAGATTATCTTCACATTTTGCCTGCTGATTCGAAAACGACGAAGTTCAACATCGCTTTATGTACCGTAGCATGAAGAAAAAAAATAGAAGAAGAGTTGTTTGATGTTTAAGGGTGAGAGCACAAAATCTTGTATAATACTCTTTCTAAAATCTTTCCTTTCCTTGAAATAAAAGGCTCTAACTGATTGATTCTCTTACGCCTTACCTATGTATTATTCGTTATGCAAGAATCTGTGCTCATGACCTAAGAGTTCCTTAGCAAGTCAGGAACTTCGACCTCGATGAGCATCCTCGGAGTATCTTCCGTCAATTACTTCTCTAAACGGGAACTTTGTGTTTCGAGACCTCTTCTTAATATAAATTGGATTTCTCCATGCCTATACGACACACTGAGTCACTGCGAGTAACGGCGACACAGATCTCATTGTATTATCGCTTAATATCATATTATTATTAATTTACACTCACGCTGCGAGAGGATTTTCTCACGAGAGAAACGCATTATCATCGCCAAAGTGGAAAAGTAACAACAGCGTCATCACCATCATTGTTCGCGAGTCGCATTTTTTCCGCTTCATTTACCTCGATTCCGCTGTTAACTAATACATCCTTTTCTCGCAAGGTCGCAATCGATCATCGCGCGCAAAAAAAAAAAAAAAGCTTCACGCGGCAACTTTTACGACCGTCTTCTACCCAAGTGTAAAAATATCTCATCTCTCCGATGAGCATCGATTTATTATAATTGCCCGATTCTCACCTCGCGAAAGCGGAGGTAAAATGAGACAAGTTCTTTAATTCGACATAAATGAAGTCAAGATACGTTATGAATAAATACGCGTTAATAATTATTGTGACTAATCTTCGGATAATAATCGATGATACAGTTAAATAAATTAGATAAACAGGCGTATCGAACATTGTTCGCGCTTTTCATAGTAATTTTCAGCTTACGATAACGCACGATTTCAGTCATCATGAATTAATAAAGAGTGGGCGGATTCGTGTCACATTAAAAGTCAATTAAAGTTGCATTAATGACGTAGCTCGGCTGACGGCGGTAATACAGATCGAGATATACAGGGTGTTAGTTAGAATGTTGCCATACTCTACAGCGATTCTTTGGTTTATTACAAGTAAAAAAGCCCATGTAAACGTGCGTTGTCCTAACCGGCTTAGTTTCCGAAATAAAAAAACGTGTAGTAATAATCTGTTTATTTGAAAGAAATACAGCTAGAACTAGTGAAAAACTAGTCGAAAACAGAAAAACACAAACACAGGCTTCAATTATTCTGATGAAATAAAACAATTAGATGAATTGTTGAAAAAAATGTCCATCTTGCGCCATGATACATCCATCGAGCCTTCTTCTCAA
>NW_017305884.1:2401941-2404670 GCF_001594115.1 Trachymyrmex septentrionalis
CTTCTGAAATAAAACAATTAGATGAATTGTTGAAAAATGTCCACCTTGCGCCATGATACATCCATCGAGCCTTCTTCTCAAAGATTGACGTACACGCTGAAAGATACCAAGTGTGTTACGTATTGCCTCGCATGAAGCAACTATTCGATTCTTCAAATCATTCTCATTCTCAATTGGGATGATATAAATCAATGATTTCAGATGTCCCCAAAGGAAATAATCCAAAGGATTTAAGTCTGGTGATCTAGAAGGCTTCGACTTTGACTTCGTCACTTTGTTTACGGTTGTGTGAATGATAACTTACATGAAGCAAGGCATATTTATGCAGGAAAATATCTCCAACGCAACTTATCGTTTCGTCAAACATTTGCGAACATTATTCCTGTATTTCGGAAACTAAGCCATTCAGGACACATGTTTATATGGACTTTTTTACTTGAAATAAACCAAAGAATCGCTCCGTTGAGTATGGCAACATACTTAACTAACACTCTGTATATCGCTGGTGTCGTCTCAACCGAGACGTGATATTAATAGATTAATTGCATCAGCAATGTCATCAGACCATGTTATCAGCTATCAATAATATTATTTTCTCGGCCTACTGCGACTGGCAAATTTGTCAAACGTCAAAAAAATATATGTGTCACTTTGTTCCATCGATAAAATCGCGGTGCTAAGTATATAATAATCGCTTCGCGCTGCACGTCGTAAAATACGAAGACGTGACGAGAACAGCGAACAAGATGACACATCTTTTTTACATTCGATTAGAGTTCGCGTGCCATTTCGAGGAGCAGAAGAAGAAGCTTTGCGATTGGACACAATTCTCATATTAAATAAGTAGATAAAAAGCTTAAAATTAGACATCTGCGTTAAAGATGCATCTCCTCGTGTCTAGAGATGCTTTCTTAAAGATTCTCAAGGATTCCAACTAAAATTCCAATTGAAGACATTAATGTCGTTCTTTAATCATTCTATTATATATTAGTCTATTAAGTTACAATTAGTCTTGTAATTTCGATCGCACTACACCGATCAACGAATTTTGCTTAGAAGCTACGTTTATCTGCTTTGTTAACAATTTATAATACGACGAGATCGTATATTCCAAAATATCGGAAATTACATATTCTCGAAAATATTCAACTATTTGAAATACTTGCTTGGACATTAATAACACATTTTATAGTTTTATTTATAGGCAAGAAAGAGGGATATAACGATTTCGGAGAAAAGACTGTTAATTTCCATTGTCGCGGTCCAAGATCCGACCAAGATCATAAACACGAGCTTTCGAGATAAACTCATTTGTTGAGTCATGCGTATACATTTGTGACAACTGTCGACTTTGCCCTGTGTGTGTTTTCTCATTTCTGCTCAGAACTGTATTCAATCACAGATCATTTGTATGAATCTACGGCGATTCTGTTTCAAATGCAGCATGCAAAGAATATAAATCCAAGGACAACGAGAAAGTTAAAATAATGTCACACTGACTGAATCACGAAAGAAAAATAAAAAATGACGTAAATTCGATTAATAATCGGCCAATATGACGTCAAGTTAAAGATATTCTTATTTTCTTGTTCTCCTTGAGAAGTAACGTAAAAATATATAATACTTTTTTTCTATGGATGGGTGAGATGGGAAGAAGGAAATTGCTCGTCACTTGAGATTAAAGTGAAACCGTATCGGATTGCTAACTTCCAATCTAACGATTGTGACTCAACGAGGAATGTAACGTGATGTAATAAGTGTAACAATATCGCAATGACTGAATTCGCGGTGGGACGTCTGTCATAAAAAAAGCGCGTCTCTAATTCTCATCCTGGAGCTTCTTGAAGTTTTCCCTTCTTGTTTCCTAAGAAACCGCTCCCCGAGAACGCCACATGCTGTTCAGCCTGGAACGATCACGTTAGTATCGAAATAAACTCCTGCGCATCTTTTTTAGCCGCGAGGCCACGTTTACTCATTCGGAATTCTTGAATTTCAAGGCGAGCGCGACGATGAGCGTGAGAAAGAGAGAGAGAGAGAGAGAGAGAGAGAGAGAGAAAATCCTGAAAAGGGATTTTAAATGATCCATTTAAATGGGATGCATCAACTTACTCTGCCATAGCGCACAGTGTCGTTGGATGGTCTTTTCCGCGATGAGGTGTGTACAGTACGCGTGTAATGTAATAATGTAGTATACAGATATATATGTATATATATATATATATATATCACAGTCCGCTGATCACAGTGTTGTATCACCACGTGGCACGCGGCTCATCACCCCTTGGGATTCTCCACCCTGCTTGGCTAGTGACGTTCGCGAACCACGGAGATGCGATTTTCGAGGATATCGAGAAGATATCCCCGAGAGCTTTACTCTCAGAGACTGGCCAGAAGGCCGATCGTGCGTCCGATCTGGTAAAAACCCATGAGGGTCCTCCTCCGCGTGCGATGCATCTGCTTAGTCCCCGCCGTTCTTTCCGTTAATCTCGTGTATTCTCGATGGAGACTCCCTTTGTTATCTCTTCCCTTTCCTATTCACAACTCCGAGCACCGCCGCGCGCGAAGAACGGATTCCAGCGACTTGCACGAAAGTCCACTGTCTACGTTACAGCTCGCGCGAAGCGAATGTACTGACGGCAACAGGTCCCGAAAGCTTTATATGCCAAGCTGTCGCTACTCGTGGAAGAAAGAGAGAGAGAGAGAGAGAGAGAGAGAGAGAGAGAGAGAGA
>NW_017305884.1:2404770-2419082 GCF_001594115.1 Trachymyrmex septentrionalis
ACTCGTGGAAGAAAGAGAGAGAGAGAGAGAGAGAGAGAGTGAGAGATCAGCCGACCGGGTCGGTCTGCGAGAACGTGACAATAAGGCGCATGCGGATGAATAGAAGTAGGAATTTTGTTTAATGGAAGAAGAGACCGTGATACGTATATATAGAAAAAAAGAGAAATAAATTTGGAAATGTCAAGTAGCTTCGCGCTTTATGTAATCGACTCGTAATTTGTTCCGAGTTCGATCTCCGTACTCCACCATGCGGCTTTTTCCGCACTTAAGGAGTACCTATTGATCATTAGTTAATTGTTCTACTCTTGCGGAGCCTACATGAGATTGTGAAAACTAATACCCGACGCGATCTGCCTATCTGGCAGATTGGATTTTCTAATGTTATTTGGTTTTCTTTGATGTTTTGATTGAAGAGACTAACTGATTAATTAAAAGCGGCGAGAAAGAATTGGCATGATTCACTAAATTTTTTCTTGCACCCTCACAGAAATTTAATACTGATCAATTTAATACTAATCAATTTGTTATTGAAAGACAGTAAATTAATTACTTATTTGGAGTACTAAAAGTAAACAATAATACTCTTAATGTGTGATTAATTACTATCTTTCAAAATACAAACAATAAAAAAAGCAGGATTATTAATTACTGTCTTTCAGTATCGGTCAATATTAGATGTCTGTAAGGGTAACTTATCGCTGCAGAGAAATTTTCTTTCTCTCGTTGTTATTAACGATGTTTGTATCAATGATGTCTTTGGCTGAACGAACAATATTTGTAATGTGCACAAAAAAATTAATCGTTGTTATTATAAACGCAATATATAAAAAATAAAATAAAAATGTAAGAAATAAAATAAACATAATTAGAAAAAAAATTTGTGAAATGTGGGAAATTGAAATATATTACAAAAGCTCGCTAATAACTAACGATGACGATCATGCGAATGTAAAAGCGCCTCTGATACGGTAGCACACGTGATCATGCGGCGATAACGGTAATACTTGCCGATAACATAGTTTCCAATAAAATTTTACTGTCGCAACTGTTGAATTTTTTTTATTACCGCGAGTGTTCATGCTTGTCAAATTTTTCTCATTTCGAAAGAAAGTCAGTTTAGTCATTTACGTAGGCATAATCTATCGATAGAAGCGATCACGGGACGTCGGTCACATCTCTTTATCTGAAAAAAATAGAACCGTATCTTGTCGCGGTGCTCATAACATAAAATTGTCACGATTGTTGTTCGTGAAACATTTCCTCTGCATTTACGTAAAACACGATAAATTCAGCCTCGTGGATTTAAGTTTTAGCGATATCTCTGATGCTTATAAAATTATTCCACTTTGATGTAAATGAAGGAGAAAAACAAAAAAGACAAAAGATATCAAATGAAAATAAAGAGATAAGAATCAAATAACAATTAAAGAAGTAAAAAAATTTGTAAGATGTGTTTAGGCGTATTTAGAAAATTTACATAGTTAGATGTAAGCAGTAAGCAAATCAACATTGTAATTTGCTTACGTTATTGCCTTGCGTCTCTGCTGATTCACCAATTCGCGTATTGTTTAAATTTTTTAGCCTTACGTTTTTTTATGTGCCATAACCTTTATTCTACGTGCCGTTTCTTTTTCTCTTGCATTTGCGAAATTTATCATACATCATCATCGTGAAAAAATTGTAGATCGGAGACATAGTTTCCAAAAGCGTAAATGCAAAAGTCGCTTCAATAAAGCAAATTGACTCGCAAATGGAAATTTATCAATCTCCATGTAAAAATGTACGAACTCGAGCACGATAAAAAAATAATGATATAATGATATAACGATGTAACGTAAGCACTTATAAGTGTGCGATAAGGTCGAATGGGAAATAATTATAACGACGAGCAATCTCTCAGAACCGCGAAGATTATTTAATATTTACTCGATATTCGACTTCTCAACGTATCATTCTCGATATTCTCTGCGATAAGAAAGTACTATAACATCTCAAAGTATAATCTTTCGATTCCCAAACGAGACGAATCATTCGTTCTACAAACATCTTTTCTGAATAGTATTTATATTCTGCAAAAATATTTTGATAATTTTTATGGATGAAAAATTTTATAAATGAAAATTAATGCTATTGTAATATATTTGCGTATGTTTATTTACTAAATTTTAATGTAACTTTTAATATCATAAACAGGCTATTACACAGGAAACTTTTACGATCAGCCGCTCGTCGCACTTGGGAACTCATGGAAAATCAGTATGAGAGTCGAAAGATTAATTAAGCGGTGAAGAAAAATAAGAATAAAATAAAAAATCGAGATGAGCTTAACATTTGTTGCGTAGCAACAGAAAAATAATTTTAAATACGATTCAAATAGATATAATTTGTTCTATATAATTAAATCAAATCTTTTATGTAAGTAGGTATTTTGAGGGCTAAATGTGTATTTGTATTTAACATATTTGATATCATTTGATATAATAAAGTATAATTATATGATATTTGTGATTTTAATGTTATTCAGAATGATATTAAGCTATCTAGCAACCCATCGTATGATTATAAGCTTATTTGCGTTAATTGGTTCATATTTTTGACCACGTTTCCACATCGACATTATCAGTCCCTGGCCGTATTCCATACACTGTCAGTACTGGAAGTTTACATTATATATACGATAAACTTTTTAGTATTGGCAGTGCACGTATATCAAAATATATCAATATCTTTACGTCCGACGATTATATATTATCAAATTTGAGCATGACGAGTCACGCGCTTACGGTAAATGGAATCTGACAGACGGTAAGATAACCTCAGTCTGCAAACACACGCGGTTTATGCAAACACTATAATCGTCGCATATAGTATATACGTATGCGGAATTATATATATATATATATATGTGCGCGCGCGCGCGCGTGTGTGTGTGTGTGTTTGTGTGTTTGATCAGGCCATGCAAGCAGCATGAGAATTCATGACGGAATTGCAAATGCACTTGGAAAAAAGCACGCTCGTTTACATTATACATAATTTTTACATATTTAACGCATTAAAAAATTAAACAACATCGACGGTATAATTTTTTATAATCCTACCATAAAGAACTGAATGATCTAAACGTCTTGTAATTTTTCGAATTCTACATTTTGGGTTTTGCTCATTGTTATTCTGAATGTTTAATATTTTGTAATAGTATTTTATGATGAGATATGTCTTTGATTTTAGGCATCAATTCGAGACACAGATACGTAGCGTAATTATAAATAATTGTAATAGAATTTTATGAAAAACGAAGATCTCGCATAAAGGACGATTGCTACAATGAAAGAAGAAGGAAAATCAATAAATTCGGAATCGTTAAAAAAAACAATATCTATATCAGCAATTATAAAAATTTAAAATATGTATTAGCCAAAATGTACGATGACAAATTGCGGACTTTGAACACAGAATAATGTAGTGTGCGGAACAACATTTGGTAACTGCAATTATCGACAGGTAATAGTCCATTTTTATCTTATCCGAATCGAATTGGCACATTGATATCGTAAGTGTCAGTGTATACATGTCCACCGTTTACATTTCAAATCGCGGATGATGTAGCGGCCACGACAACGACATTGATAACAACGAAAAGAACGAGCAAAAAAAAAATCGGCGTTTAAGTACTGGATACTTACTGGGATGTTGATGGCGACGATATGTCTGCCTCGGCGCTGGCGAACGTTTCGTAATTCCTGTTTCTGGACATGCTGGCGAAGGACTGAACACGTAAATGGCCAGTTGTGGCCGATGAAATTGTATTCAGTCTATTTATCATGGTCACGAGTTTACGCTATCAATCCGAGCAGTCATGTGCTCTCCCGCGTATGTCTTGTTTTCTTTCATTCTCACGCCGGCGTTCATATTCGTTTCATCTTCGTGTTGTATTCCGACAAGTCACAGCGCAGACCGCGTGTCGCGCGTTTCGTATGGTAGACTGGAGAATAGAACACGTATTATAGAATTATTCGGAATAGATTCTGATAGAAATTATTCAATTCTCCATAGAAAATACAATAGAAATCTGGGGGGGGGGGAATAGTTGCACAATTCCAATCGAAATCCATTCCGAACAATTTTATACGTGCCCTGATATATAATAGGTTCCCAACGATTCTCCAGTTAATTTTCCGAGACCTCCCAAAAATTGGGAAATTCTTGAGTTCTATCCGAGAAGAACAAAAAAGAAAATAATGTCATATTGATTGATTTATGATTATAGATAGGACTGCGTTTCGAGACTAAAACTTAAATTCGGCATATAGTTTGTAAGATTAGGTATGTATCGAATTATGAAAAAAATGACCATAGAGGTATTCGATCAATAATCGTAAATATAACATAAAATTGACATTACTGTGACTTTCTTACTTTCCTTGGATAAAAATCAGCGATGACCATGTGACACTTTATCTTAACATTTATCGTTATTCATATTATACTTTCGTCATAAAACACATTTTGTCATAAGATACATTTATCTCGATACACTTATCGTAATTAATATTTTTGTTATAAAACTTAAACCTTCTCCAATTAAATTTAATTAATTTATATAATCTAAGACTAACAATAAATCAAATTGTGCTTTATTAAATAACTCCACTTTTTTCAGTTGGGAGAAAACGTAAGAAAACTTGAAACAAAATTGGAAAACATCTATATATTTCCGAAAATCTATTTTGCAAAGTTTAATGCACAACTGATAATGCACACATGAGATTGAAGCAAATAAATGCATTACAGTTAGAAAGAGTGAGAGGGAGAGAGAGAGAGAGAGAACACAGAAATAGGAGGACACGAATGATTTATGATATTTCTTTGCTTACAAGTATTCGCCCGCAATTATTGTAATGTGCGCTCGCACTCTTATCTGAGGTACAAGCAATTATACAGCAAAATACATGTATGTGATCGTCGGCGATTTTAAGACATATTAAGTTATAAATCACATGCGATTCATTTGGCGAACACGGTGAACGAACGGTTTCGTAACGTTTAATTGCTTCAATCTAATATTCACTTCATCTATGCAAAAGAACGAACTCAAATTTGATTCTCGTTCTCTGATTCAAGTTTTCACCTTCTATAATTCTTCAGCTCATAAATTTGAGTATATAAAAATATCTCGTTTGCACATTGCAATTTGCTCGAAGGTAATTTAAGAAAACTTATTCAAAGGAAAACTATGCGATTAGATAACAAAACAAGAAAAATGTTAATGGATAATTTGGAAAAAAAAAACTACAGGGTTAAAGCAATTTTTGAAGCGATAAAATTTCCTTTGTTATTGTTAATGCTTTACTTCATCAGTGCTACGCTTTGTCACGTTTTGTGTACTTTAAATTGTGTGCTTTAAAAAAATTGCAAAAAAAATTATTATAGGAATTCAATTGACGTTGATCGTAAATTACAATGTATCTCTCGTTTAATTTCCGCTAATAAAATGAGGTGAATGATTCTCAGTGATGATGAATCATTCACTAATTAGCTGTAATGCTTACGTAAGATCGTCTACGAAAAGATACACAATTAATTGATTCTACGAATTCATCTGCAGACATTCCACGTTCATCCGTTTTTCGTGTTAATGACTTATATAACATCTAAGTTAAATATCTTCTTGTAAAATGACGTAAAATAATCGGTATTCAGAAAATATAATAAATTCACGGATGCGAAAGTATACGTCAGAAATGGGAAAATGAGGAGCAGTTGTTTTACAGCGACGCCGATTGGTATCATGAGTCGACGAATAATTAATCAATTAAGTAGTTCATTATGGTTATCGCGTGCTGTAAGTTAACTCGAGTTGGTGCCTGCATATCCAGATTCTAGCACTTTTCTACTCGCGTTTTTCGACCCGTGAAGCCATGGTATACAGAAAAATTTAAACGATAAGACGTAAGCAGTAAGAAAATCAACATATCGGATTTTCTACTGTCTTATAGCATTATGGCCTTACGGTCTCTGCTGTGATTACTGTGATAACTTTAATCTCGATTCAATTCGATCTTCATCTTTTTCTTAAAACTAGAAAAAGATGAAGAGTTAATTAAACCAAGATTAAAAATAAATGGTTGAAATAGGGATTAATCTACGAGAACCCACTCTTAAATATCCTCCTTACATAAGAATAAAGTATAATTCTCTATGTCTACTTTCGCAAAGCACATTTTATAATGCACGAGGCGCAGATGTGAATGGCGAGTAACGGATCTCGCTGGATGCACGATCGGAAAAGTAAAAAAAAAAAAAATAGCCACACTGATATGAACAGCTTTAGCTTGAGCAATCGTCTAACAGGTTTTTCCACCGAGTGGAAAAGTACCGATGTAAAATATTCACGTAATCAATTGCACGCATTGGAGCTCGCATCACAATCATTGTTGCCATCGCCTCCGGATTTGGACCAGTGTCCAAGAAATAGTTTCAATAGTAAAAACGCAATATGCAGATGATGACGATCATCGTATCGTGAGTCGTATTAATAATAGGTACGCATCTCAATCAAGCATGAGCGTCAATCAACTTACTCTTCGAGCAAATACAGCATGTCGATGTTTTTCTGGTTTCGAAAAGAAATCTGCGGCAGAAAGATCAAATCTAATGATCTATTTCAAGATTCAAGATATACCACTGTCATTTGTTAAAACTATTTAAAAAATAAATATCATAAAAAATTAAAGCGGTGAGTCGAACATTTTTTTCTATCTATTAAAAACGGAGAGTAGCTCAACTCTTCGGCCAAAAACCGCTTCACGCTTCCTTGAGTGCTTCCCATTTAGTGAAATAAATCGGCAAAATCATTTTATCTTTCTTGACATTCAGAAAGTAACAAATATATGCGGAAGGATACACTTGTGTCAATTTATGTCCCCAAATGGAAAGATTATCACAACCTATCGCACTGCTATATTTTGTCGACGTGTTTATGCACGATTCATTATTCGGAAATGAAGAAGGCAATCGTGTTCAATATACGCTTGTTATAAAATAATAGATATTCATAGAACGGAGCCGTGATCGTTTGGCACGTGAAACAAAAAAAAAAACATCGTAGTCCGCTGGCGTGTTCGATCGAACAAAGTGCACTCGCGGCCGAAGTGCATCAGCGGACTTTGCGTTCTCCAATTAGAATGAACTTGGCAAAGAAAATCTCTATCCGGTTTCCGTATGCGATCTGTTTTTTTTTTTTTATACCGCGATTTCGCGTGCATTACGTCATCCTTTCGCGTAAGCCTTACTTACGAACAACCGTATCGACCAATAAGTGTCATAATTTATCTTATATTCACTCAACGACTTTTCTAAAGAGATTTCAAGATAATCAATCAAGTATCGAATTTTAAATTGGAAATAAATGTGAAGCTATATCAAATATTTTTGTCATTACGTCTCTCTAACATCTCTCCCGCCTATCTATCTAACACTAACGATACGCGATTCACAAAAGCCGTAAAGTAAAACAAACGACCAAGGATGGGACGAGCGTGCGTGGATATTTTCGTTTTTTTTTTTTTTTCTTCTATGCTACATTTATTTTTAGACACGGGACTTTTATCTCCCGGTTGCTGTTGAGAGGAATCGAGGCAGCCAACTACACGGTCAACGGCCCTCCGCTGTTTGTCCGCTTTGCAGAAACAGCCGGGCGGGTTCACGTATCGGATGCGTGACGATGTGCAGGCATGGGGGCAGCTGAATCGATCGTAAGGAACAGCGAAGCCGATCGCAATCTAATCTCTTGCGCGCTCGTCGTCATTTCCAGCCGAACAGAATGATCGACTGACGCCGCGCTGACTCGTAACTTCATTCGAAACCGGGAGCGGCTCGGAGCGGCGAGTTCCGAATAATGAATCATAACATGACGGCGAAATATACAGAACGCGGACGATAGGTCGCGAGAAAGACGCGTAAATAAATAACGCACGCTTACTGAACGACAATACGTTTTAACGCGTGTTGATTTAAATATCGTTGATTACTCGAACGCGATTGCTCGTTGACAAATTGTTGTTTGTTACCTTGCCCTACTTTTCGTACGTTCTTTTGTAAAAACAAGTTCTGCGAATTTAATACGATATGCGTTTGACAGAGACGCAAACTATACTTGATCATCCCTTCTATAATTATTTTCGACACAAGATTGTATTTTAATACACAGGTAATTAAATTATTTGCACCTAACTAACTCTCAAACTGGATTTGTGCAGATAATTGACACGATAAGGTGAGACAATAAGTCGAGTATTTACGTGATAGGACATAGCGAAAGACAATAAGATATCGTTGTGTATTACTCTGTTTTGCTCTATAAATATTGGATTGGACGAGTCACGAGATTTGATAAGAATTAATTAATGTTTTCTCGGGACAATTCGACATCGTGTCACGTGCTCTATGATACGCAATCACAGACCTGACGAAACATCCAAACACAACTGCAGAGAGTATCGAATTTATTTTTAAAATGTTTATTTCGCTGGAGTGACGTAGATATTGTTAATTTCTAGACAAATATTTGTCAGGTATAAACAATAAACGTTAATTTTGAAGATCTTCTGCCGCTTCCATAAATAGAATTAGCACGAAATAATAATCGTCTTAATAACTTTCCCAAACACCAAGGAGATGAGCAAGAATCACATGATAGATTTCGCGCAAGTATTTAAGCAAATAATCAACAATTCCCATTAGCAGATAAAAGGATTGTTACATAATTTAACAACTGCACATTTCGAAATTTGATTATTTACACGCTTTTGTTTGTGAGACATCTAGAAATAATAGAAATTGTCTAACATGTATAGTAAAATTTTCTATTATTACAATTTCCTTATTATTTTTTTTAAATATAAAAACTTCTATACAATAAATTACATTAAAATAAAATATTTATTTAAATTTGATATTCTAATTTTAAAAACCAATTTTGATCGATGTTTTCAGAGAAGAAGAAAAGTAAAGAGAGAAAGTAAAAATTGAAAAAGAGAGTTTAGAACTTATAATATTTTCTATAGATAAGCGTAGCTCTATCGTTAGAGCAATATCTGTTTAACCTACTTGCATAGCATTAAAATATATATCTAACCAGTTCTTCGGAATTTGTGGTGAAGTTTCAGGTCAGATAAATTATGATAAGACGACTTAAATTAATGGAAAAACAACCAGATATGAGTGATTATCTGTTGTTTTAGAGATTTTTCTACAAGATAATGCGTATCTATAGAAAAAAATTTTTTTTTGTGGCGTTTCTTGATATAACTTTATACTTGGTCTTTTTCCTTCATCTAATTTAAATCTAATTTTAATTTTAATTTAATTTTAATTTATTTTCTATTTTTTTCTATCTGCTAGACAAATCGTAATTTTACGATAACATTAATATACAATATTAATATTTAATATTACGATAATAATATTATTATAATTATTATTATCCGATAGGCATTATAACAGCAGTATTGTTAGTGCCTAATCATTTATATTTCCTCATCTCTGCATATCTTGAATATAATTCCAACACACAAACAAATTAAATTAAATTAATAATAATATTATTATAGAATGAATAGATTGATTATAATTCATTATTTTTCATTGTATTTCTTGCCCTAAAATATAACATTGCTTCAGAACGTCACTATAATGGCTTTTCTATCCTCTAAAGGTTAATGAAGAGTATGCTTCTCTGACCCTTCCTTTTCAACGCCATTATGTTCTTTATTTCATGCGATTTATGCGATCAGACTTTCATGTTTAATTCATGTTAGCCACGATGACCTAGAATTCACGTAGTTATTTATACAAAAATTATATTCGAGACTCTAAGAAAATCTAATCGGGAGATCAATTAGGAAAAGTGAAAAGAAAAAAAGAAAACAAAGTTTATTCTTTTGTCACGTTATCACCATACAGCTCATTTTGGCAAATATTTTTCGCACTCATGATCCGTACCTGCCGACAACAGCAGCAGCTGAGTGGAAATTCACTGATGCGCGCGTGCAATTTACTGTGCGTCAATATCGACCGGTTATTTACGGACACGAAGTAATTGAACGCGGATTCACATTGACACGGCGGGTCCACATGCGCTTGCCTTAGAGATTTATACTGGTGCAGGATTAAATTGACACGCAGTCGTGAACTTGTTTCCGTTCTCAATATACGGTGTCTCCGAAAAGGACGTCAGATTTGTTTCATTGATTTGGAATCGACATTATTTGCCTACGAAAGTACGAAGCCTTGTCGCTTTAAGAACTGACAATTCTGGAGAAGAGATTAGATAACAAAGTCATGAGTTAATTTCATATAATCAAACTTATTTGAACGGAATTTTAATCTGACATCTCATGAATAGCTATTTGGACAGACTAAAATAGAAATGATAAGTCGTTTATTTTTGACACAATGTCATACGGTAGATGAGACGTCACTTTTCCTGCAGTAAATAGTAGTTCTTTTAATTTAGCAGTACATCGCTAATAAGGATGGCGCTAAAATTAGACAAAGAAAGAAATTATTTTTTCATTTGAGTCTATATATGATGAATCGCATTAAAATTATTTATCAAACGCAAATAAGATATCATTGCTCTGATCAATAGCTACATATCAAGAAGTTAGCAAAACAATATTATATATATAATTATTATATATTATTAGAAATTGCTACGCAACATAAAAAAGGATTAAAAGTCGAAAGCAAAGACAAAAGGGCAATTTCTAAATTCTTTAGAATGGAATTTCAATCTTTAGAGTGAGATTCACTCCAAAAGTTTTAGAGAGAAAATTTGCATTAAATTGCAAGTAAACTAACAAATGAAAATGAGGTTTATTTGATAAAAAAAGATAAATTACTCATTATAGAATGTACGAAAAATTAAGAATTATTGATCTGTTTATTTCGAGATGTTTAGATTTTTGTATAATGTAAATTATATTATTATATTTTGCAAAAAACAATCGGTAATAAAATAAAAATCTGTGGAAGATCTACGAATTTATAATGCATCTAATGTTTCACATTTTATTAAATATACATTCAACGAATAATATGTTATGTTTTCATGATCTATGCTGACATAAATAATAATTATTTATTAGACCAGTGCGATAATTTTCTGTACACAATCTAATAATTAACATATAGATATAAATGCCAAGTTAAAGACACGTTTTGCCAAGTTTAAAGTGCACGCTAAATGTGATATGATAAGCCTTGTAAAATAATCACAAAAAAACAGGAAACGGTATTTTATTATGGCATTAATTGATAGGAGTCGTTGAGATAAATGAATAAAACAACTAGCTTATACATATAGTGGATGGTACATCTGGATTTATATTAATCAGAAATATGAAATAGAACGATTAAAATCTGAAATGTAAAAGAAAAAAGAAGAAAATGAAAAAAAAGAGCTCTGGAAAAAGAATAAAAGAGCATTAACATTGTCAACATTCTCTATAATTTATTTATAAGTAACATGAATATTAAAAAAATCATGATTGTATGTGTGTGTGCGTGTGTGCAATAAAGAAAATTAAATAAAAAATACCTTATTTAGTATCATAACAACGCAATTAATTTATGTAATTACATTTGTCTATTTAAATAAAATGCTCACATTTGTAAAATTATATCCTCTAAATGGAAATGTTTTCAATCATAAAATTAATTGTCGGAAACTAATATACGAGTTTTATATATCGTAATTAGACTTATAATTGAAGTAGAGTACACAAATATTGTTTCGTTGACAGACGTTTAAATTGGAAATAATTGATACTTAAACAAGAAGCATTAAAAAAAAGAGTCAATTGTAACGATAAGATATTAAATATATGTATATGATAATTTGTAAAAATAATATATATAATAAACATAAAAAAAAAAATTTTGAGCAATTAAATGATATTTAGAGCGGATAATTTTCAAGAATTGAAAAAATAACTCAGAAAAATTATTTAACTTTGCTTTCATTTTTATTTAATAAAATTGTTGCAATTTTTCTATATTAGAGGTGTTCACGTACAATTAATCTTAAGTATATCAAATTGTAATCGTTTACGTAACGCAGATTAATTCGAAATGAAATAAAGGTTCGGCACCGTCTATGCTTCTTTTCTGTCGTTAATCGGCGGATAGACGTACGCAGGAGGAGTGACTGCTATTAATTAATCACTCCGTGACTATCTCGTTAACGCGGTGAGTAAACAATTCGATAAAAGTATAGAAATGAACGCGCATATATACGTGACTTAGAAACTCAATGGGACCTCGTTACGGCAAAGCCGCCCGCCGCGAGATAAATACATTAAATGAAAGAGCGGAAAGCGAGTGTGTATCTTTAAAATAAGATACCTCGATATATCGGGTGTAACAGGACTTTAGCATAATTCTCCAATGTAGCATTTACTCGAATAATTATTCATCTGATTACATTATAGTTATCAATTCAGTAAAGGCGGTTAATTTACTCGCCTTTCATATACTTCTCCGCTTCTTTTCCTGTAAAACGTTCTATTTCAAGCACAGAAAAAAAATCCTCAAGATCCAAGCCTTATTTATTTAGATATACTTAACCAATTAATTTTTAAAATATATATTACAAAAATAGGCATTACTTATTTATTACAAATAAATAATTATACTATTAAGGCTGAATTGTTCTATCTTTCAAAAATAAATTTTTTTAAAATAAACTTCAGCTCACAGTCTTACTTTCTTACTTCCTTATAATCTTATTCTTTTACTTTTTCGTTTATCTAGTAAATCAATTACATAATTTATCCGAAGATGGAACAACCGGCTCTTAGACCAGCAGATTCGTACAAGAAAAAAATAGAAGAAAGCCATCGCTAATTTATTACGATTTCATACAGGTTTCAAGTCAAATTTTCTTCACTCTTCATTTTCATCCATTGCCGATCAAATCTAAACGGACCGGGAATGATTAGCCGCTTTCTTGTTCAGAGCAGCAATTCGCTCGTTACGTAAACGTAAATCGCCACGGAAATGAATCTCGATTAAGCCAAGGGAATTCTTTAACGAGGTATTCCGTAACGACCGTTATTCCGTCTCGAGCAAGAGAAAGACCGCATTGTTTTCCAACCACCGGGTACGTAGCGACACTAATTCGACTTTATTGGCATGCGTGCTCACGCGATATGCGACATGCCTCTCGCCTTGCGAGCACTTGAGTGACACGTGGTGTGAGCGTGTGCGTTTTGCACGTTAAGGGATGGGCGACGGGCGCTGTCGCGTTTCGCGCAAAAAGCCAGCGAATTGTTGAGCGAGGTGGAGCTCGAGACGTGCATTGAGCACCGCGTCAGGATTAAACGAGCGAGCGTATGTGAGCAATCCAAGAAACACACTAATGCTCATTTTTACCAATATAGACTAACTTTAATCTCGGTTCAACTTACTCTTCACCCCTTTTTAATTTGCAGAACTAGAAAAAGATGAAGAGTCAGTTAAATCAAGATTAAAATTGAATAACACGGGTAGAAACGAATGTAAGTCGAGACAAAGTCGGAACGACATTATTCTGATATCACATATGAAAGTTAAAATGATGATTTCTGGCTGCAAAATTTGACTGTTTATTACGAATCAAAATAAAGCCATTTTGAATTTTTTGTTGACTTTTATTTCTTGAGAAGACATTCGTGGGCGTAGATGCCTAGATGTCCAGCTTCATGTACCGTTTGCAACACTCGCACGCGCGAAAAACTCAACACGCATTATTTGGAGTCGTAAATTGTTTAAACCCGAGTCACACTACGCATTAAAGAGGACTGCAAATTAAAAATTAAAATTCAACCAATCAGAACGAAACGGATTAAAATTAAAGTTATCTGACTGGTCGAATTCGGATCACTAATTCGCAGTTCCTTAGTTTCCAATGCGTAATGCGACACACATAAAAGTCTCTTTCGAATCTTTGCTAATCTGAAAAAAAAATTATTCATTTGACTAAATTAGTTTAGTTGTCTTTATTTCTTTTGTTGAATAATGTATGTATTTAAGTCAAACATAATACTTTTTTTAGTTAAATACATACATTCTTCATCGAAAGAAATAAAGACAAACTAAACTAATTTTTAGTCTAACGAATCATTTTTTTCCTCAGTGAAGAATAAACTATAACAGAAACCGATAAAACGCTCGATAAGTTCTTTTCCTTTAAATTTATTATTTATTGATTTTTTCATTATTATTGATTATCTCTTCGAGACTTGTAATTGTTCTAAGCTATGTTACTC
>NW_017305884.1:2419182-2419908 GCF_001594115.1 Trachymyrmex septentrionalis
TTTGTAAGTGTTCTAAGCTATGTTACTCAGAACGTCGACTTTTTTTATTCGATCTTTTTACATCAGACTGTTCATCAGCTTCTACTTTCAAATAGTGATTAATTAAAAATAACAAATATCTTCTGTATACAAACAATAATTTTTGTCAATTTTATTTTTTTCGTCCAAAAATGCTACGTTACCACCAGATTTCCATTAGATATTATTTATAGAAACTGCTAAAAAATTGTAAACATTGATGTCTCTAATTGTTGATCTACTAGAAATTATTAATAATTATTAATTCCACAAATAATTATAACAATTAATTACTTTTATTTGTCGCTAAACATAAATAATGTACATTCAAAGTTTCCTTTATACCTGTATAAGCAAAATCAAGACTGTCGTCTTTTTTTATCGTGATCACGGTTCGGTACACACACGACATTGTTATGTTTTACTTCCTATTATGAAAATAAATAATTTATTATTAGAGATTACATAATGTTCAAACAAAGACTCGATTTGGTCATTAAATAATAGCAATTTTAACGAATTCGCTGTCGAGGAAGATAATATATTTTTAGACAAACGTCAAAAGTATAATAATATTTTAATGGAAACAATAAATAACTAATTGTAAGACTTATTACAATTACTCTATGACATACGGTTCTAGACTTCTTATTATTTTCATTTATCCAATTGTATAATATAATTTAATATGTTATATTCTTAAATTTA
>NW_017305884.1:2420008-2435375 GCF_001594115.1 Trachymyrmex septentrionalis
TTTAGCATATTTTCATACATTAAATTTATGTAAATTATCAGAAATGGATATTGTGGTTAAAGATTTTCGTCTATAAAGATAGAGGTTAGATTTAGTTGAACATTTATCTGCGCTTGAAATACGCACAAAATAATGATATTGAAAACGAGTAATTTAATCGCATTCATTTCGATTACTAATAAGCTGCACGTGATTAATCATCCGATTGAAAGCGTACTATGTTGAAATGCATATACGTGTTTTATACAGGAAACATTCATATCAGAACGATTGCATGATTTATTCCATTCAATAATAATCTGATTTACTGTTACGAAACGTTGAACAGAAGTGAAAGATGAATTCGATAAAAAACATAATAAACAAACATGTCACGTTAAAGTGATTACATTACGCTGATTTATTTAGTTTAATAATAAACTGCTTTAGTGCTGTGAAAAAACAGTTGAATAAAAACAGAAAATTTTATCAAAAACACATTCGAAAATAAATAAAAATTTAAAAAGTTCTTTTCCCAATGGCCGCTCCATTTCATTCAAAAATAATTATTGCGTTAAAAAAATTTTAATTGCATTCTTTCGAAATTATTCAATCTCTCGATATAATTTTATCTGTAATCGTAATTGCCAATTGAGAAAAATTAAATTTACTGCTATATCATAAATGAAAAGAAAAAAATTAAGATCGAGATAAGCAGTAATTGCGAATTGTGGTGTCCTCTGTAGATCTTTTTACACGATTATATAAACAAGTATAGTCGATAAGCTAGATAATTTATTCATGATGTTATTTTCCATTTATTTCATTACCATAGTTCAATGAGAAATTGGTATTTTTAAATATCTATTATAAATAACAAAATATAACGCAAAAAGACAAATATATGTAAAACCAAACGCATTTTTTTTTATTTTATGATTCGAACTACTTTATCAAAGATAAATATTATAATGTAATCGCAAAATTTTTCTCGATAGATATACCTAGTATTATCTTATGTACTCAGATAGCATAGAGAATCAAAAATTAATTCTTTTTAAATCCTTGAATTATAAGATTCTTTTTCCGTCCTATGATTCAAAAACTTTCTTAAGAGTTCCTAACAAGATTTCATTTCTACTTTGCTTTTAAGTCTGAGCTGTTTTTCAAATGAAATTGTTAATACAAAAAAAATTTTTAAACAGTTTAATCAAGCAATAAAAAATATAAGAAGTAAAAAAATCAAGAAAATTATATCATGTGCGTATGATAATTTATAAAATAATTTTAAATAAATACAATTTTATTTGTATAGATATAATTTGTCCTATATTAAGGTACACAACAACTTTTTATGTACATACGTATTTTGGAGGATAAATATATATTTGTATTTAACATATTTGTGTTTTAATTGAGTGCGAAGTCATTAATGTCATTTGAGAATGTACTAATTCCCCTCTTTTCCCACCACGATTCTTCATTGCAACTATCAATCAATGTCACTGCATTTGTCGGTCATTATCACAAATTTGAGTACGAATCGTATTGCCTATTATAAATAATATGTAACAGACTCAGTGAGATAATCTCGATCTACGGACACATGTAAAAAATTTGACATGTATGAATATGTATAAATATGTATAAACATATATAAACATAATTTTGACTTTTTT
This sequence comes from Trachymyrmex septentrionalis, assembly GCF_001594115.1. Lineage (NCBI taxonomy): Eukaryota > Metazoa > Arthropoda > Insecta > Hymenoptera > Formicidae > Trachymyrmex > Trachymyrmex septentrionalis. Next base: position 2,421,667 of record NW_017305884.1, read on the forward strand.
TTAAAGAAATATTATATAGAAATACACATAATGCTTTCTCACTTTTATATACACATGCGTTCTCATTTTCCTCCGGTTAAAAAAAAAATTTCCGATTGAGGACTAAATCTGATGATTTTTTTAAAAAGACCACTACGAGATATTAACAATTTCAAAATTTCGGTAATAGTAATTGATCTCGGACAGAAAAGTCGTCGATTTCTGACGGAACAGTAGTTAAAAGAAGCTATAATTTCGGGCCGCTAATTCTGATGCGCAACAACAATATCCGCAATATCGCAATTCGCACAATAAAGTACGAATAATTTTGACCGGTGTCCAGGAAGCTACAAACGGACTGGATCGTCATTGTAACGTATTTTGCGATTTTGCAATTCGGCCAACTTTTTGATACAAATTCAAATGTCCAAGAGAGGCGTCATCAGTATTTGTCTTCTCTGCACGTTGCATGTTTCTTGCCAAGATGTTCACGTATGTTCACAAAAAGAGAGCCAAGCTACCATCTTCATGGTATAACATCAAAGATCTGTTTCCGGTAAGTAAAAAACAACAAGAAAAAACAGATATGGTATTATATATCTTTAGGAAGCCTGTTAAGCCCATATTTGTTTGCATAAAAATACATTTATAAAATAAACAATATTCTATATATTTGTCATATGTAAAAACTTGTGGAAGATATAAGCGTCTATTAGATCTCTCTAATTGGATTATATTTTTCTTCTTTATTGAATACGTAAAGAATTTTCCAAATACATAAAGAACCTCGAAGTTAGATTTTATAGTGCCTATAAATAATAGTTTTATTATTTATAAAGGAGGATGTTCACGTCATTCTAGTTCTTCTGGATAAAAATTATACAAAAATATTATTAAGCAAAACTTAACTTTGATCAAGTGTTCGTGATATGCAATAGAATTCAAAAATTATTCTTATTCTTTTTTAATATACATCTCAAGAGATTAAAATGCCCGTTTAAAAAGATTGGCCTTAGAATTTATTCGAATATATTTTTTGCGCTCAAAATGCACGTATAGAAAATAAATAATTTAATTGCCTTCACTGAATTAATAATTAGTAAGCTTCGCATGATTAATAATCCGATTAAAAGCGCGTTATTAAAATATGCATATGGATGATTTATATTGTACATGTCACATTAAAGCGATTACACTAGGGTTATTACGCGAGTTATCGCGTTGATTTATTTCATTTAATAATCATGTAATTTAATATCGCGAAATATTGAATAAAAAAAAAAAAATTCAGTGAAAAATATATTGCAGTTTATAAAAAAACGTGTCATGTTAAAGTGATTATATCAACTGATTTATTCAATTTAATAATCTTTTGGGCTTTCTGTATATAATAAGTCATTATTCCTAATCATATATCCTAAGTTTTAAGTCTTAAGCCATAAGAAATTGACCAATCACAGTCGAATATGAGAAGAATAATCGACTATGATTGGTCAATTTCTTATGATTTAAGACTTAAAACTTAATTAAGCCTGGATTTACAATAAGTGTTTTAAGCCTTAAACCGTAAGAAATTGATCAACGATAGTCGAATGCAAAGGAAATAATTGACTATAATTCGTCTATTTTTTATGCTTTAAAAACTTATTATAGATTCAGGTTAATGGTTTATTGTAGAAGGCTCGCATTTGGTATCACAAAAAAAAATCTAACTTGAATGAACTCAAAAAAATTGAAATTGAAATTTTATTTTGTTCAAAACTGTACCATCTTACCCTACTTATTTTTCTTATTATTGTTAAATATATTGTATTGTATTCAAAAATTTCTTTAGAAGGTTTGAGGGCCCTGTTCTCATCCATTATTAATGCCAGCGATAATCCACAAATCTTGCGGTATCTTTGAAGATAATGTAAAAGTTTAAAAAGCTTTATTGTGTTATATATTATAATATGTATTGTATGTTAATATACTGATACTATATATTATAATAATAATAGTAATATACGTTTAAGCATCATATAATCTCTATTACTCTTTTTCTTTCAAAAATCTATTTGTTCCTTTAATTAAATACGGGACATGGATCACGTGCTCGATCCGCGTTCACGTATCGCGATTTTGCACGTGAATACAATAAGCTGAGCATATGTCACATATGAGAGAGCCGATCAGAGGCTTCGATCAACTAGTGTTGCTCGACAACACTTAAATTGAATTAAAGCAATGTCCAAAGCGTAACGTCGCTTTTAAGGTCAGCAGAACTGCGCATCGCGACGTCATTTATCGTCAGAACGTACGCCGCGAATGATGGATTTCACCCACTTAAGGGTGCACCAGATACTTTCGTCGATTTTGAAACCGCTCGTATCGGAATCGACGGTTGAAAATAATATTGAGCAAGAAGAGGAGGAGGAAGAAAACGCATAATTTAATGTTCATTATTGAGCCAAATCGAAAGTTTCTAAATAAATAATAAATATGTTGTTCTAAAAAAAGTGATCGAGTTTCATGTAAAATAAAATTCAGAAAAACTATTGTGTAATTTGGTCGCTTTAATTATATTAAATATAATCAAAATCAATCTCCACGAAAAAGAAGAAAAATAGTTTTAAATGGAGTACGTTAATTATCTCGTAACATCATTCAATGACTCATTATTCCACACATCAAACGTGCTAGATAATTTCGAGCACGCAAAATGCGGAAAGTTGAAATCAGAATTTTATGTAAGTTTTCTCATATAATCCTTTGTTCGATAGTGTCGCAGTCGTCACGGATAACAGTAAACATAACATCTCGCGCAATATAAAAAGTAATTTGTTCAAAAATTAATTTGCGATATTTATTTCATCTACAGCATGACGAAAATGAAAATAAAGTACCTGTTGATGCGAAAGGAAATTACTATTACGCTAACTGCGATGCTTCGGTGTGGATGAGGAGCTGCGAGAAAGAAGTGATTGAGCCCCTACGATCGAGCAAAGTCACCGGCACCATCCCGAAATGGCTGAAGGGCACCCTGCTGCGGAATGGTCCAGGCAATCTGAAAGTGGGCAAATACCGTTATCAGCATCTCTTCGACAGCTCGGCTTTGTTACACAAGTACGTTTTATACTAAAATAAAAGCTAGAGAATTTCATTGACATAAATATATTGCGCAGATTCGATATCGCGGACGGTGAGGTTACCTACCAGAGGCGATTCGTCCAGACCGAAGTGTACAAAAGGAACATGGCAGCCCAGAGAATAGTTTACAACGAGTTCGGAACTAACGCGACGCCGGATCCCTGTCAGACTATATTCCACAGGTAAATAGGAGCGAAACAATAAAGATAATCTTGAAATGAAGATAATCTTAAGTGAAATATATTTTTCACAATTATAATATTTAAGAAACACATCAAATCGAGAGAAAGTCAAAATGACTTTATTTTGACGTTGTAAAAAAGTCAAAGGATAATTTTTTGTTACAAAATTTGACGTTAGGAATCAAAGTAAAGTAATTTTGATTTTTTTGTTGAGTTTTGTGTATTTCTCTGGGTAATGGATGGAAAATTATATATAATATATTTATATTATACGTGTATAGACGAATTATATACGTTGACTTTGCTTTGGACAGATGTTTGAAGTCTTGCAAGTCGTCTCTCTATTTTAAATTATTTTTTAAATTATTTTTCAGAGTGGCTGCGGTGTTTAATCCAAACAAAACACTATCGGACAATTCCATGATTTCGATATATCCATTTGGCGACGAATATTACACGTTCACGGAAGCGCCAGTGATGCACAGAATCGATCCAAAGAATTTAGAGACAATGGGCAGGGTAAACGCTCTCTTGTGTGTTCAAATTTAAATATTCAATTTAAGTTTGTAACATCTCAGTTTCTAATATTAATTTGCAGTGAAAGTTCATAATAAGTTCTCTAGTTGCAAAAACTAATTTTTTTCCGTTCGTGTTTCGCAGGTAAACATGTCGAAATATGTTAACATCGTAAATCACACCTCGCATCCTCACGTTATGCCCGATGGTACGATTTATAACGTCGGATTGAGTGTAACGCCGATGGGACCTCGATACAGCGTCGTATGTTTTTATCCCAATTGCGTAACTGTTGGTAAGATATTTTTTCATCACTGAAAAAAAATTTACTATGTTTTATAATAAATGTTCGTTTGAATAATAACTAATTAAACATTTACTTATAATAAATAAATATTTATTCGATAAAAAAAAAATATTTAAATCAAATTAATGTTCTTGTATCAAATAAATATATGTGTTTACATTTAGTAAACATTTAGTTGGTACTATTCAAGCAAATATTTTTATTAAAATTTATTTATTAAAATTTAGTACACTTTTTTAGTGTTGTTATAATATAAAAAGAAATTTTTGAAAGAAGAAACTGGAAGGTTTACGGTATTATCGGCCGCGTAATTAATTTTACAATGGAAAAAATAGATTAATTTTCTCGAGCTTTTACAAGTTCAAAAATATCGTACTAATATACGAGTATTTCAGACTATATTAAAATACTTAAAACAGAAAAATTCTAACATATATATTTATCCAAAATATTTAAATTATATACTTTAATCAATTCAAGTGCGATTATCTTAGATAATTCTGGAAAAGAAAAAGAACTCTCCATGTTCGATCAAGCGACGATTGTGGCCAGTGTGCCGTGCAGGTGGTTGCTAAATCCATCATACATGCACACCTTTGGCATCACGGAGAATTTCTTTATCATAGTGGAACAGCCACTGTCGATTTCGATCGTCCAGATGACAAAGAACCACTTCACACAAGAACCTATGATGAATTCCTTCAAATGGCACGAAAACAAAGGTGTATGTATCCGTCGATGAAATCAGATCGTTATAAGCATGTTAAATCATTATTAGTACGTTAAGATATCTGATGTTCCTGTTATTAGACTCTCATCCACGTGATCTCAAGGAAGACGAGTCAAGTTGTAAAGACTTTTGTTGCGGAGACGTTTTTCTATCTCCACATCATCAATCAGTTCGAAACTCGTAATAAGGACTACATCGTGCTGGATATATGCTGTTATCGGAACCCAAAAATGTTGCAGTACATGTACTTTGACGCGATGAAAGTATGATATTCGCGCAGGAAAAATAACTTTCACGTAACTGATAATTCTTAACGGATGTTTACGTTAATGTGCAGGACATGCATGGGAACGCCAATTTCTCAAAGCTGTTCCGCGCCAGACCGCTACGTTTCGTACTTCCGATGAGAAAACCGAGCTCGGACACGCCATCGGAGCATAATCTTATTACGACTGAAACAGTGCATCAGAGCACGGAGTTCCGAGATGTCAACGGCGATTCTGTCGATCGTAGATCGAACTATGACGTTAATGGCAACGAAGACGACGTTGAATACGACAGTGAAGCTAAATTTTGGCGAGACGAACATAGAAGCGTTCTGCAGAAAAAGCCGGCCGCTCACCGACTTCTCAACGGCAAGATCTTCGTGAAGCCAGAGCTTCTCTGTGATGTCGGTTGCGAGACTCCGCGGATAAACGCGGATTTTCATCTCGGCAAGGAGTATCGATATTTCTACGCGATCTCCTGCGACATGGATCTGAACAATCCTGGAACGGTCGGTACATTTCATGAGCTTCCAAAGTATAACGCGCGTTCGATAAGGGATTCGACAAGTCTACGCCCTTATTATATAATTTAGTACGAAGAGATGTTGATAGCATTTTACTGTGTTAATAAAATTAAATTTTATTCGCAGCTCATCAAGGTCGACACCTTCCAAAAGACCAAGAAACTGTGGCAGCAACATGGTGTTTACCCAAGTGAACCAATTTTCGTACCAGATCCCAATGGAAAGGTATCAATTGAGCGCCATTTTCTTGGAAAAAGTAAATAAGAGAAAATTCAAATTACTTTTCTCTTGCTCTTTTAGAACGAGGACGATGGGGTGATTGTGAGCTCGGTCGTATGGGCGGATAAAGAGACACAAGTCGGTTTGTTGATTTTGGATGCTGTGACATTTACAGAAATCGCGAGAGCTATCTTCGACACACCGGGACCGGTACCTAAATGTCTGCACGGTTGGTTCAGTCTGAACAAATAATCGAATGCAAAAGAAAAATTATTTGAATTGTTAGAGACTTTTTACTATTAATTTTTTAGTATTAAGTTTTGAGTATTAAATTTATCATATGAGAGAGTCAAAGTTCGCAACGTGGCAAATTGTTTTTATTGTTTTAATTGTTTGTGTAAATTATTTTTTGTGTGGAGAAACGTTTTTTTTTCTATTTCTCTCATTTTTCTTTTAAAATAAATTAAGTATTAATTTATTGCATGATTATATCAACCTATCGGTTATCGAAATTTGCTAACATATAGATAATGAAGACAATCTTGAAAATAGTTTGTTCTAATCATTTTTGATTCATTCGTTTTTTTTTTTATAACTGCGCTGATAAATATTGTCAGATACACGAATATAATAAGTCATTTAATGTCTTTTAACGATGCGCAATGTATTTACAATCGGTGGACAATGCCGTTGTATAAGGATGCGACAATACGCGGCGCTGTTCGCCGATTATAATAAATGTAACAATAAATGTACAATCTTAACAAGATGAGAATCTAGTCGAGTGGAATGTAAAACCTTAAACATCGTCAAAAATTTTCGCAGCTCATTGAATGGCGGAATATTAAATTAATATTAGAGCCATATTCTTTAGACTGCAGTAATAACAATAATTATAATACAAAGTTGATTGGTAGACAATATCGTCTCAATTGTACTATTAAAAACTATCGAAACAGTAACTACGATATACATGATCCTTTGCCTCTAATATCCTAATTGATCTAATAGTGAATTTTTTTACAAGAAAATACTCTTCATTCTGATACATCCGAAATGCGACTTTCGATTGTTAGAATACATATCTCAAATAAATTCACCAATGAATTTTTAATGACAATCGAGAATCACACTCGATTTTCAAGTTGAATAATTTCTAAACGAGTTCTGTAGAAATAAACACGCTAGTTTTTAAAAGAAATCCAATGGGCATCTTTCTCGGCTGTTTCTAAATTAAGTATCATGAAGAATGAAAGAGAATTGTCTGCATTTTCTTGCTAAGTTCAATCTATAACATGACGATCTTCTCGTATACTTAAAATTGACAATAGTTAACGATTAATAAATAATAGTCTGGCACAACCATGGTCAGATACTTATTAGCTGAAGGAGCGTCAACGTAGAAATCCTAAATGATCTCGTACGTCGATATTATATTATATTAGGTTCAATTATGCACGTTTTATCACGCGGGAAAGTGCAGCGTCGCTGCTTTTGGCACTACAAATCACTTTCGCTCCATCGAGAGATCCGTTCAGCCGTTTAAAAAACTTACCTTGTCGCTTGTCGATATAGAAACGATAAACTCGCGATTCACAGTGTATTTCATAAATATACTCTCAGCTCGATATCAAGATACGAAAATCCGTCTGATTCCGGTCCAGACCTCGCGCGTGTTCTTGCATCGTGCAAATGTTATTCTAATAAAATATATAACGAAAAAAACATACGTGTTTCACGAGGTTTCCAGATAAAACGATTTAAATCATCTATTAAGATACGAATCTCGATGTGCGAATACATCTAGATAGATCTATCTATCCGATAAAAATAATCCGCGTATACGAACGTGGATACGATCGGTGATCGCATCTCACATAACATTATGTTAGAACAAAATAAGAAATTCCGGAACTGCAACGCTTAATACTATTTCGCGCATTCGCGTCTTGTCTTGGGACTTTAATTATTTCGCTCACCTTAAGGCTTAAGTACGAGAGAAGTGTTTGAGAGAATATCATTACGCGTTACTCGCACATAACGACTCCGTCGCTCTCGAAACGCGTGAAAGGGGAAATAAGGAAGCAGCAAAGGAAAATTAGAATAAAACACGGCTCTCGCATTATTTGGGCCGCGTCACGCGACTACGGCGACGCGGCTATCACAATATAAGCTTTTGCTTTCGATTTTGACACGGCAAAACCCTCAGACTTTGTCCACTTTCTCGCAGTCCACGGAATTTATAGAGTTTATCGTGTTGATGTTCTTGTTGATCTCCGTGTCCGTCTCGCTTCTCGTTAGGCTCGAAAGCGACTCGGCAATGTGTGATTCGGGATGCATCGGCAGGATACCAGCGTTCGCGTCCTCAATGGCTTTCCTGAGCTGCAAAATAAAATCCATATGTAATTTTATTAATGGAATTAGGGCTTATAATTTTCATCCCCCAATCAAGACGACCGTTCGTTAAGTTTTAAGTGTCTTGGCTGGAGAATTGTACCGTCGTGAACCATACCTCCTTCAACGCAACTACTCCGACCAGCCTGCCGATAGCCGTTACATAAGCGTGATTCACGCCGACCATACTAAACAGGCTGTGCACCTTGAGCAAGGACGTTCTTTCGACCAGCTGGAAAGGAGCTGGGTCAATATGACACCTCGAGAAATCCACCTCGAGTGCCATCTCGCTCTCCTCCCATCGTTTCTGATCTTCGGCCGACATGTCTATCACTCTCTCACGAGGCTGATTAACATATGCAAATGTGTTATTTAGACACTGTATTGAGAGGAAACAATTATGTTTGCTCACCAATTGTACTTTCTTCGATGTCGCTGGACTTGGGGCCAGCATGGGCGTATGAGACTGCACGTTCATGACATCTTGACTCCCTCTGGTACCCAGCTCCGGATCAGGATCCACGTCCTGCAACGTGGCGGACTTGCGGAAGATCGCCTCGAACGCCAAACGAATCCTGCGATATATTAATAATTATTCTTCCATGTTTCCATTCCATATTAACATATTTACTATTCTACAAAACTATACTTATTAAAATATTCAAGACGCTTGAAAAAAATAAAATAAAACCAAAAAAGACCGATAGTGTATGCTTTTTTATAAAACGTACAATAGATTGCTGTTTTTTACTATATGAAAAATTGTTGAAGCTAAAGATAATAAAGCGACTCGCCTGCTTTCCGCGCCTGTAACTGTCGTATAAGGTGTCACCGCCGGACTTACTAACGGGCTGAATCCCTTAAGAGTGAAAGAATTGGTCTTCTTCAAAATTGATTTTTTCGGTTGCGATCCAAACACCGGTGAATGGAACGTATGCTGGAAGAGATGCAAGAAAAATATTATATTAATCTACATCGAGGAGAATGATATACAAGGAGAGGAACAACCACTATTGACGTCAAAGTCAACCACACTTGCGCGAACTCACATGATCGGGACCGCTGCCGTTGTTTGCTGACATCGTTAGATCATTAACACTCTGCCTCTGCATCTTGAGAATGTCCGGTGCCGGGATGACCTCGAATCTCGAAGGTCTTCTCGTCCTCTCCTGCTCCCTCAGCTGCCGTTCTATTTCTTCGCGCGCTCTCTCCTCCGCCTCCTTGTGCCATTTTTGTGCAACCTGGAATATCGACGATGATATATAGAAACGAAAAATAAAATCGCGAATGAACTTCCAAGGTATTGGAAATCCTATCACCTGCAACCTTCTCTCGCGACCGATGTGCTTCTCGATAAGCTTGACTAGTGCTAATCGCTGGATCGATCCAAGCAGAATCATGGAGTCTGGATTATCCACCAACGGAAATCCGCGAAGCTTGCGATTTTCTTTTAATATGTCTTTCAATTTCTGATAACTAATACCGTGCCATATGTACTTGACATCGCGGACCATAAAATCCTCCACGTAAACATTGTACATTCCTGCAACAATTAAATTTTTTTACCACCATTTTTCTCAGTTGCGTAAAATCTGTGACAAGTAGAAAATTGTTACGAACAAAATTACCTTCTCACTTATTCCGAATGAAACGCTTTACGAAATAACAATGTAAACTCAGTTAATTGAAAAGAAGATAAATTATCATAAAACGAAGGAAATACCTACCTGAACTGGATGGAAGTAGATCAGGCAAGTAAGGCAATTTCTTGATAAGAATAATGCTGTCGTATATACTAGGCTGTAACAGCGCGGCGATGGCATTGCTAATCAGCACTGCTATCATTATGGGCACGATGTGTGTGATCTGACCGGTCATCTCAAAAATGATGACACTGACAGATATCGTATGCGTCACTGCGCCGGAGAACGCGGCCGCGCCCACTGTGGCATATCCACCTAAATGAAACAATTTCACGACATAAATCTAATTCTTCCCTCAATTTACTTTCCTCTTTAAACACGGTTAAAATTGCCTCACGTACCTAAGTGCCTGGACTCACCATGCATTTTTTTTACACGAAAGTTTTGCTGACACGATTAGAAGAAACATCAATTATTCGCAATAAGTTATTTTTCAAATATTTCAATAGAAAATAATTTTTTTATCTTTCAGTACAAAATAATAAGAATCATCAATAAATAATTACATGTATAAGTATTTAATTTAAAATACCTGGTACAATGGGTGTAATTACTCCGCCATAACGTACACCAGTGGGAAACCAAAGAGCCATGGCTTCACCGACCGTTCTGCCTAGCGCAGCACCAATTTTGAATACGGGGATAAAAATTCCAGATGGTACCGGCACCGTCGAACTTATAATTGAAAAGATAAACTGAAACCGAAGTCCATTTCTTCCATTTTCATCTGTTCTTATTATATAATCTATTTAAGAATATCGCGATCGAGTAATTATGCGAAAAAAAGTCATCTTTTCTTACAGTGAATAAAACAAAACTAAGAAGTCCGCTGAAGACATCGGTATATGATGTCGACCAATGCTTCACGATATTCATCTCCTCGACGCTGAGATTCTCCTTCGTCCAAGTAAAGTTAGTGAAAAGCCCAAAAACCTGATCGTGCGTGTTCAGATCACCAGCCATGAATTGGCCGAGCCCGACGGGAAATGACACAGATGAGATTATCAGAGACACAATGCCGGGATACAGAAAACGGCTGAAATTAACAAATCATTTCTTGATCACGACAATTCAAAATGATCGTAAAAGAAATTCGCGCTGTGGCAATTATTAGACTTTCGATACGCGACTTCGAGTGACTTACTTCTTCTGTAAGAAGCTGTTCATGCTCTTGTTCTTCCGCATGAAGATCACATATTGCCTGTGCAGCCAGACGTAAAAGGCGCCCAATAGTCCGCTGCCAACGCCGATCAGGGCGAAGACGAGGAGCTCTTGAGGATCGAAAGGGAACTCCATAGTGAAATTGGTGGCGAACATCGCTGTGATGGTCTCTTCGCGCTGGAACCAGATTGCCAATAGACGAAACATCGTAGCACCGCAGACTGCGGTGAAGAAACCACGCCAATAGTTCCTGACTGCGAAATACACCGTGGTGACTTCGATGCTGAAGAGGACGCCGCCGATCGGGGCTGCAAAGCAAGAAGCGACTCCCACCGCGCAGGCCGCGGCCAACATCTCACAGTTCCTGCTCTCGTTCTCGTAGATGCCCTGGAAGCTCGTGACTAATTTGGAGAGAAGCGTCGCGACGATGCTGGCGATGTGCACAAATGGACCCTCCTTACCGAGTGGCAACCCTGAGCCTAAAGTCGCCGTCAAGCCGATCACCTTTGGCATATCACGATCTTTATTATCCCTGTCTCTCTTTTGCAGGATTGTCGCGTTCTTTTACTTAATTTCTTAATTTTAAGAAAGTTGTAGTCCAACTTTGACTCGTGTACGCGCGCTTGCTCTTAGTTAATTTTCTTAAGCTCTTTTAACGGGTATAGATTAAATTATTTCGTGAAATAACTAACCTTGGCAATCAAAGTACGAAAAGTCAGGTATTCTTTCAACGCTACACCGCGTAGGATGGTCTTCATTTCTGGGATGCCCGAGCCTATACTTTGAGGTGCAACGATATGCACGAAGCCGGCGCTAAAGAGAATAAGGCACACTGGCATGGACACCCAGGCCAGGTACTTGAAAGCCGGATGCGTTGTAAGATCCTGATAGAGCCATATCCTGGCTGGTGAAACGAGATTAATGTGCTGTATATATCATTGTCAATATTAAAGACTTTGCGTTAACTTCTAATACTTTTACAAAACTCGAGCCCTTTTAACTAAACCTATCTGTATTACCGTTTGTAATTATTAGAATTGAAAATTTTGCAATCATTTTATAATTGTGATCTTCTATTTAGAGATTTATAACGTCTTTATTTTTCATTTAAAATAAATGTACACATAAATAAATAGTAAAATCTTTTTTTTTTTATTATTTAAAATGTGTATACGGTTTGATAATATGGTCCGATATCAACAAATTCTGTAAATATTCTTATAACAAATGTATTAATTATTTAAAATATTTGATTTGGGGATGAAATTTATTTCCGAAAGCAAAGTAGACTGACCGTTATTACACATGGAAATTCCACGATCCATGGCATAACTGATGAGAGCCATAATAATACCGAGGAGGGCAAGAAAGATCCAGTCCTCGCCTAGCCGGGCGCCGGTATGTTTCCAGGTGAAGGCCAGCAGAGCCAGTAGCTTCCGGCACAGAGGACCTCGCCTTGACTTCCGTAGATCTTCGGCCCTCGTTTTATCATATTTTCGTCTCGCTTTTTCTTGATACTTGAGCTTACGTGCCTCTTCCTTCGCGTACTCACCCAGATCCTTCGTGTAGCGACCATACATCTGGAGGTAGCCGGTTTCGCATCATTTTGATTGTTCGGTTGTTAATTAATCGATTCATGCGCAGACGAGAGACGTCAGACTTGCTCATTTGAATTCTGAGCCCACTTTGGACGGTCCATAATTTGAATTAAATGTGAGATTCAATATAATATAGCAAAATATAATTTTTATCTTATTATGATTTTTATATCGCATTTTCTATAAATTTACACCGAAATGTAATCTAAATTTTTCCTTCTTTCTTAGTTTTCTTATAGCATTTGCAAAATATTACTTAGAGAAAATTTTCTTTTTTAATTATTTATAAATAGATATTTTTTAGACAGCTATACTCGCGCGCGTATTATGTTTTATAAAGTTATAATAATGTTTAAATCAATCAAAAATTTCATGCAAGCATGATGCAGAAAAAGTATGTATTGTTAATAAGTATAGTAATGTATATGTATTATTAATAATAGTTGCATATAGTAATTATCAACTAAATATTAAAATGACTTCACTATAATTTAGCATATCGCATTCTGTTAATTACATTGTTTCTCTTCGCATAAGTTATCATAAAATCCGATAAAACTACTCCAATATTTGGATCTCAAAAGTACTGAGTAGTATCTCTATATCTATCGATCAAATTGGACACATGCTATTCTACAATAGACTAGATGGCTTTTCGAAAAATTAAAAAAAATACACAATCAGTATCGTGCATAATTTAATATCGTTTATTCTTTCTTCTCAAATGTTTCGAATATTGTGAGATCTTCTTGTTGTTCCTTCGAATGTAACTTGTGTTTTTTGTACACTAAAAGAAGATAATGTTATATTAACAGCATTATTTTAATTGAAAATAATCTTGTTGATTTAATAATAATGTAACAAAACAAATAAAATTTTAATAAAACAGAAGAATGTTTGTTACATTAATAATGTTACGGCATTAACAAAATTATTTTCGATTAAAATAATGCTGATATAACATCATTTTTTCAGTTGTACGTACTTATTATCTGAAGAAA
>NW_017305884.1:2435475-2440534 GCF_001594115.1 Trachymyrmex septentrionalis
GCTGTTGATATAACATCATTTTTTCAGTTGTACGTACTTATTATCTGAAGAAAATATTTAATTTCGATAAGCTTGCTTCTAACAATAATCGAAGTTGTTGCCAATTAGATCCGCAATTAGAAATTGCCAATTGGTTTAAGTACTTTCTTATGACACTAATCAACGGAGAAATATTAGAGAAAAGCGACAGAATTTTCCTGTTTTTTATTGATGATATAACACTAAAACAATCGTCTTAAAACTGATATGAAAATCATCTCTTATATCATACGGTATAAATACGATATACTATCTATCAAAATGAGCGGTTATCTAATTCACAAAACGGATCATGTCTATAATGTGAATTCTTAACAGATTAATAAAATAATAAAAAATTTTCTGATATACTGCAGGGAATTCTCTAAACGTTTTATCGACGATTGTTCCTATCATTAACTAGCAATAGCCAATGGCAGGACAATCTTGGAAGAAAGCGCGGTTCTCATTGACTTGATCGTTAGTTAACGATAGCGATAATTGTTGATAAAACGTTAGAAAATTTCCGCACTACTGATCGCAACGATATGATCGATGGTCTACGGTTAACGGCCGATTAGTTCATACTATTTTTTCCAAATGTCATTGGATCTGTTTATTTATTAATTTAATATAACTGCAAAAAGAAAGAAAGTTTATATACGCTAAAATTATGTTATTGCATAAATGTCGCTTCGTCATGATTGTCCACACGCTGATATTATTATTTTCTTCACACAAGTAGTGATACATAACGAACTATCACTGGCCGCAAGAAATAATTATACGAAATTGTTCGTAATGGCCATAATGCCATGAAAACTGTGCGCTCAAAACTCTCGCGACAAAAGAGTCTCAATAGAAAATCTACCTTGTCGCGGAAAAACGTAGTGAAGTTAAAATGTGAGGGTGTACTTACAAGATAGCTGTCGTTACAGACAAAGTATGCCCTATTCAAAACCAAAGTCGGCAAAGAAAGCTGGGCGAGGATTTTCACGGATTGCATCGAAGATTCATCACTCGGATAACTCAACTCGTGGTAATTCGAATTTAAGTCCGAGGATGTGTCTTTCTTCGACTTCTCCTCCATTTCGTAAATTACCGCACAATCTTTTTAATCTACAATCTGAAGTTCCGCTACACAATACAGTCAATCAAACGATCCTGATTTTTTCCTTGGAAAACTCACATCTGTCCGTCATTTATAATAAAAGATGTGTTTTATTTGGTTCAAAAATTATCACTTCATTGCAGTTGGTAAAAATCATGTAAATTGTTTAAAACGCTGTTATTTTTTACGTGTTTAAACATGTTTTTTTTTATAATACTGTTTAAAGCATGTTTAAAGCATGCAGCATTAAAAACACAATATTTTATTCTTAAAAAAAAAAAAAAAAACATTTTTTATCAACCTTGCCTCATTGTAATTGAGTCTTACTCAGAGTCATTGGGTCATTAAAATTTTTGAAACTCGATAAATCTCAAAATCCAATAATTTTGATTAATGTTTATAATTTTTATTCTTCGTTTCTTTCGCATTCTTACGCAATAGTTATTTTAAGGATAATAAGTAAAATAAGGATTTAATCAAACAGAATAACAGAAAAATACTAAAAATACTTTACATTCACTCACTTTCTTTGCGATTTAATAAATTCCCAGTATCAATATATTTTTAAATCATCACATAAATTTGTATAAATCGTTTAATATGCACAGAAATCTGTTTTGTTTCTTCCACACTAACAAATTCATAAATTCCCCAACACCATCTGATTTACTGTCTTCAAATGTTACCCAAGAAAATGTTTCGTTGATTAATATTAATCCACTAATAACAAATTTTTTAATCTTTATATTTTAATTTTGCTTATATATCCAGCATAATAAAGTTTGCGTCTGTCACATTTCTATTTGCGCAAGTTCCTGTCCGAATTTAACGACTTGCAATAAAATTGCGACAACGAGTCTGCGTGAACTTTCACGACCGCTTTGAAGAATTCTTTTTTTTATTTTTAACAAAATAATCCCATACATCTGTGCGTGCGTGCACACAAATGCAAACTAAACAGCGTCGTCTCGTAGATGTCTGCTTCAAAGCTCAGCAGAATATTTGTTGAAATTTGGCAACAGTCAAAATCCTTATTTTTAGCATCGCCCAGCCAACGTCAACAGGGCGAAATCCTATTGTTTATTGTCGAATAAGCTGCAACGTATCACCTAATGTTGTAAATTCATCTGATAGGCGTCCTGGTTTTCGCACCATATCTTTTATCGCAAACTGTTTGTATAATCAAACATTAAAATCAATAATGCTCACAGAGAGCCGTCACAGGTTGTAAGTTTGTAACATCGTAACTATTATAATTGAACGCGTTTTATAATCTTTAAATAAATTAATATCATAAAGTCAAATAACGCAATTTACTTGAATAATCCTCAATGTTGGTATAGTAGCTTCAAATGATACTTCTATGACAATTATTAAGCTGTCAGAGTCGGAAATATAATGGGAAATAGAAACTTTTCAAATTAGATATTGAAGACAAAAGTTCAGAATTAATGTGATTGAGTAGATGTGTTTTCTAAAACAAAAGTTGTCAGTTCTACTTGTGATAAACAATTAAAAGCCGTATCTCTAAATGTTTTTCTAAATAGCGAACGTTAAAATGAAAACATTACGAATACGTAAACAAATTAATATGTTTACAAGTGTATCAATAATTGATACTATCAGCATCAAGGATTAATTCACTTATAGATTATAAAATGCGTTCAATTGTAGTAGCTACGGTATTAATTTTAATTATGAAATGAAATTAGAAATTTCACCTAGATTGTATCGAGAATGACCTAAAAAATAAGATTGAAACGTTTATCACTATTAAGGATATACTAAAAGATTTTAATAAACTTACTTACAACCTGTGTCGGCTCTTTGTATATGGGCGCTATTAATTTTTAATTTTAATTTTTTTATTTAATCAAAGCTCATTGGAACTTTAACATTGTTTTCATTGTTTGTATAATATCACTTCTTTCAAAAAATCTCAAATTTGGATTACGTACGTATGGAGTATATTTATTTATTATACAATGCGTCCTATGTGATCTTGCTCAAAAATATACTTGGCACAAGACGCTATCACGCCTGTTATTTATTCGCCACCACTAATATACATTTTCACTCTTTTGATAAATTTAATATTCTCAAAATCTTATATTCACTCATATATTCGATACGGTCACGGTTTATTTATCTACTTCAAATTTATATAATATATATTATACTTTCATCAATCCTCAATAATCAGTCACGCACGTTATCGTGCGAATTGTCTTAAGTAGGTAAAAAAAGAAAATAATAACGAGTAAAAACATCGATAAATATCGATGAGTGACATTTCTTTATCAAGGTAATTTTACGATAATTTAATTTCTTTTTACGCGGAGAAATATATACATGATGTTATCTTAACAATTATCTTATAAAATAAGATCGAGCGACAGAGATAATCGAGTCTCAATATTGATCGCAGTGTCAATGATCTCAATCATATGATGACTGTACGATATTACAATTTTGGCAACATCTCTAGAATTTATTGATGATATAAATATGCAGATGCATCGCGTAATTCCGTCGAACGATATTGCAACTATTCTGTACGATCGTGCAATGACTCGCAAAATGCAAAATACTTCAGGATGTCGATTTGATTTAATTACAAACCTAGAAATCGATTGGTCTGACAGTCATTGTAATTCTCACGCGAAGAGAATCGTGCTGAATCATGTATAAATCGAAGAGATAATACCATTGAAATATTTATAGGTAGAAGCCGCGTATTTTAATCACAATCGATTTAAATATGAAGATATCACGTGAAACAGAGATTAGATGAGATCTGACAAATTTGATTCCTTGGATCAAAATACAGGTGATATCTAACACCGCACGATCGTGACGTCAATGGTGACCACGTTCCACTGGGCAATCGGCCTCTAATCCAATTTTAGTAATTAGGCCTAACCGATACGAATTGGCGATACGAAGTACATTCGAAAATAAATAGGGTAATTTGCTTAAATCATACCTTATAGATATAATTTCGATTTAAAGCTTATATAAGCTCTTTACGCTATAAAATGTAAACAATAATCAACATTGTCAACTATAGTTACATTTTATACCACGAGATCGCAGTCAAACATTTTTAAATCGAAATAATTTAAGCACAGATGCGATTTAAGCAAGTTTATCTTATTACGTAAACGCAGAAATTACTCAAATTAGTCAAATTGTTAATTCGCCCTAAACATTACAACTGTTCTAATTATTTTACCGTGTAATTGGCATTAATATTTATTACTAAAACGATTTTTGCAAATTATTGGCAGTACTCGAAGGTATTAATACCAGCCATAAAAGAGAGTTAAGCCAGGCAGTACAGAGATGCATCCGGAAATTGCACGATTACGAGAGTGCAGCTTCAACCATTGCTATAATATCCATATACATATTACGTATATTATATACATATATGCATATAAACATAGAATATGTACGTGTGTGTATGTGTCATGGTAACATGAGGATCTCTTCATGCTAGTCACGCGTGCTCGATAAGCATAACGAGTCCTTAAGAGCTCATTCGTGCATAAAAGCGTTGCTTAGAAAGGCGTCTCTGCAAAGATCGCGCGTACTCCTTTGAATTATAAAGCCCTGCGGGAATTGATACGCGGGTGCACGAGATTATACGCGCTATTAGAATTTCCTCAAATCCACCTTGGACGCTTTGCATAAATGATATAAATCAGACAGAGTCTCCTGCTACCAGGCAATTTAGATATCTGATGTAAATTAAAGCATTTATAAGAGATATCAGACTGAACTAGTTTATCAGCAGACTAATTTATAATATAACGGTCATTATAACTATTTAAACGATATTACATTTGCTATACATATTTAATAGTGTGCGAAATTTGGCAACGTCGATACGCTGATCTTTGCCACAATTCAATCGCCCGTAGACGT
>NW_017305884.1:2440634-2448233 GCF_001594115.1 Trachymyrmex septentrionalis
ACATATTTAATAGTGTGCGAAATTTGACAACGTCGATACGCTGATCTTTGCCACAATTCAATCGCCCGTAGACGTTCTTGCATTATAAGTACTTAGAAACATCCGAGGCTCCGCATTTACACCGCCGCGAATTATGAAACAGTCGCGAGAATCGTTCGCGATTCGTTGGCAGCTGATCAACTGGTTAATTGCGATGACTAATGTGAATTGTTACCGCGCGTTGTTAAACCATGCCTGTCGGGAAACGTATTGTTTTTGCGAAATAACAGTCAGTCCGAGCGTCGCAATTTTCAATTTGTAACGAGATATAAAAAAGGGACACCTGTCACTCGTATAATACTTGACTTATAGCGGTTACTTAATATCGCATCGTATTATGCGGAACTGCCAATAAATCGTGAACGTCCCGTTTACTTCAAACCTGCCCGAAGTACGAGTAAATCGTAAATTTCGCAACGCGAGGAGACACACCGTAGTACCTAAGTAGGATTAAATGAGAAACATTTATTATAAACTTCTGTATATTATATAATGCATTTTTGTAAGTATATTTTATAAAATATTCATTACAAATAAGCGTAAATGCAATTGTAAGAAAGTATTACACCGTGCGAGATATCGCAGCCAAAAACATGTGTGGATTTATGCTTCTTAAATTATGCAGATATTTATATTGCGATTAAATTGAAAATCCTTTTCATACATTAAGAAAAATTTCTGATTGAAAATGAATGAACCGGAAGATTTTAATCATATCAATTAGAATTCTCAATTAGAATATTCTATCTATTCTCAATTAGAATTATAATAGATTCAACCAGAAAATTCTGATTTGTCCCTTTTCAATCAGGATTCCAAGCAGATTTTCTTCCCAGTGCACAAAAGAGAAATGCAAATTGAGATTTTTTTTCCTCCATATAGTTTTGTGCAAATATTAAGATCCACGCCGGTCGGCGCTTTTAAATTTGCTTAAAGATTTCGACGTGCACTAGATATTACAAGACAAGGTCGATATTTCTCGGATGATATGTGACGTCAAGATTGATCGTGTACATTCCGGTCAAATATTAAGGATCAACCACTTTTTTGTAATGCACTCACATAATGAGAATCAAGAGTGTCTTGGCACCAATAAGATAACGCGAAATATAATAAAATAATATGTATGTTAAATGTCGAACTTGACATCTTAAAATTATGTCGTTAACTCTTAGAAATGCTTTGCATAAAAAGAAAATATGCACGTTCCTTCAATGCAGCCGTATCCAATAACCGTCTCGCAAAATCATTTATTTGAAATGTAGTCTCGCCTACTTGGCAATTGTCCAAAGGTCGCGCTATTGGGTTCAGTGTTGCAGAATGCAGTTTACGAACCATAGAAAATCTCAAACAAATCGTCGTGTCGTTGTGTCGAAGCTAGTTGAGTCAGTAATTTAATTAGGCAATATTAATTCCAGACAAGAAACGTGGAACTTAAAGTATATCATAAAAGCATATGTGATAGCAAATAATCTGCTAAAATATAAAATCTTTAACGATTATCGTATATATATTTGAATAAAACATCAAAGATTAAAAAAACTTGACAAAAAAAGAGATGTATTACAATAAATATTCAACTTAACGCGTAACGAATGTTGACAAATAGTCTTGGATTTGTTTGCAACAATATTTGCGGTTTAATTATAAGCTATGGTCATTAACGTTATTAGCAAATTTTACTGCAGTAAACTCATAGTCATGTAATACACGATTGTAAATGCCTTCAATTATAGCCTTTGGCTATAAATTTAAAAATCGTCACTGAAATAAAGTGTACTTTGAAACATTGGAAAAACTAGCGATAAAGCGTTTTAGTGCGGCTATTTCCAAACTGCATGCTCATATAAGCAGCATACGCTAATATTTGCGGTGACTTTGAGGAACAGAAGAAGACTGAAAGATCAACTCATTTCCAAAAGAGAACTGCTTACAATCGTGTTAATATAGTCGAAAGGATCAAACTCTTGCTGCTCTTCATCAGCATATGCTGGAGGACACGGATAGAAAGCTTGCGACGGTCTAAAAAAAGATTCCAGATTCAAATTTTGCTACTTAATGTCATTAATCCCATTCTTCCATTTTTAAACAATTTTAATATAATATTAGAAAACTGGAATTGTTCATTTGCTTCTAAATCCGCATCCAATTATTTGATCTTATCCGTTTCTTCGAAAATTTTTTAAATTTTGCGTCCAAATATTAAATTTCTTTTTCTCGAAATTTTGGTGCTTCTTTGCCTTTGGCTATTAAGATATAAGGAAGGAACATTCCGCGTGAATGTACCTGTGTGGTCGATTCCGCCGATTTTCCTTTAACTTCGCCATTAGTCTCGTGAACTCCTCCCATTCTTTATCCACTTCCTCCTCGCTACCTTCCGGATGTAGAGTCTCCTCCAGAAGTTCCTTCTTCACGGTTTGACTCGCCATTTTTGCGCTGTTCGCTCGATCGCGTCGATTTCACAGATTATGCACCAGCGCGCGTGCAGTCGTTCGATATTTCCTCGCGATGCATTAATATTTTACGGACATCCTCCTCCGCTGCATGCTAAATATATAGTTCCATATTCCCCAGAAAGAAAGGAAGAATCGATCGACAGCCGATTGTCTCGCTTCGCCGTGCCCGCGTTTTTGCGACGAACCAATTTTCTCGTGATACATTGAACTCGTAGAGTTTCGCCGTGTCTTTCTTTTTCGTGGAATAGTCGCAGTAAAACCGATCCTGGAGCCTTTCCGTGAACGGGGGCGGAGGGGGGAGGGCGGAGGGGATAACGAGGAAAGGGACTGGCACCGTAACACTGACACCGGATATACGCTGGGAGAAACGCGACAAATCGGCAGGGAGGAACGTAGAAAGTTTGAGAATCGCAAGCGAGAACTCGTCGCACACGAAGTCAGTGAGTCACACTGACAGCGAGAGACGAGAGAGCCAACCGTGCAATTCTCAGATAGAAGGCCCTATAGCCTGGTCCAATTTATGGACTCATTAGATCGCACTGACAGCCGTCGACGTAGCACACGTACATACACGCGCGATTTTCCCCCCACAGCCGGTTAAATTGCCCATTGTCACCTTGCGCACGTCGTAGTGCTGGAAAAAATCTTCTTCGTCAAATCCAACATTTTAATTTAATTCGAGTATATTAATTCAATTCAGAAATACAGGTGGTCACTATTTGTCTATGAGAGCAAACTGTGTTTACATTTACATGATCCAACACTTATTTTTTGCGTTTAATCAAGTCGACCATTTTATAATTTATTATTAAAAGATGCCAATAATTATCAATCAACGTCCTACAACAGTTCGATTCAACAGTTCGATTTAAAAGAGAAAGAGAGGTTTAAAAGTTAATTTGCGTGGGAGAAAATTTTTGTGACACGTGTGAGAAAAGTTTCTGCTCGATTCTCTGTAGGCAACGGAAATTTATAAAAAAAATTATGCGCTATGCATTGATTGTAAATGTAACTGATTCTATCAAAGTATTGCCACGAGAGGAATCTTATTGGCAGCATTTCTAGTAGCGACTGTACGAAAGCCGTACACGACAATTGGCTACTTCCCTCGACGAGGGCTCGTAGGAAGCTGCCTTCAAAGTCATGAGTTATCATTGACCAAAATTACCACGTAATTTGATGGATGGTCGTCTTAACCAGCGCCGGCCGTCAGCTCCGATCGATGACATCTCCGATATATCCCGGTATTATTTTTAATTCTACATGGACATCACATTTGCAATGTCCATCCACAACTTCACAGTATATGACGAAATGGACACAGTGATCGATTCATAAGGAACGAATATGAAGTTTATAATTTTGCAGGATATTAAATTGATCTTGTACCGTCCAAAGTAACGTATAGTCACACGATATTAAAGACGAGATATCGTTACGTACCTCCTCGCACGGTGGCCGAATGTAGAGTGATTCTCGAAAGCGAGATGTAGAATAATTAAACAAGATCCGGCCGCAAGAAAGGAGCTAATTGTTGACCGATCGGGCTGTAAAAGTCGTTTGTTTGCCGTCTTATTTCTACATTGGACACCGAGATGTGCAAAAAGATAATACCGTGCGCGTAGGTACGCTCAAAAGCTCCGCCGAGTGCGCAAATTTGCGCTACACGATAATGTAACTTCCGATACGCCTCTTTCGTCACGGCTAAGATTCACAAAATGTTTTATCACGCTTATTCTTAATCATGTCAAGGAATTTGGAAATTGCCATGCGAGAGAAATAATAGCGGAAGAAAAGAAGCGGCAATTGATCGATATCGATAAATGTTACCTGCATTTCCAGAAATATCCAATCCATTTGAATAATATAGACGGACGGCAAGTATCGCTTATATTTTCTTTCTGCACATCCGAAAGCACGAAGCACAAAAACTAAGCTCATGAAAGTACAAAATGGGCCATATATACGATATATCTCTTTGGCGACGTCTGATTAGTTGGCCTAACAATTAGATATTTTTGTACGTCATAAGAAAGACGTCAGAAGATGTCCTGACGACCTTCTTCGATTACAAAAATATTATTTCGCCGAGTTTTGCATATCCATGACTGTGGTGTTAATTAATTCATTTGTGCAACGCGAGAACTTCGCGAAACTGCATCGAACAGGACACTGTAAAGCGATTCGCGAAGAAATCATGCAGATTGAGCACATTTTTGCCGATCGCGATCGCTGATAACAAATATCAATAACAATCGTAGTAATTAATGAAGATGAAGAGATGCGATGAAGAATCCTGAAAAGTGCGTTGATTCATCGTCAGTATAAACCCGAGATAAATTTTTTCCGAGAACGAATTGACCTCTCACTAGTCTCCGAGTGATCAACAAGCATTCTCGCACACAAACATCATTGTACGAGAATTAATACGTTTTTTTTTATCTTTATACTTTTCCTTGTGATTCGAACATATTTTCGATATTTCTCATCTAATGTCCTCACGTTCTTGCTTTCGCACGTGACGGAAGTTCATCAATCATCGCAATATTATGTATCGTCATTAAATACTTCGATTTATTAAACCTGCTGTATTAAACGCGCGATTGCAGTTACAACAGACACGGATGTAAATGCAAATCGAATGTTATTCGTTAAATCACAATGTCTTCCCGCTTCGCCATTTTTTCACGTGATCTCGCTTAAGTAATAAAGTCTTTATCTTCAGATAACTGAAAAGCATTTCTTACGTACAAATAAAAGATATAGAGTATTTATAATGTACACTAGAGATATATATCAGCGGGCGCTTCATTCAGCAAACATTAAAGGCGGTTGAAACGGCGTCATGGGAATGGAAGTCCCAGAACGCCACGGATGTCCCATGGGTTCCATGACCCCCTGACAGTATGTTAGATCGCAGTGAATTAGTTAATGCGAGTCACATGGAGCGGCAATGAATTATCGTGCCCGCGATGTATCAACAGTGCAGACGACTGCATTTTGGACAGGATCGTTTGTCCAGTTATTGGACCTTCCTTCCTGTTTAGCCACGACGGAAAGATGAGTCACATCGTGGACTCAACAATTCTTATCGTGTTCCTTTTTCCTCCGACAGATTGCACGAGCGCGTAATTTGCAAATCACATGCGTGATATGAAAATTTTGTGTCGTAAGACGCAATATTAAAAAAAAATTATTAAGCGCGATGTAATAAATAAATTTGAACGGTTAATGTATACGATAAATTTCGACGATTAAAGAAAATAAATAAAAAAATTATTTATCTCAATTGTATATAGAAAATTAAATATTTTACAATTAATTACACAATTACAATTAATTCTAGCAAAGCATTAATACTTTTTGCAAAACATTCGTGGATTTATTTCTTCGAATTACCTATTGATAAGAAAATATCGTGATTATTGAGCGTTTAGTTTTTAAGAGATTCAACAAAGAGATAAATCTAATTAACGTCAGCTATGATGCTATTAGCCTACGGCATTTTTAATGAGTCATATAGTTATCTCTTAGCCAATCGCGCTTTGCTACTAATTCGTCGATCATCTGTCTGAGTCACAGGATACAAATTCTGCAAATTTTTAGAAACAAGTTTGAATTTTTATTTTCGACTTTATCGTTAACAGTGATAACGTATAATGATTTCGTGCAACAACATATTTTTCATTTAAGTATTTAATTACTTCTAGGATCGGCGAGCCGCGTTATCGCATGAAAAAGCAAGATGGAACAGCATTTCATTCCTGTCTGCTCGATAATACGAGGACAAACAAAGCGTGCCGAAGATAACTTTTGAACCTCCTGTGCATTTGCTGATTCCGTCCGACTGAAAAATATGCGAAGTCGAATCGCTCGTCACGGTCGTTTATCTCGCAAAAAGCAGAATGTGAGTATAAGTAGTACATTCATTTTGAAAATTAATGCGTAAATTTTTCTAGAAGGAAAATGCAATATAACAATAGGTTTAAAGAAACGACTGTAAAGAATAGATTCTAAGATCCACGCTTATCAATGGTTGATTAACGCGTGCGTATTCCTAAGAGTTTTCCGTAAAATCGCCTTTCTTAAGACTGATTCTTTTCTTCACATATAATCGCTTACGTAGATTGTCTTTTCGAAATAAAGTCAATGATGATAATTGCGACCAACCTTCGCCGCGAGAAGCTTTAATTTTATTGTACTCGACGAGTACTGTAGTTTATAGCGCTATTCCAGAAGCATTTACAATAATTTACGAAATTTCATGAGATTTTTAGAAATACACACACGAGAGAGATAATCATAATTCGATTTTTTTAACATATAAGAGACCATAAAAAACATATATTATATTACGTCAGATTTCTATCGATACATAACCGAGAGAACGCAACATTGCAATTTTAATTCCAATTTCAAACATGCAACATATATTTCTGTTCGATCTTTCGCAATCTTTCGCAATCTTTCGATCAATCGACGGGACGGAATACCAATTTTGTCAATGAATTCTCAAAGATCTATTTTTGTGGTACAAATCTGGTGAGGAAATCAGATGTTTCAGTGCTGCTTAAGAAAAATCTGTAACAAAATCTTTGACGGAAAATTATTGTAAAACGGATCTCTGACTCTTAGACTTCATAGGACAAATTATTTTTTTTTATCTACTCATATCTTTCGTTAACTAACTTTTGATTTTGAGAAATTAAAAACAAATGTTAGCATTTACATCTTATCCTCTTTTGATAGGAACTGATAATGCGAATCAGACGCCGCGTCTATGTCGCTTGATAACCCTATTTACTGTTCGAGCTAAAAAACGAGCAAAATTAATAGGGTTCTTGCTAAATCTAAAATTAATTTATGAGAATATATTTTACACGAGTATTGATAAAGAAAAGGAAAACTGTAATTTAACATTATTGTATACAATGATTCTATTTTTTATGGTTAATCTAGTGTACACTTTTAGAACTTAAATAAGATAGGTATATGTTTGGCGAAAGTGTGAAAGAGAATTCTAGTACAGAAATAAAAAACAGACCTAATATTATAAGAAATATATATATATTAGGTGTACAAAAAAGTTCTGAGCTTTAGATTT
>NW_017305884.1:2448333-2467567 GCF_001594115.1 Trachymyrmex septentrionalis
GTATGTATATTTATATTTGTACTTTATTTATATAAATTTACATGCGCACAAAATCTCTTTTCAAAAAAGGCACCACCGCACAAGCAAAAAAATGTAATTAATTTGTAGTACTTATAAATTAATGATCTTGAATGTCGCGTGTTTTTGCGACTTATTTGTTTTCAATAATCTGCCATGTTTCGTATTATCGACACCCACTTACAAAGACGCAACGACTGTAATCGAGAACGAGCGGACAAGTCCAAGGCCGTCATCATCATCGACTGGCGATCAAACCGCAGCGCTGGTTATATCATCGTAGCGAACGTCTCATCGTGTCTGCTCAAATCATCGAATTGCACACGCGATCTGATTTGCCTCGGCATAAATATTATTCGTACAATTCTGAGATTGATATAAATGTCTCATTGGCTTTCATAAGTAGGTCTTACATCAGTCTCGTTACGTTATATTTGGAAGTAACCATTTTATAAAGCGCATATTTTTGGGTGCAATTCAAGTAGAAAATTGTTAAGTATTACATAATGTTCATATATCAGTATCAAAATAGATACTCTTTTATTTTCTTTATCACAATTAAATTAGCGCTTAATTAATTTTCAATTATCTTTCCTTTCATACTCTATACTGAGGTTTATTAAAAATAGACGAACAATCGATATATAAAAGAAATGAGATCCGATAGAGCAGATTAATTTTTTGCTGATAAAAAATCAAACAGATTCACGGGTTTCATCGGTCGTACGCCCATGTGTTTAGCGAATTCTTCCGAGGCCTTTAATTGATTTGGATGATACGTAATTCCGCCCTCCTTGTCGACCTTTTTCATGTGTTGTCTTTCGGGATCACCGGCGACCAGAACCTGCTTCTCGCCGCAGGTGGGTAGCTCTCTCAGCTGTTTCAGCAGGGTCGTCAATCTCTCTTTCGACCCGCACGCAAAGGCCTCCGGATTAATGGCCATAAAGCACTGTCCGAGATCGGCGATTTTGTCGTCGGACTTCCAAGTGCGGATGTTCGGTCCGAAAAGACTTCCACTTAGGATACCGCAGAGTATCTCAACCATCAGACCCAGACCATAACCCTTGTACCCAGAATTGTGTTCGGCGCCACCAAGAGGCATCAATAAAGAAGCTTTGTAAGCCTCTTCGGAGTCAGTGGTCACTTTTCCGTCAGATCCGAGTGCCCAGCCCTCGGGAATGCTCTCGTTCTTCCGAATGGCCAACTCGATCTTGCCCAAGGCAACGGCGGTGGTCGCCATATCGAGAACGAACTCGTCGCCGTCGCAGGCGGCCATGCCCAAAGACAAGGGATTCGTTCCTAGAGCGGCTTTCATGCTGCGCGTCGGTGCCATCAGCGGACTCGTGTTGGTGCAGGTGAAACCGATCAGTCCTTGTTCCATCGCCATCATGGTGTAGTAACCACAGATACCGTAGTGATTAGAGCCACGTGCCGCCACCATGCCGATACCGAATTTTTTGGCCTTCTCTATAGCAAGCTCCATGCAATACTTGCCGACCACTTGACCTAACGCGTTTTTGCCATCAACGAGGGCTATCGCCTGAAAGATATGAGATGCAAAACATCTAAATATTATAGCTATACAAAGACTATAATTCCTAAAGTCTGGCGAGTCTGGTGGAATTTGAAGTCGTAAATCTAGTTTCGCTCTCGTATACTTTTCTGCAAAATTGCTTCTTCATCGAAAACAAAAAATATCTTGTACGCGAATTGAAAATAAAAATATTTTATACGTGAGTTTCTGTATAATAAGAGATTTGCGTTTATTGCGTTTGATTTGCTAAATACGTATCACGCTCGACGCACTTGAGTGTAATCGAAGGTAATCGTATTATATACGCAAGCGCACATATTTCCGATGACATCTGCAATTCTCGCGAGTAAAGATACGCCTCGGGAAGTAATTAGAGCCGTGCTAATTATTGTTCACACATTTATTACTGATCGCCAAATTACCGGCGCGTTTATCCGATAAATTATCACGCACGTGCTTCCGACCCGATGCCGTGCTGGCGATTTTCGCAATGCTGTTCTAAAAGGTAATTACGACGGCAGTAATTAACGTTCGTGTTGCCAATTGTCAAATTGCCAATAGAACTCTATTCAAAAAGTTTCTGTTTTAAGGAAGATAACACAAATGATTTTATCCAGTTGAGGACAAAAATACAATAAGCATTGATACAAAACAACAGCTTTACAGCAAAATTACAACTACTTAATATTTACGACTGATTGAAAACACGATAAAGGAAACGTGTAAGATACACGAGTCGGCGACAAATGCCTTTATCAGCGAAGAAAGCAAATTCTATTAATCACAGGAACGAGTATCTTATTAGGTCATCAGTTGTTAAGATATGAAGGTCGATCTTACAAGAGCCGCTTCAGAGAGAAGAGAAAAAGTTATCCCATCATCGTTACTGTGGAACAAGTAAACATCATTTTTTATGGTATCAAATGTACAACCTTCTTATTGGCTCGAAAAACATTTACGTCACTGATGACATTCGCTGCGATCAATTGATAACAAATATCTTTATACAAATATATATATGAATAGCTTCATACATTAGAAACATGAACAATTATAAAATTTCGAAACGAGTGTGTGTGTGTGTGTGTGTGTATGTGTGTGTATATGTATGTGAGACGAGTAAATTATACAATTTAACCTCTTCAGACCTGATTTTAATGGAATCATATTAAACAATTTTTTATTTCAATTCAATAAGCACTTTAATAAGTAATTCATTAACAAATTAATTTTTTTCAAAATTTAGGCTATTTTAATATCTCAAATGATGTCGATAGTACTAAATAATTTCAATGGATAATGTCTTCAAATCTGATGTTACATATACACAGGATCTGAAAGGATTGGTGATCCCTCTTTTGCCGCGATATTCAAATTCCACCAGCAGCACCGAGAAAAGTCCTATTCTTTTTAGCTGAACTTTTGCACCAGTTCATCTTTCTCCCTCTTCATTCCTCTTGGAGAGAAAAAGAAGAAAGATGAATTGGTGTAAAAGTTCAGCTTAAAAAAAAAATAAAAAAAAAAAAAACAGGTTTAACGAGAGAGATCCGTGCGAACCTGAAAATCAGTAACAATCTGCGGTCGAGCGGCGGGATCGGTGATTCTCTTTTCGATGTCCGTTACATACATCTGCATCCGGTTCATCCCATGGCTGAAATGACCTCTGTAATCCGCTGTCATTAGATGATGACCGACGGCGCGCCCGTCTTCCTTCGTGGTACCGGCCTTACACATGCACTCCTCGATAAACCTAATGACCTCGTCCTTAGGAATGACCTTCTGGTCGTAATCCTGATTTCCGGTGGACGTCATTCCGGCGGCAACGGTGCGCGCGCGTAACGGCGAACTACTCGTTAAAAGTTCCAAGAAACGACTGAGCGTAGCTTTACGTATTACAGTCAACATCTCTCGCCTCTGATTCTTTCTGTACGACCTCGCTTTATCACACGGATTCACCTTATCGAGGACGGATAGCTGATTCGCTCTATCAATCGAAAGTTAAATCTTGTGCATATAGCTGTCCTAGTTACGATCTATTTACTTTGTGTTATCACTTATCGATCGTGGCGAGAATCAGAGATGCACGATTATCTTCAAATTTCAATTTCTCCTCGATGTTCGATTTTAATAATGATAAATTGATGAGCGCAAAGCACTGATTGTAGATAAGAAATCGATATGACTTTTGTGTTTTTATTGCGTTTACGCAGTGAAATATAATCTTTTGTTTTTCAACTCTCTGTTCTGCGTACTGCCAAGCTTCCTTATTTCGTTTAAATTAAGCGCCAGATTGCATAAGAGGAATCACGTGTTTGACGTTAGGTTAGTCATGATTACGTGTTATGTCAGCTGTTACAGAATCAGGCGAATCGATATTCTCCATTTACAACGATTTTCTTTCATGCACAGAATTAACTTCGCAGAAAAAACTGTCGGCGACGCTAATGTTCTCTTCTAGGAAGAAATCACGAGGAAAAAGACTTCTGTCTATACTTTCAAATATAACGTTTGACGTGTTCCACACGCTACGTTACACCATCGTCGACATTGGCGTTGACTAACTGGCGAAACTGCAACGCCTCTGTTGGCGGTAGCTTCAAACGCCGTTATCATTATTGAAACAAAATCATCGACAATAAAATTAATCGAGAGAGAACATTACAAAATATCATCTTCTAAAAATTCGTGCAAATCGAATATCCATTTCTTTACATTATATTTATACACATATTGCATAGAACTTGGAATAAAGATTAATCTTAAGATTGATATCTGCAAGATGGAGAAACATCTACTATTTTTTAGTCAAAGATTATTATTATCGTATTACTTTTCATATATATGTCAGATTTGAACAGATATCCGATTATTTCACAACACGATACTAATGTCGATAGATTAGAAAAAAAGACATTTTTTTCGTTATAGATTTCCTTCGAAGATTAACAAATACGAATAATAATGGTCAATCGTAATTAACGATAATTATAGCAATACATATAATGAATTCCTTTTTTTCCCCAGATAAAACGTGGACATTTTGAACGTTGCAAATCGATTGCTGAATCATTCGCTTCGCACAATTAATTATAATCATACATTTCTAATTCTGGAAAATTAGACCGCGGATATGAATCGCGTCGCGAACAAAATGCAAAAAGAAGTAGCGCGAGATCGGGTTACGTAAAAAAAAGACATGTATTCTTTTCAAGATACGAGATCGACACGGTCCACCCACGTCGATCACGCACGTGGTCCAATTACGTACAGATTGGCGTTTTGTGCAATCGCCACGGATCGCACACTGGACATAAGGAATAGAATAAGTTCACAACAGGGCGAGTCACGCGACGTCACAATCGATTCGTCGCGTCCGTATCTATAATACTCTTTTCAATTACTCTTGCAAACTTCAAGCTAGATTTGTAGAATCCAGCTTGAAGAAACTTTGAGACAGGACATACATAGGGTTAGGACTCATGCCATTTCTATGCAATCAAATCGTTGCTGTCCATTATTCAAATGTAATCTAAATTAATCAAATAAAATATCGAAATGACTTTATTTTGATTCTTAACATCAATAAACAGTTAAACTTTGTAACCAAAAATCGTCATTTTGACTTTTATAACGTTAAAATAATTTTGATTTTCACTTGATTTAGTGTGTTTCCTAAATGGTTATTGCCTCCAATGAACAATTTTTTCAAACATTTGCATCAAGAACTAGTAAAAAAATTTATTTTTTAAATGCCACCTCCTTAAATTTGTCGCCTCTGCATAGTTCAGGTTAGCCTAGGCACTAATACGTTCCTGTACGTACAATGTTAACAAAAACTGTCGCTATGTCAGGTCGAACCGTTATACTTCGCAAACGCATCGAACGATTGACTGTGATTCTTTAAATCAATCGCATGACGGACTATATCATTCGCGACTGTAAGAACTTGTCATTCGGCCACCTTGAAACTGTGGCCTTTCACTACTTTGCAAAATTGCTTATCACAATACTGTTCAGCTCTTTCAGATTTCAAATTCACGAATTATGTTGCAATTCAAGAATAGAAAGAAAGAAGAGACAAAATTACACGTATTTGCAGTCTTCTTCAAACATTTTGCAATTTTTTTTTATATAAATGACGGAAGTTCACTTTGATTCAGTAAAAAGGCCATCAAGGTTTCACAACTATAATTATACATCCTATTTATTTATAAGGGAGATTCACAGATTTTATAATAATATAATAATATTTTCAACTCTCAATAAAGAAACGTCATATTTTTTAAAGTTCTTTAATTCTAATATAATTATATTTCTTTACTATAATCTTAGATACACAACACAATTATTTTAAAAGAATATGATGCATTAATTGCATGTGTTTTAGAATGCAATTTGCAACGTTATCGTGAGATTAATCGGTAATAACGTTTCCACGCGAAACTGCGCGAAATATTTGAGCGAGATAAGAAAGTAATTCTTCGATTAATTCCGACACGACAGTATGGGTGGCCATAATCGCTCCAGGCGATTCTCGTCATCTTCGTCCCAGAACTTTCGCGATCCCAAACTCTTATTAATTAATCTCTTTTTACAAAACCGTTATCGCCACAAGAGACGATTCTAGCTTTCGTCGTTTTTATAGACGATCGACATTGGACCGACGACGTGACATATGCAAGGACGTATTATCGTGGAATTCTAATCATAGCGATATAATTGACTTATTATTTTTCGTTCTCGTTGGGCGCTTATCTCGTTCACGAAAACGAGATGTTCTGCAAGAATGTTAATACGCGCGTTAATAGATAATGAGTGAGCCCGTTGTTATGTAATATTAACAAATTGGAGTAAGAGGGAGTTTGCAATATAGGGGTTTTAATTAGAGATCTAATCGGCGAGGTGATTAGATTAGTTAGCGTATTGATAGTGTTTTGATGACTGCGTATAGAGTATTATGTAACTGCAATGCGCATGGAAATATAATATCATTAACCTATATTATTAGTCATGAATATTTAATTATTATAATTGTTGTCACAAAGAATTGTACAGTCCGTATATTTCCATGAAAGAACATCTGAAGCAGTCGGTCGTACAACACGTGCATATCTCACGTCAAAATCAAATCGAGGCGGTTTGCCAGTGATTCATATACCGCGGCATACATTTGTGAGATTACATCATAAATATTTAATTTCATAAACATGATTACGAGTTAAGCAGTGAATTGACTGAAAGAAAACATTATGCGACAGCAATTCGGAATATTAATTTACAAAAAAAATATATATATATACAATCTTATAAGCGCGATGAAAAACATGTTCTTTGCTTTTTTATCAAATTTAGTTGTATCAGATTAAGAAGTGGAGAATTTAATAAGATAAATATTGAAGTGCATATGTGATGGCACACAAATCATTGTTTTTCATTATTAATATAACATTTCGAAAATATTTCGCGAATCGATATAACGTTAATTGGTAGATAAATTATATGAGCGGGAATAAATGTTTTGATCTAAAGCATATTTAAGGATGCGCGTAAGGATTTATGACGTAATGTCAGCTTTAATCACCGATGCCCTGTCTTCTCCGAATAACTCTCATTAATTATAAACACGCATTACGATTATAGATCACTCACGTAAGATATAAATTATAGGTGTCGAATTTTAATCAAATAACTTTTAATTGCTCAAGTGTCGATCACGTGCAAAGTAGCACGACGAGAGTAACGCGATTGACAAGATAGATGAAATTATCGTAATCTTTCACGGATTGACAGAACGATTAGAAAAAAAACATTCAGAAAATACAGAAGAACCGTAGAAAAACAAGTTTTTACGAGAGAATGTCTTTTCTTACGACGAATTTGTTTCATATCTTTGCTAATTTCGAAAGACATATTATCTTTTAATTCTACCTTTGGCAGTTTTGTTCTACATAAAATCGGAATGACGTAATAAGCATAAACAAGAAAATAGGAAGATTATCTCGAGGGTTATAAAATTTCCTTAAATACACCGTTCGCGCGTTACGAAAGACACGCCTATCTTAGTCTTATAAAGTAAATTGCTCTTTACATTAAGAGGCGAGATACGATAAGCGTGCTCGCAATTTAACAATAATATATGTAGACTATATTAATAATAGGCGTCTTTAAATCAAGTAATTTACATAATTGTTCAATTCTTCTTAAAGAACGCAATCTTTACACTTAAAAGATTCTTACACTTGTTAACACAGTTGTATTTGCGATTTTAAAACGTCTTCACGAAAAATTACAATTTCGCAATTTTCTTATCATCGCTGCTCTCCTTTCATTTTTATAATAGTCTCTATCAGGTCGTAATTCAAAATATCAGTTTTATTAGACTATGAGGAAACGGACGGGAATCCGCAGGTGTTGCATCTGCGACTAAGGCGGCGAGTTCGCGAAGAGCGTGCATATGCGAAAAATTTTGCAAATGACACCAGCACATACTCGTACATGGGATGGCGAACGGCGGTTAGAATTATTGCACGGGGTGCTCCGCATAGCGATGCGTTCGAGGTCACGATGCATTGTCATCTCGTTCGAAAGCACGCGGAAAGTCTGAAAATCCCAGGCAGACTTGGCAGGCAGTGCAACAAGCGATCTCGCGAATCTTCTCTACCGACTCGTTGGAAAATAGAAAAGAGAGCAGATGGAAATAGAGAGCGGCATTAGAATCTCTGTGACCCTTTTCGCAACAGCTGGACAAACTTCGCAGTCTCAGACTGAATTTAATTATATTTCATTGATCTAGGTTACGCGAAAATATTTTTGTTATCACGTTCCATTTCAGCGTCGCAGATTGAAATTTTAAACATGTCTATGTAAATAGAAGCGTGTTGTAAATAATTTACATTTCGTTAAAATATATTGACTAATTTGTAATATATATTACTAAAAAAAAAAAATTCCGATTTAGCGATATAAATCTATGCAAAAAAATGTAATTAAAAATCAACTTTGAAGTAATCAGCGAATTAAGGAATGTCGATATGCAAAATTTTGCGAATGATACAGAAATATATATATATATATCTACTTCTGTCGCACATAAATAGATTAAATAATAAGATTTCTCTGATAAAGAGGATATATGATATGCATTCGCTGTGAAACTACATCCGTAGTATCAAGCTGATCGGAAATGCTGTCATTTCAACTTTCTAAACATTATACCTCTCGCAATTATCACTTTACTAATGTATTTATATTATGCATAATATCGTAAAAAATACGTAATACTATAAATATTAATGTAAAATTTCATGCATATATTAAAATATAAAAAATGCAACCGCGAATGAAAATTAATCCATTTGTATATATTAACCTATCCTGAAAATATTAAAATATTAAAAACTCGTTAACGACACAGAGATAAAAAATTATGTATATTTTATTATATACTTATTTATGATCCGATCGCAAAAAAGCAATGCATTTCTTTTTTGTGTTCATTGTAATTGTAGGTTCGTTAACGCACGTCAGTGGGATTTTTCATTGCAATAATCGATGTATGCATTTTTATTGGGTCATGCACTTCCGCTGCTGACGTACGGCGATCATCGCATTGTAAGAAAGCGCGAGGATGCACGCGAGAAAGTCAAGCACGTGCTGCTGACATACAGGTTCATCCAAAACATATTTTATCGATTTTACGAACGTGTCTATGAGTAAAATATGACTACCAGTCAAATCATCCTGTACGTAAATATAAAGTTTGCTACTCGAAAAATTATACGGTTACTTGAATACGAAATAAGAACTTCGAGAAAGAAGACATTGCGCGAGCTCAGCGTTCATCAATATATGGAAAAAATATCGGTATAAATCGTAAAAAAATATTCTAATTTAAAGAAGGATTTAAAATGGAGCACCGCTCTCTTATAAATTTTTCGAATATTATGAAAATAAATGCATACTAATAGAATTACGAGCTTAATATTATTATTATAAACATTAAAAAACAAATGTCAAAAAATGTTGTTTACGTTAAACTCTAGAATTTTGGCTACACGATTATGAATGGCTATCAGTATTTTCTTAATTGTTGTTTGTACTTTTAAAAAAAATATCACAGAAATTTTTTGAAAGCATTTTTGAATCACTCGGTAGGAGATTCGCAATATAGAAGAGGACTATTTGTGACTACTAGCGGCATTTCGGCCAAAAATAGACAAAGATATAGGTGTTCAACCCTTGCAATGCGTCATCATTGGCAAGATTTACCACATTCCCCCTTTCCCGTCTCCTCTCCCAACAATAAAAATATTGCAACAATATATTTCAAATCCTATTCAGAAATAATAAAGATATTCTAGACTTTGCCAAGAGAGAGCCAGGAGTATATATCCGATTCCATTCACGACCGGAAATTTATCTGTCAGAAACGCATCCTGGTGAAAAGTCTAATCATAGTTTCCTTGTCTCGATTATCGATATTTCTTATCAATATTTATTTCTTTCGGCAATAAATCATAAGTCTTAAAAACACTAATTTTATTGTGGCTGATAATAATTTATGAGCGTCCAAAGATTGGCGAAACGAACGTTAACAGCCGCGCTGAAAAGCGCGAATCTCGAGTTTAGCGACAGTTGAAAAAAGCTGTATCTAAGATTTATATTGTTTTTCTAATGCATT
This sequence comes from Trachymyrmex septentrionalis, assembly GCF_001594115.1. Classification (NCBI taxonomy): domain Eukaryota; kingdom Metazoa; phylum Arthropoda; class Insecta; order Hymenoptera; family Formicidae; genus Trachymyrmex; species Trachymyrmex septentrionalis. The sequence continues at coordinate 2,458,566 of NW_017305884.1, forward strand.
GACATGTTCGAAAGTAGAAAATTCAAGATAAAAAAAAGGAACGAAAAATTTTAAAAACAAGATGAGAAGACGAGAAATAATATTCTCGCGTGACTATCTCAATAATTAATTCTCCACTTGCAATCTGAGTCTTTTTTGCATAGGCGAAATTTCTCTCAAGTTTTACCAAATTAAAGAAGACAGAGTGTCCCTATCTAAAATAATTTGTTAAAAAAATTATGATATTATAATAGAGATATTGAAAAGTAACCCTAAATTTTTTTTTCTACATTTTTTAAAAGCCTAGAATAGTTAAAAAACGATTTGAACGAAGAGAATAAAAATATGATTGCAGATAAAGATTTAATTCTACTATTTTCAAGTACGCGAAACATTGAGAATAAATGTTTATCTCGATATTTTAGTAGGATCTGCAGATCATGTATAAGACTTGAAGTCAACGTATAATTAGTAATATTTAGCAGTTTTATGTAAAAAATTGATCCTCGTGACGTTTCTTGAAGATTATTAGTATTACCAAAGTATTAGAATTTTTGTAAATAATTATTTACAAAGATAATTATAGACTGATTAAAAAATCACGTAAATTATGATTTTATCTAAATATTATGAAACAAACATTGCTTATTTACAATTAGGCAAAACAATGAGAAAAACTAAGAGATTCAGGTTTTAAAAAACAAAATATTTCTTCTATAAATAATTAATAATTACTTCCTGATAGATAATCTTGTAATTCTTTCTAAGTGACTTTCTAAGTGTCGTCTCTCGTTCGACTCGTCTGCGCATAAACTTACATTATCGATATCTCATAATTTAATCCTGTTACAATGCGTATAAATTTGATAATTGCATCCTAATTGCGTCATTCTCAGAAAGAAATTGATCTTTAATTTACTAAATTACAACAAACAATATACCTAATTTAAACTTTATATAATAAAATTATGTAATACTTGAAATCATGTTGCTTCTTCTTCATATCAATCAAGTTATTTCTAAAAATTAATTGTATAAAAGTTATATAATATATTGTATTAAAAATTCAAAAATTAACAGCTGTGAACAAACTAACTCATTCCCTATCTTTCAAAGAACTTACTTCTGTAAATTTCTTCATTCTACAAGTTTTCTATTATTTTTTCAAAAGTTTTATCCGGATAACAAAATAAAACCTTGTAAATTTTCACGACGAATTGTCAGATGAAATTGCACATTAATAATAGTCGTTAATATTAACTTATAATAATTAATTATCAACAATCATGAAATTCAAATATACTCACCAAAGTGTTCTGATATCCCAATCCATACTCCTCGTTTTCTCTTCGACTGGAAGATGCCATTTTAACTTGTTATTTCACGAGAATGACTAATTAAAAAATTTTTTTTTAATCCCCGAAAAGAAAATCGCTCCTAAATAAAGGTGGCGAGAAGGCAAGAACAGTCGGGAAAAAGAGGAAAGATGAGTGTGGGAAGAATCGCAGATGAATCTAGCGTTTTTTTTCCGAAAAACTGTGTCTCTGGAGGGCGGAAATTCAAAAAAGATGAAGAAAGTTTGGTCCACGATTAATTCGTCGAAGACATCGAATTTTCTTCCCCTTCTTCTTCGTTCTTTCTCTTTATAGCGGCGGCAATTCATCGATGACACTCTTCACTTTGGATACACAACAATCAGCATCATAGATTGACGTTTCTACTTTTTTTTTCAAGAATTTCCAAGCTCTCATTTTTGACAGAGTGTCAATATTTGCGATCATCGACAACAAAATCGCACGAATCGAATGAAAGGTCAATGCAAAAAAAATATTCCGTCAAAAAAACTCTGGCATACAAAAATGCCAAATGTTATTGTTTAACACGAGAATTGTCAATTATTGATCGGATTACAATTCGTATTGTAGTACAAGAACACTAATAACCAGTTGTTGGAGCAATTCGCTTATACGTACTTCCCTTCGATAGCTTCCAATCAATACCGTTAACTTCGCAAGTTACTCCGAATTTACTGCATAAGATCACATTCCAAAAATGACCCTGTCACTTGCGATAATTTCGTTTATTAATCCATACGCAGATATTTTCAAATCACGCGACGAAAAGCACCAAATCGAATTGAACCTCTTGCCCACGGAAAATTTAAATCGCGAAGACGACGCGCTTTCGAAGAAAACGCGCGAAAAGTACTACAACGATCACGTGGACGTCGGTAGCTTTCGCAGTGCGAGAACAGCCGCGAGCAAAAGATAAAGAAAAGCTGAAAATATCGTCCAGTCACTGTTCAAACACCGGTCTGTGCAGCGCGATCGGCCAGCAAACGCGACGAATCGTGTCCCGATGACACGGACTAAAAAGTATCGAATCCAATAATCGAACCTGCGCGTTTCTCGATCAACTCAGAAACGTTATTCTTCAAACGAGATGGACTTTCGAACTAATAAATATTGACGTCGAGGACGTTTTGCGAGCCAAATAAGCTCGTCACGATAGTGGCACGCAAATAACGTAACCCAGCGTTATCGCTTTGCGCAACGAAGTTAAAAATCCTCTACTTCACTTCCGAACACTGAGAAAAATTTCCGGTTGAAAATGAACGAACCAGAAGATTACAATCATATCCATCAAGACTTCTGATTATTTCAACTAAAGAATTCAATCAGAAAATTTTGGTTTGTCCATTTTAAACTAGGATTCCAATTAACGCAGCCGCGAGACTGTTCTTCCAGTGAAGTATTTCGCGAAATTCTGTTTCGGCGAAGCTCCCAAAATGTGGTGACACTTTCAGACAGACGTATACGTGGCAGTACGTTAAACTATCTAAGGAATAACACACTCTTTCTCTGGGAGATGTTTTATTAAAAAAAAAAATCCGCGTCTCCGAAATTACCGGTTCGGAGGAGAGAAGATTAGGCGAAATTATCTTCCAAGACGTCGCCTGGAGCTTCGAGCTTCCTCGTGTGAGGAAACAATAGTATCACCCGGATCCGTGAACGTGGTTTACCTCGCGGAGTGCCGGACTTTTCAGTCAAGGATCGTCGATCGTCGCGACTGCGGCGCGAAATCGCTTGTGACGGCGAGACGCAGCGAGCGCGCGCTTCGCGAGCGCCTCTGACTGCCCGGCTGGACGGTCGTGAGCCGACTGATAGGTGTATGAATGAAGCGGCCGAGATTTCAGTCACTCTCTGTATTTGTAGGAAATTCAAAATCCTACATCGACGGCAGACGGCGACGGCGGCGAAGACGATAGTGGGTGTCGCCGCCGTCTGCTTCTTTTATACGATCGATTCCTCGGATTCGCGCGACGCTCGTTGACGTAAAATCGCATAACGAGTTGCCGCGTTGCTCTCGCACACTTTCGCAACAAAATTTCGACGCGGTTTTGCTGCTTGTGGGAAACGCAAAGATCACGTGGATTTCGCGGATTTCCAGCGGATTACGCGGCCTTTATTCTATCGACGAGGAAAGAAACTTTATCGTGCGAATATTTAAAATCAGTACGCGATTATCATTAATTTTACTACATGGAGAAAATTTTCTTCTAAAATTTATTCTGAAAATATGATAGTTGTGGTACAATACGATATTTTAAAGATTTTTACTATGCACTTCAATAAAATTAATCAAACTTATTTTATACCTTATTGTAATTTTATTAATAAATGAGAGAGATTTACATTAAAATTCTTCGAAATACAATATAATGTTATCCCAGACAATCATATTTTCAGGATAAACTCTAAGAAAAAAAATTCTTTCCGTGCAGTTAATAATCTTACATTTTCTTAGAAATAATCTCTCCGAATTCTTCGGAGTAGAATCTTACTCTGAAGAATGAAAATTGAGCCAATCTTAAAAAAGAGAAGCTCAATTTTCAATCTTCAAGAGTGTGAGATTTCATTATTCAGAGTGACATTTATTCTAAAAGCTTTATAGAGGGAATTTTATAAAAAAAATTAATTCTGCGATGAGCACCACGCGAATCGCTTCGATCTTTTGCGCCGCCACTGCCGATAAAATCATAACCGACGGTTCAAGATAGTACCAGATTGTATTGCAAATCGTAACTACAGCCTTATACTGTCAAACGTTTCTTCTATAAACACGACGACTGATAATATTAGCGAAAGACTCGAGCGACTTGCGCGACGACAAGAATAAACATCGTCTGTATCAACTTGAAAGCGGAAAAACGAGATTGACATTTCCCCATGAATGTAATTTAATTCGACGAAAAGAGCGTAGTTTGACTTTATCAAAGACGATGCGAGAATCCCAACTTCAACGTAAGATATCTAATGAGTCAGGCTGTAGGCGATGACCTTTTCATTTCCACATGCCTTCGACGTTTTACTCGCACTTGATTTAAAATTCCAATAGTGCAAAAAGTATTCAAAAAAGATATCTTTAAAAAAAATTTTACTTTTAAAAAGTGAACATTAATTTGCAATTTATTAAGTGAGGATTAAATAGAGAGAGAGAGAGAGAGAGAGAGAGAGATTATATATTTCTCTAAATAATGTTAGTTTTAATAAATGTGCTAAAAATATGTGTAATAATTGAAACATTAATAGAATGCGGATATTTATGCAAAATACTTAACTAAATATTAATAATCGGACAGTTTTAGCAGTCAATCATTGTTTGTTAAAGAGTTATTAAAAAGTAAAGTAAAAAGGTTGAGATTGTGCCATCTGTAAATATGCAATTTATGTAAAATATGCATTTTATGCAAAATATTCAGTTAAGTATGTTGCATAAATATTCGTAGTCTAATTATTAACATCTTAAAAATAAGTGAAAATAAAGTTTTCTTATGTAAACAAAAATTCGTACAGTCGAGAAATTTAGTTTCTAATAAAATTATTTAATAAAATTATCAACATGCAAATCTGTTTTGTTTGCATTAAGACAGAATTAAGACGGGCTCATTGTATAAAATTGCTAATTAATATTTATTTTCTGTAGATCAGGTTTTTTTAAATAAAAATTTCGCTCGAATAAACGTTTTGCATTCACTGTAATGAACGTTATACATACAAAATATGAGCGATTGGCCTTGACCGTAGCGAATTCGCCGAATGATTCACGAACGTATGTCGATTGACGGGAGAACGGTACTAATTGACCATCAAAGGGACGCGATAATTTTGCCTTTCATAAACGTTTTCGAGGTCGTCAACGATACTTCCGATCGTGATTAGATGATTGAAGAGATAAATAGTAAGAATAATACCCGATAACAATCGATCACGCTCTACTTCCTCTATTAGGAAGATATCTCAAATTATTTCTGCATATATCAAGTTAATTTTACGCGATACATATAAATCTGCATGAAATATTAATGTCCGTTTTTATCAAGATAGATTACACCAAGTTTGCTCGTTATAATTTCCACCAAGATTTCCCAAGTAGATCAACTTTAATCTTGTCTCAACTTATTATTCGTCTTTTTTAATCCTAAAAATCAGATTATTTTTATTTTCAACAATATCGTACTATTAATAAAAAGATTATATATCTTATATATAAAATAATTTAAAATGTTATTAAAATTAATTTAAGTTGGTAGAAAAATAAATATGAATTAAATTAATAACATTTCAAATAAAATTATAATATATATAAGGTATATAAGCTTCTTATATTAACAATATACGATATCATTGAAAATAAAAATGATCTGATTTTACTTAATGTGACAGCGAATATGTTATGATTTATGATCATACATATGTATTATGTAGAATATATAACAAATTTTGCATAATTTATATCACGATAGCAAAAAGAACTAAATATTTCTACGTATTTATACGAATTGTGCTACTTTGGAATTAAAGATTTTCCCTTTTCTGTACATATACACGCTTATCGTGCACCTGCAGCGCGTGTAATTTTTTTCTATATTTTATGATGCAATTGACGCCGTCGCATTTGATTAAACAAGCCTTCCCCTTCCTCAATAAGAACGACCCTGAATTTTTGAACTTTAGCAATGCAGAAATTGCTTATCAACGAATATGCATAACTTTCGATCTAATGAAATCGACGTTACAAACCGCAGAGCGGAAGGCGTCGAGACATAAATATTTATGAGTAACCGATATTTTCTAGACATGTAATTGAATGTAAAATCTGAAGGGGAATCCACAGTAAAAATATGTGGTTTGCGGATCACCGTTGTTCAGCGCAACATTCGTTTTTATGACGCTGAGAAAACGTGAAGTGACTCATACAATATTCTTAACGACTTCAAGACAATTTGACATGGTGCTGTCGGTGAAGGAAATTATGACAATTGCGTATAATTACTTTATAAAAAGAATTGCAATTTCGCTCAGTCTACTTTCAATTACGTGTGATGGAACGGAGAGCAGGAGGCTGGAGGAGAATCGAAATATTAAGAAAATTCGAAAAGAGTACAAACATTATATATATTATGTATAATTCATATAATATAATAAGCATTGCTGTAACAAGATTAACATCATAAGAATATCCCAATGTTTATTTTATTATTATGTTTAAAAAAAGAAAGGCCACTTGTATTAATACTGGTTGTTAGTCTAATAATCATGTGGACTCCAGTACAATAATAAGTCTCAAAAATATGTTCTCTTTGTTCCCAATTTTTGTGCGGATGACGTTACAAACATGATAATTCACATTCGCGCTTCATCTCCAGCCTTGACAATTCCCCTTGTACGTACTTTACCAAATATATAACTTATCCTAAGAGAGAAAATGGTTGTTCGGTATGACACCGTGTCTTTCCTTTGGTACAACGCTATCATTTTGGAGCATTATCAGAGTCTGAAGACGAACTTGGCACAACCGAAGCTATCACAGAGATGAAGAAAAAAACAAATGTAACTATGCAGAGGTCAGAAGCATTAACACCAGATTCACAAGTCTGTGTCGCGTACTCACCAATAATGATGATTAAAATTATAACACATATGATGCCAAGGATGAGCATCATTTTCAGATTCTTCCACCAGTACTTTCGTTTCAATTTGCCGGCATGTTGTTCGAATTGCGTCGCGCCTTGTTGTAAGGCATCTGCACGGTTTTCGAGCTCCGACAGCTTCTGATCTCGCTCCAGCACCTTCTCCACGTTAACCTTCATTATACCTACAACCTCATCTACAGTGGCCTGAGTCTGCTGCAGTTTCTTGCTTGCACCCGCTTGCTGGGGGTTATGCGGTCCGCCCATTTCTCCTCCTGCACCACCACCCTCCATAGTCCTGAAAAAATAACAAGGACTCCTTCTGACTAACCTGTTCCACCAACACGATCTCTGCGCGAACGTTTTGTCAATTTACGACCACCATCTATAGGATCTCAGATTGAACAAAACAAAGTAATATAAAGAATGAAAAAACTCCTTGCAACAAATTCCACAGAAGTCAACAAAATAAATAACAGGTACACGCCCATAACCTCAAAAATCACGCATATGTTTCTGAAGAAGCTCTATTTATATGTTTATCAACCTACATAATACTCATCGCTCAGTCTTGTTAATAAACAAAGAGGACCCGCATACGCAAACATGAAAATATAATGGAAATGCTATCACGAAAAATAACAAATAAATTTAATCATTAGCATTACATCGGGGACGATGATCTCACTACAATGATCTCAATATCGTGTAATATAATACACTTGCTTTGTTTCTTACTCACCTATAAATATGTCAAATGCACGAACAATCGAAGCTAATTAAATCTGCGAGGCACGATGATATCTAGCAAATTATTTGCGATGACGGCTACCAGTTTATAACAACAGCGGATGACACAAATCGAAAATGGCGATAATCATGACGTCACGGTTATTATAGCGTAGGTATTTATCAAAAAAGGGGTAGCAAAAGGGCTCGTTATTGCACCTCAATCGAGAATCACTTTTATTAATTTGATATATCGCTAATAATACAATTTAATATTTATTAATCAATTACAATATCTCGTGGACTGTCGTCATTGATGGTTTGTCAAAATAGTGACTACCTACGCCATCTAGACGCGGCAATGCGATTTATCTTGTTGGTAAAAACGGTAGTCTGCGAACGAGACTCGACGAGACATCGAGGCTCGTTCGCGTTGCTTGAAATCATCAAAAATTTTTACATTTAAAATAAAATCGATATATATAATTCGAGAGTGTTAAAGCGAGGAAAAACGAAGATGCTGAGTCCAAAAAGTGCAAGGAACGCAAACAGACATACAGTGGCAAAATTACGTCGCAATAATTAATGTTATAATGTATAATTATTATAAAAATATATGAATCTCTGAATGGAGTAATTATATCATATTTATTATTTGTATTTGTAACAATTAATGGAGTTAAGCTAAAAAAAGTTTACACACGAATATTTAACATACTCTTGCTATTCTCATATTTTAAAAATTTTAGAACGTACATATAAAATATACAATTCAAATATATATTTAAAATTTTTTAAATATAAAAATAGCAAGCATATATTATATATTAAATTTTCGTATAAATTTAACAATATTGATTGTCTACCGTACAATACTTAAAATATATGTTATAATTGTAAAATATTTAAAATATATGAGAATATAGCAAGCGTAATTATAAACATTTAAAATACACAATTATAATGTATGCTTCAAATGTACTTTTCGAACTTTGTAGTATATTTAAAATATTCCTCGTCATAAAAATAGATTTAGATCGAGTGAGCGATAAAGCGAACGTACATGAATCAATATTCTGCGACGAAACAAATTTTTAATAAAACATCATTTATTCTGCTCAGTCTAAATCTATTAAATATGTATGTATATAAATCGATGATGAACAAAAAAGCATTTTAAACAGTATCTATTTTTATTAATAATGTTAAAATGAATGAAGGCTGGACTCTACATTAAAAAAGATTTAGTTCTAAGCATCTAGTTTTTGTCGACCAAAAAGTAAAGTTAATGCTAGTATACATAATAACTTTATCGTATGTA
>NW_017305884.1:2467667-2502518 GCF_001594115.1 Trachymyrmex septentrionalis
AAGGCTGGACTCTACATTAAAAAAAATTTAGTTGATATTCTAAGCATCTAGCTTTTGTCGATCAAAAAGTAAAGTTAATGCTAGTATACATAATAACTTTATCGTATGTACAAATTTAATATTGTAAGACCAACACGTACACATAAAAGATATGTGCAACAGACAAAATATTTTAGCAATACTGTTGCTATAAAATCTGATGATAGTAAAATAATGTAAAAGAAATAAAATAAAATAGCACAAAAGACAGAAGTAAAAACGAGATATAGATTTTGTGAATTATTATACCTATAATTAACTATGAGAAATACGAAATGATAAATCAAGCGGCTGATTGGAATGAAGAAAGCCAAAAGGAGGTTTTTTAATATTTGTCGACAGCATTTATTGAATTAAAATATTTGATGACGATATCAAAAAAAGATTGACTTGGAATTTTATGGATCACTAAATGGATTTAATAATAGCGACTCAACAAATAAGTTGAAACGTTATTTATCATCATTTTGATACTCGAAAATGACAAAAATAACTTTAACTTTCCAGATAGAACACAGAATCACAATTAAGTCATAATGATATCATAAAACGTCATCATGAAAAAGTAAACAAGAACAAATAAGATCGCGATAATGTTCTTATGATTTTACTTCTCTGTTTTATTTCGCAAGGAGCACACAATAAAAGTCAACAAAAAAAAATCAAAATGATTTTATTTTAATTCTTACTGTCAATAAATAATCAAAGTTTGTAATTAAAAATTTATAATTTTGATTTTCATGAGACGTCAAAATAAAGTCATTTTAACTTTCTCTTGACTTGTGTGTTTCTTATGCTGAATTGTTTGTTGGGGAATGTTTGAAGGGTGTGCAATGGAAATCATAAGGAACCTGTCGCAATTGTGGAATCGATTCGATTCTCCTTAAAATGTGTGTTGTTAAACACAAATCTAAGACATACATATTTTTTTATATCGACCAATACCAATCTTAGATTTAAAGGATAAAACGACTCCTCAAAGCTAACGCTACATATTTACATAATTCCTATCGATTATCAGTGAAACGGTGAGATGTATAGAAAAATATTTTAGACAAAATTTTTTATAGTTTTTTTTTTATATACTTTATAATCGTGTGTTTAGATTTTTCAAAAATCTAATATTTTTAAAAACTCCTATCTCCAATCAATTTTGAGGGATTGTTTCACCTTAAATCTAAGAATGGGTTAACATAAAAAAAAATACATATCTCTTTGTATTTAACAGCATATTTCTAGGAGAATCGAGTCGGTTCCGTACACTTTTAACAGGCATTTTATCAATCAAACTCAGTCTCGAAAATTGCTAGGCCTAAATCACGCAATCACGACGCGAGTAGCCATCTCTCGCTAAAGAAAGTGGAAACTTTCGTCTCGCAGAACTCTACTTACCACTACGACCTGCCATAATCGTATGAGCGTAACGCAAAAGCATCTCCGACGCCATGCAGTCGTTCACCGTGACACCGACATGACTCACGACGAATATCGCGACGATGGCATAAATAAAACATCTTGCGGATGCCCGTGCGCGTATTCGCACCGCGTCGTTACAGGAACGTATACAAGGAGACAAGGTTCCAACTTGCGGGGTGCGATCCAACCGTATTCAACCCTTATTGCAGCGACCAACGCGAAATTAAATACTACATTGCTATCCACATATAGATAGATTTGTCAAGTGCACAAAACAGTCAGTCTCGACATTTCAATCTACTTCGTCGTGTAGAAACGAGAATTCCACAATTATTTCACTCTCGTCGAAACGCAACTGTTCCGTCATCCTCCCACAAAAAGTTAACACGAACAAGACCGCGCAATTAAACGGCCAAGTTTCTCTTGCTTTTTACGCGGGTTTCGAGTAAAACAATTTCGGGCTATTTATCGAAGTAAAACGGAGCCGAGAAAACGCTGGTGGCACTCGATGCTCCCGGAAACGTTCCTGACGATCGTGTAGGGTGTGTTCGCGCATGGGGGTTGCAAGGCGACATCGCGACCATTTATCGACCAAAGGGCGCACGTGCGCAATCGGCGAGGTTGGCGTGCCGTCCGTCGACCCTGCAAGTCTCGAGAGATCGACTCTCCGTGTGACCGCCGTGCTTTCGAAAGCGCTTTCCCCGCGTTGGCCGATTCCCAGGTGTCCCAACCGGGAAATCGATCGATTGCGCGATCGGGGGTACTTTTCACGAGCGGCCGGGGCGTAGAAACGCGAATAAAACGCGTAGCGACGAGTGCGGAGGTGAAAATCAAAGTTCGGAGGTGAGCCATCGAGATATATCGCTCGGTCGTACGCGTGCGCGACGATATCGCACGGCGGCGTGCCTCCTGGAAATTTTATCAATACCGCGGCGGCCATCTAGTCTTGCTGGCAGTTGCTCGCGAAAAGTTACGCGCCGAACGCCGAACGACCGACCGGGGGTGTCGCCGAGCAAGCCGATCGACAAATCGACGAGGATTATCGGAACGGGAAGAGCCCGAGGCGATCAACGGCAAGAAATATGTGAGTACACGTGATAATAATACGGAACGCTGCGGACGCGATCCCCCCGGTAGAAATCCGAAGGTTCTCCGCGAGGACGTTGCGAGGATGAAGTATCTACCATTCGATATCGAGAATCTTAGACGGAAAACAGCGAGTCTTTCTTTCAGTCAGTTCCGACGAACGAATAGTCTCTAAAGACGAGACATAGCTGTGAAATCATGCCAAACGGAGTAATTGAGGTGACGCACATTAGCTTCGTGTTAGACTTCGCGTTGCGGTACACCGAGTGCAATTTCCGGATGCGCTACCTGCTGATACGATGCTCATTGACGAGGCCTCGCGATTATCAGGGACACCGAGCGTTGTAAAGCGTCGAAATCGGGATGATGATGTACTTCTTAGCTTTCGCTTCGCGCCTGTATACGATGATACAAATGGCGATTGTATTGTGGAGCTACATCGAGAGTGAATTCCGTGGCCATTCCGTAAACGAGTCGAAAGCATTAACGTAATTGTGTCTCTTTAAGGGGGAGCCTCTACTCAAGACTGTGACGCATAACTAGATCAATGAGCGATTAGAGTAGAACGGTGACTATATTACGTTGCTCAATCGCGCTCGGTCGCGATTCAGCCGCGAAAAGCAGTTTAGCGAGAAGGTGCGGCGATCGATGGAATTTTGCAGGTATGAATGCGCAAAACCGCGCGTAAGAATCGCGTAAGGAGCCCGCGGCTGAGCTCGACGAAGAGGGCGAGAATCGCTGTCGCTGCGGTACGTTAGTAAGATATGTTTTAAGACGCAATTGCCGAGGCTTGTCGCCGCCAATCGATCCTCCTCGCACGACCCGTTCGCGGCACACGGCAGAATTTCCAATAGAGTGCAACAAAGCTCCGCGATGCCCGGCACGTATACTTGCTTTCAAGAGAAATTAATCATAACGCGACTCTTCGAACTTCTCAAGGGATACACCGTAATGCACTGACGCCACTGACCCTATCCGACGCGAATCTTTTATCTAAAGAGTGGAGTGAGTGGTGGAAAAAGTATTGACGAAACGGGCATGTTGCGTGAGAATTTTTTCACATCTCTGTCGGTTATATTACTTCGCTGAGGCTCGATTGTTCCACCTTTTGGTAAATTTTTCCTGTTGGGTAAGTAGCAAGATTACCCAATCACATGCGCGGATCACCAGATTTATCTAACAGATAAAATTTACCAAAGGTGGAACAACCGGCCCTGAGAGAAAAAAAAATGGTTGCAATTATCATAATTATCATAATTTAACTGTAATTTATGATAATTTTTTGGGACACCTATATATTTATGGTTCTTTAACCATGCATAATGAAATTGACAAATTTTTGGCAAATTTTTAATTTTTAAAAAATATATTTCTTTGTTATTGTTACCATATAAATAGTGAATTTTAAAAAATAATCACATTCGTTATAATTGCGATTGCATTTACTAGAAAATTTCATTTATCATTTATATCTTGATTTTTACTATATTAATATTTAAAGTTATCATAATTTATAGCACAATATTTTCATGTTTAAAAAATTACATATATGATATTACTAATATTATAGCAACCATAAAAATCGAGCTGCTAACCATAATTATTTTACTATGCAATTATAGTCACGAGTAACAAATATTTTTTTCTTAGTGTCCGTGTTTCAGATTTGTCATTGACTTTTGTGTTAATTATTTCACATTCTGATGGATTCATTTATTTGTCTATTTATTTGTTAATGGCGGCAATAGAGAAAATTAAACACGGTAATCGGATATTATAGCACGATAGAACTACCTTGATTAATCTCGCTTTTGAACGCAGACTATTATAGCTTTTTATTTCTCTTTCTAACTTTTCTCATTATGACCTTTCGCATCCGGTTTCCATCCACATAGCTCGATTATACACAATATACTCATTCAGCCAATCGTAGGCGTATTTAGAAGCATCGCTGTTATCTGCTCAAATATTTCGCGATGGTCTTGGACAATCTTGATGAAGGGGTGACTCAAGCAGAATGATTTAACTGTCGACTATCGTTACGACACCTACACGTCGTTGGCAAGTAACTGTGGATCTTTTTCGAAGGACACGTGATAATTTCGGGTCACTTTACAATCGCAGTGTGAATTGCGGGGAAGATTAAAAGCACGATTTCGAGCACGTTATCGAACCTCTTTTCATTTCGACGAATTTCTTTGTATATTGAACAATCGCGATTAGAGTAATCGCAATCGACGCGATCGCGCGATTAATTATCGCGCGTTCTTTGCGCATTTTGCGCACTCGACGTGATCGTCGGATGACTAATTGTGATCATATACGAACACATACATATATGTATGTTATAGTCGGGATCAATCGCGCGAAACGCGGTGCACTGCTACTACATGTCGGCTCGCAGTTTCTATATTTAGATAATCAATGATGAGCACATTTACGGCAATGTTCTACGGCTTTGCTAGACGGAAAGGTGCACGTTCGTATGTAACTTACACAAGCGTTGCAATCCGGGTGGCGAACAATGAACCGTTCGCCGGATTGTTCGATCAGAGACGACGGAATGAATCCTCGAAGCGGCGGCGAACTACAATATACCAACTACAATATTGTCCTTGAAAATTCCGATTTAATAGACTGTAAAGAATTACTGCCTCCTTTTAACACACTTCCTGAATTATTGAAAAGCTACTGATAATAAAATTTTTGTACCGAATTAATATCTCACATGAATTCGACGATTTTTAAAATAAGCAATTTGTGATAAAAATTTGCTATGTTAATTTCATGCATTTTTACATATCTTACTTTCATTATTTATTTTAAATTTCTTGCAAGTATAAATTTTTTGTCTTCGATGGTACTCTGAATGAATTTCTCAGCGAAAAAGTACAAATAAAAAAAAAGCAAAGTATAAAAAAATGTTAAGCTTACTGTTCTACACAGTATAATACAAATATCCCGTAAATATCCGTTCAGCGCGAGTTATGCTAATCTAATAATAAGAATGAAGCAGTATCCGCGATCGATGTATTAATCCCATTATGTATCCTATTTTACGTCATGGGGTGAATATTTCCCGGCATTTACGCATACAATTCATAGCTACGGCGATCGAATAATATTTCGATACGTGTCAAACAGCTATATTACAAAATAAACAGTAGCAGCAGAAATTTTCATATTTATCAGAAAACATTTCAATAAATCAAAAAAGTTCGTATTTTTAGAAACAAATTCTCTTATCAATCTCGCGATAAGTAAATATATATATATTGAAACAATCAATAATAACAGGAGAAATTTTCGAACCGTGTCGAAAAAATATTCAACGATGAGCAGTCAAATTGTACTAATATATGGAAATATCAAACATAAACATTCAAACGCAATAATACTACAATTACGAAATTTAGAATATATAATTACTAAATATAATCGATATAATTATTCGATTTGAATTGAGTTAAAAGTAGAGAGATAGATGAGAGAACGTAACGGTATGAATTGCTGATTTTATCAATTATTCTGCTAATTCTGCTAAAATATATTACTGGAATTGCGTCGAAATTTCGCGACAGATACCGGACGACGGCGACCGAATATTCCGATGTCGCGTCCGACATCTCAATGGGAACGATATGGAGGAGCAGCACGTACGACTCTCTTGTATGTTAAACTATTCCCACCGACGGTATTCGAATAGTCGATCGATCGGCTGTTGCCACTCGGTCGTTCGATCGTTAGGCCAAAAATAAAACCCGCAACCCGTTGCCGACCGCTTTTCAATCCGCCATCGCGCGTAGCCGGCATTTTTCCAAATCGTAGTATCGTAACTATGAACACGTACCACTCGTAATCTCTGCGATTTACGTCACGTATATCCGCCGCAACAAGATATTTATACATATTGATAAGCACGAAGCTTTCTCTGCAAGAATTAATATAGATTTCATCGATTTTTATTACGATATGATTGCGTAATTTTTGTCCTAATTTTATTTCGCCAATTAATTGATAGACTCACAACGACATACGACAGTATGTCTTATTCTTATCTACCGTATTGTTGACGCAAATTACCGCTTTTGTTCTTGTCGACGATTATTTAATTGATATAAAGAATATATTTAATGAAGACCTTATACGATGAAGAATGGATAGGATAATGGCATGTCGGGGGCAAGAATGAAAGATTTAATTATTCCGGTACATAAGTTGTTGAATTAAATTGATATTGCTCGCAGCGGTACCGCAAAAGGTCTCGCTCTGTCTCTTTGCAAAAGGTCAAATAGCTTGTCGGAAATCCCATAGAAAAGAGATTTTACAGAACGATATGCATATCCGTAACATGTATATACATGATTTCCCACCCAAGCATTTCCATATATAGTAGATGAAAAGATCTGTGCGTCTAATCCTGTTTAAAACGGTCTTAAACAATAAAAGATATTCTTACAAAGTGCTGTTTTTCTCGTATATATATATATATATATTCTCGTATTTAAAATAAATTCGACGTATAAAGAGAAAGAAAAAAAGGAGAATATAAAAAGAGAAAGAAACATCTGAAATATTTTCGATTAATCAAAAGTATCATAAAAATTTAGGAAACGCATGGCTTCATCCAAAATCCTAATGAAATGCTCGTAAAATCGTTCATAACGATCTCGATCGTTTTATTTCAAATCCTCATTCGCGTGTAGGTGCACGTGCGTTCTGAATTACAATCTCCTGAGGTCACACGAGTAGCCGACATTATCAATGACCTTTTCTCTTTCCGTATCCGCTTGTCCAACAAACACGTTTTAATCATGAATGCGCCCGGGGACAATGTACCTGCATCATCATCGCGTCGTTGAATCTTCTTAAGAAACAAGTTGGAGAAAAAACCGCGTCCGAGTTAATACACATCAAGTTTTTACTACTAAACAGTACAAATGGCGAAATCGTGTCATGAACTCTGCCCTTTCGCGGTGCTTTCCACCCGCGGCTCGATATGGGGAAAATGCAGCATCCAGCACCATAGGGCAAAACGAGGGTGTATAATTCGCGGCTTGCGCGCTCCGGGATGAGCGACACCCACCCGCGTGTTTATTTCACTTTTTAAAGCTACCGGGCAGAGAAACGCACGCGCAACCGTACACGGAGGAAATATACAAATAAATCCCACGCCGTGTACAAACACCGCAAAATACAAGCGATATCGATGATAAATACGCGTATTTGATAAATATACAGTTTCACAACGGCGTGTGTTATACGGGTGGCCTAAAGATATTCACCTCTGTCAGCCCTTATTTATCAACATTCAACAACAACGTATTGACACGAGACTCGCTGCACCGAGGAAAAAAAATGGCTAGATTAATTGAAATTCTAGTTGAAAATTGATGAATCAGAATTTTCCGATTAATACTCGTTTCTATCAATGTAGTTTAAATCTGGGTTCAACTAACTCTTCATCTTTTTCTAGTTCTAAGTTGAACGAGATTAAGATTAATCTGCACTGTGGTATAGAAATGAACGTGCGTGAGTCTACTAGAATTCTAGTTGAGATAACCGAAAATTTCCGATTGATGTAATGAGAATCTTTTGCTTTGTCAGATATTTTTCTCAGTGTCTGATTATTCTATTTTATCATTTATTGTTTCGTTATTTTCTGAGGTATTAAATTTAGTCGGTGTTATACCAATATTTCCGCGAGAAGTGGTGTATTCGTAAATGGATCGCGTTTGTTCAACGCCCGATTGTATCGCGATGATACATTGGATGTGATAACGCTAGTTGTCATCTTCTCGAAATCGCGTCTTTGTTCGCAGGGCTACGGAGGGTGGTTTAGCACCGGATGCAGCTGCAGGTGCAGGCGCCGGCACCGACGGCATCGTCGGTGGCCCCAGAACGCCCCAGCAAATTGCCTCGCAGAAGCGGCTGCAAGCGACGCAAGCGCAAGTCGACGAAGTCGTCGACATCATGAAGACAAATGTGGAGAAGGTCCTCGAGCGCGATCAAAAGCTCTCCGAGCTCGACGATCGAGCAGGTGAGATCCACTTTTCACGCAGCCGAAAATTATGCGTTAAGAAAAATCTCGACGGGGAGCTCGTTTTGATGAAAAAGTTGACAATTTTTATTTAATCCTAGTCAACACACTTAATCCCCTAAAATAGATTCTACTATTTTGCCAAATTGTATAATACTTTATTTTATAATTATGCATATTGCTTCATTGTCACTTGCGCGCGTGCGCACTTATTAACACTGATATAGTCATTAATTATTATATACGTCACTTGATTGTTCTGCTTCTACGTCAGGTACTTACTTATTCATGGTAAATATCATTTGTTGCACGTCAAGAAATTAATTAATGCCTTGGAAGAGCGAAAATATATATGTTGCTGCATCTCCGCATAAAAGAATATCGTCTAAATTTTTAAAAAGATATAATTATAACACGGATTCAGGTCACGAATTGTATTGTATGCATATCACGACGCGATATTATATTATTATTCACGATCAATGTGGTGGCTATACTGAATAGAAGCGCTAAACAGAAAATACGGTCGTGGGAAAACTACACCTTCCATTCATGGTATCGTGGCAATAAAGTAGTCCGACCCTGCGCGTCTGACTACACGTTGATATCGATTACTGTGACACGCTCGAATCGATGCCACGTTATGTGGCTGATGAACGTCGATCTTTTATGCAATACGCACGTACTTTTATTATTTCTGTAAACATATACCTATTTTCGCACTAATAAATTACATTATTTTATACTCTCACTAAATATTTTTGCGTTCTTCTCCTTCTTGAATAAAGTTACACTCAAAACAATTTACTAAATCTTAATCGTATTTTTTTTAACAGCACTAACTGTAAATTTTTATTTACAGTAAATAAATATTTACTCAATAAAAAAAAATGATGGTTAAATCGAATTAATGGTTCCTGCATCAAATAAATATACGTTTACATTTAGCAAATATTTAGTTAATATTGCGCGCGCCCAAATAAATATTTATTAAAATTTAGTATATATTTTGTCACTGCACGTTGCCTCTATCGATTATTAATATTAGAAAACAGTTCTTATTTTGAGAATTCTTTTTTCTCGAAGTTACACATAGAGATATCTGAGATAAATCGGATGACACCTACGTAATTGGCTTTTGCAGATGCACTTCAACAAGGAGCGTCACAATTTGAACAACAAGCAGGAAAATTGAAGAGAAAGTTCTGGCTACAGAATCTAAAGGTGAGTGTCAAGTTTTATTTAAAAAATTTCATGGCAATATTCGAAATATTAATGATAATTTTGCGATTTGTTTTTTTTTAACAGATGATGATCATTATGGGTGTAATCGGACTCATTGTACTGGCCATCATTGTCGGTAAGTGTTTCACTAATTCATTAACGTTTAACAGTTGTCGACACTGCCACTGTAACTGTTTAAATGTTCTGTGCCATCTCGTCGATGTATATCTCGTCCTGATTTCGAGCGACTAATTCAGCGTTACTTCCTTTTTTTCATCATCTATTTGGACACGGTGAAAGTGTCGACCATTTATTTAAATAAAATATCATAGAAATTAATATTTACTTTTAAATTCGTATTTGATACTGACAAATATGAATTTTTAATGGATAAACTGCCGCTTAGAGTTTATGACTTTGACGGTGATCATTGCATTACATTGAATCAGTCGTTCCCATCTAATGTCTCTCTGTCGATCTATACCCTTTGTGCTAAGGAAACATCTACTACGTACAGACGATTGTGTTTGCACGATGCGAAAGACGTCGCGATGTGAAGCGAAATGTCCACGGATTTGCATAGCTTTTGAGAAATCCTTTCGGAAAGATCTCTTGAAGCTTCTCGAAGAAATGTGCCGAAATGAACTGTTTATCGTGCTTTGCCTGAAAATTACGTCGACTACTTGGCCTCATAATTCATCTTCACAAAACTTTATCAAAAATATCATACTCGCGAGCATCTTTTTTCTCTACATTTCAGAATTCCTACTTTAAATTTTACAAAAGTTCTATATATTTCTAGCAATATCAGTCTGCTGCATTTTATGACCGAAAAAGCTGAGAGTATATTACTTTTTTTTTTGCAAGAACACGTCTTTATCGCGCGAAATATGAAATGCGCGATAGACGCCACTATGTAGCGTGATTTGTCGGAAAAAGTGGCGTCACTTTGTCTTCCTTTTTTTCATTCATCATCTAACACGTATGAAATGTATGTATTTCTCTTTTCCCGTCTAGCGAACTTCATGTAGGCGCGCTGATTGGTGGAAGAGATTTGTGTGTGAGTGAGTCTGAAGGTAGAAAGCAAAACAATTGCGACATTGCGTATCGTTGTTGTTTCTCACCTCGTTTCTCTATTTTACTTGTGTCGTAGAAAATGTATACCTGAACCCGTACAGTTTCTCCAATTCCACAATTCTCGTTGTTTATCGTCCGACACGTAAAAAAACTCCCCTCGTCCTAATATTTCAAAATTGTCTTTAATTTTGACAAATCACGTACCAAGTGTTGCCAGTTTTATAAAGACTTCACCGGATTATTTTTTTCTTAAAAAAATAATAACGACTCCAATTGTTAACTTTATTATTATTCTCATAGACGTATTTTGTAATAAACTGATTATATTAATTATGATAATTGTGATATACAATTATCGTATTACTACTGTAACGTTTTATTATTACTATAGTTTTTTTTCCATTGGTTTTGCAAAAAACGTGCAGCGGCGCTTTTATAAAACTGGTATTTTTAGTCGATGTTTATGTATATTATGTCTGCCTGTGATAGGAACTTGCTCTATCTGTTGCTACGTGTATTCCCTACACAAGAACTCTCCATCAACTATCCAGTGTTGTTGCATATTTATGAAGTACTGATTTAATTGGGAAGCGTTCCAATTAAGAATCGCCGTGGCGGTACACCGCGAGCCTTCATAAATCTTCGACGACATCCTTCCTGACTCCCTTCTCTTATCACAACACAGCGTACAAGACAACATTAAGTGTAAACAGTATGTAAAAGTTGCCGTCATGTGTTTTCTCGCTAGGAATTTTCTCAGTATTTGGTCCGACGTTTTAAGCGTCTCTTTAAAGTCCATAAGACGGAAAAAGCGACGCAGAAAATCACTTTATCATGATTTTAACAGTTTCAATGTCATAGATATTTGTCACAACTGTGTTGACTAAAACCCACTTTAGACGATCTATAATTCGCGTCGGATTTCCAAATAGAACTGTTCTGATGTTTACACTATATTGTTTTTTTTTTTTTTACATTAGATAGCATATAAAATTATGAGACTATTATCTTGTGAATTTTAATACGAATTATAGATCGTGAACCTTAAATGTATTGCGTAAATTAATTTTGAAACAAACTATCGGTTTCTTTAACGAATACCGATAAATTTTTAAAAAGGAATGTTTGCCAAGACACGACCATACCTCACCCTCTGTGTGTGTTACGACTGTAATCGTTGTTATGTGTCTGTCTGTACTTTTCGGTGGTATCCTCTTTCTGAAGTTGGTCCCAGGCAGTGATTTTCAAATTTCTGGTGGTCAATTAACAAAGAAAAAGACCGAAAAGGTGTAACACACGTGAAACAGGCTGAACATACAGCTTTAAACACTGTGATTCGCAAATTCTGCGGTGGCAATAAAGAAACGGTACAAAATACCACCCAGAAATGAAAACACAAGAAATGAAAACACCACAACGATAAACGATAACATCAACAACAAGCACAATATCGACAACAGTAAGAATTATCAAACAACTACAACTACAACAAAGTTTCTGTTTAATCCTATTCTACTCTTCGGTACGGTAAGCTATGATTTTATTGTTGCACCCAATATTCTATCTTTTTCTCTCTTCTTACGCCAAAATGCAATTTAAATCTTCTTCAATTAGCACTTTCTCTTACATTTCTTTATTTTATTTATTTACTCATCTTTATGTATATTGAAAAAAAATTCTAAAAAATACGAATGTATAATTTCTTTAGAAAAAGATTAAACGTGATATAAACAATAATATACAACAAAAATAACAAGAAACTACACAAGCCAGATTTTTATGTATTTCAAATTCTTAGAATATACGTTTCGACTTTATTATTAGGTCATCCTCAGTAGGAGATATTTTATACATGTAAAAAACGCAAATTTAACAAAATTAATAAAGTTAGATACAATTTTTACAGATTATAGTTACCCAAAGTGTTGATAGTATTCCTTCATATCTATCTCTTGTTACAATAATGTAATGCTTTCAGTCTTGTAATATTCTTAGTTACATTCTTCTATTATATCGATCGCAATTAATCCATAATGATGATAAAATTATTTAAACATGTTGAGTCATTCAATAAAAATGTATCAGCACACATTCCCAAATGCGAATGTTTAACAAGAATATAAATCAGTAGTTGGAACAATGAGTCAAAAATTACTTATATTGTATTGAAATAAGGTGATATATTACATTTATATATAGTAATATAATAAAAATATATTTTAATTCAAATCTTTATAAATTTAATAATTTAATTTTTAATTTTGCATTTATACATATATATATATATAATATATACAAGATTAATTATAATATTATATCAATTTATTTCATTTTCTGCATACAATAAATTCGTACTTATTACATTCTGCATGTTTCTCTTTTTCTCTCTCCCATCATTCATCCTCTTCTTTTCTCTTAAATAACATTCTTAGTACAGCGCGAAACTCATACACTGTATATATATTGTCAAGATATGCATATTTTAATAATCTTATACATTCTAATATTATAAAGACGAATCATAGTAAAAGTTTCTGGGACGATCTTCGCGTATCGTGCTTGACCTCTTATTGCGGAGCATGTGCCATCGATTTAATTATTTATTCCTCGATTGAAAGTGCCGATGTCGGCATAGCGTTGCATGGCTTGTATATTATGTGGAATGTGCCAAAAGCTTCTAACGCGAACAATTTTAGCTAGAAATTCAGCCAGAATTTCTAGTGAACTGCGACGAATTTTGTCGTCTACAATGTGAAAAGGAAAAAAGACGGACTCCGGACAGAACTTCTGGCAAAAAGCGAAACTTTATATTTTGCCACTAATTATTTCCGCAGGGGAAAGTTTATGTATCATGTGTATCGAGTGGCCTCTATATATACGCATTTACGCTTCTGTAACTACTTGCATGCAATTTTTCTTTATACTTATGGCTAATGAATTGTTATATGCTTTAAATTGCGAACGTCAATGAGTTTAGTTTATGTCAAACGCATCGTCGTGGATATAATGGCGTGAATATTGATACCACTTCAAATCTACTAAAACGTATAAACTTACATTCTTCATAATTCTTGATCTTGATATACACTAAATTTAAACGCTTGTCCACGACGAGTGCGATCCGCCATGTGTCTCCGCATGCGAAAGATGGCGAAATAAAGAGGAAGGAAGTAAAAAAAAAAGATGGAGAACGGAAAGAAACAAATTTAATAAAAAAAAGTCGAAGAGACAAAGACTAAGAGCAACATGGGACGAATTCATTGCCGTCCCTTATTCATTGGAGGAGAACAAATGTTATTATTGTTTTCAGCGAGCGTCACCGGCGGCAGCAATACGCAAAATTGAACGCGAGAGTAAGAGCTAAAGTAAAATAACGTAACAACTACAGCAACAATAAAAAGAGAGAGAAATAAAAGGAGAAGAGGAGGAACGAGAAAGAGAGGAGAAGGAAGAAACGGCGGCTGAGAAATTTCCGAAGAGGAGATGGTTTTTAGAGGGATAGATCTCGCAAGATGGAAATTGTGATGAGCCGTTGACGAGCTCTGCCGGAGTTCTCCGCGAACGTAATCGTCGGATCGATCGCGCGCGGGAATCAATCGATCGATGGTCGGCCTTGGGATTCATCGTGGGAAAGAAGGAAGGATAACGGCGGATGATCGGAAGCAGGAAACCGAGCGGGAACAACGAAGAGAGCCGTCGCGACGACCACGGAACTTTCCTGTTACCCCTCGTAGCGGTTTTCTTTTCCTTTTCCGGATCGAGTAGAGGAAGTCGAGGGATCCACGCCGAACCGGCACAGTCTCCATATCTCGCATGGACGAAGGTTGCGTACGATAATTAACACGTGCGAAATTCCGCTGATTTCTCGACCATTAATGCATTGCGTTATTACTTTAGATTTATCGTTTGATATAATTGACGTGAAATTTCCTTGTTACCACGCTCTTTTCGCAACAGTACAGCTATTTTGAGGAACGTTAATTCGTACCTTAAGTTTCGGCGAATGCGAAATTAAATTGAAAATACGCAGATCTTAATGGATTTAAGATATTTTAAATCTATCTTAGTCTAAGTCCGAGATTTTGTTAGATAAGCGGAATTAAAACTGATCCTATTAAAATCTCACGATGAGATGATCTAAACGCAGCTGATTGATAAGACGAGACACGTGCATCGCGCTTTCCTTCGTCCATCTTCGTTAATTAAGAATGTCCGAAAAAAGTTAGAAAAAAATGAGAAATACAGAAACAAATGATTATTGTAAACAAAGAAGCGAAAAGCGAAAGCTTTTTTCGTGAAAAAAAGAGGGAAAATTCATTATAGCAGCGACACATAATACTTAAATATATAGGAAATATATATATATATAAAAATATATATATATGTATAGAAAGAAAAAAGATAAAGAAAGACAGGGTGTCCGTAAAAACCTCCATCATGTAAAACCTCTCCGACGAAGGCAGTTGCTGTAGTACATACACGACGCGTTCACGATGTATATCGAGACATTTACTTTATAGACATAAATGTAAATCACGCAAACTGTAAATAATATATCATTTGTCTCTCACGCGTCATTTATCGGATTCAATCCGCTCCAATTATATATATTGAGAAGAATCACTTGTGCCCTTTAATTGTTCCTTTGTCTTGCATCTTGCTTTTTGCTTTTCGCGAATTATAATGGAAAAGAAAAAAATCGATGGATAGAGAGGGATAGACGAAATAGGAAGGAGAGAAGCAAACGGAAAAGAAATAATAGTGACAATCGCCTGCCTTCGTCGAAGACGGCGATCAACGTTTTCGAGCAGCCTGTGTACAGTAAATCTAAGAAATAATAAAGAATGGGAAAGAAGAGTGAATGAGAAGTGAAAAAGGGAGA
The DNA here is from genome assembly GCF_001594115.1 of Trachymyrmex septentrionalis. Lineage (NCBI taxonomy): Eukaryota > Metazoa > Arthropoda > Insecta > Hymenoptera > Formicidae > Trachymyrmex > Trachymyrmex septentrionalis. Next base: position 2,483,432 of record NW_017305884.1, read on the forward strand.
GGTGACGAAGGGGGTGGAAAAGTCTTGTTATCGGGAGGCGCAGCAGCTATAAGTAACGTTTTATGGCTTTAAAGATGAATTATCTACAAGATGTTATGTATACATGTTAATAATAACGATTACGATGATGATAATAATGGTAATATTAATAATAATTATAATAAAAACGACGGAGGGGGTTGCTTTAACTCTAACTAAAATCCGCTTCGCGGATGCGATCGCGCCGAGAAAAAAAGAAACTCTTGTCATTTCGATTCGAGAATATCCGAGGATGAGGCTCCATCCTCGATCATCCTCTTATCGTTCACCCGCGAGATAAGACGTTTATTAGCGACAAGGGTATATTGCGCCCGACACGCCGATTATTCGTCGACGAGGATCGTCGTCGATCTCCGACGATCCTTATCCGGTCTCCTTCCTTCTTCCGTTCGATCCTTACTGATTTCGGTGCTGCTGCTGCTGCTACTGCTGCTGCTGCTGCTGCTGCTGCTGCTGCTGCTGATTCAGCAATAATATCGAGAGACGAAATTAACCATCGTCCGCGATCCTCCGCAATTATTCCTCCCTTCGGTCCCGCCCCGACGCGCGATATTTGTGGATATGCCTGCAGGCGCCATTCCGTCGCGACTTTCGGACGCGACGAAATTCACCAAGAGAGAGAAGAGCTTTTCATCGAGTCGATCGGCAGAATACGATCGACTTCGCTTTCATTCGCGCCGGGATTCACTTTAGGAAAAATTTTAGGAAGCGAGATCTACGACAATATTTCAAATATTAATTGTTTGCAATTATTGAACGATCTGATTATGTACTTAATCATAGCGTTAATTGGTCAAAATAAAATAAAGACATCATCTAATCTTCTTCTACCTTTTTTTCAAATTGATTTTTCTTACACAAATATTTGTTACCTAACAATTTATTGTAATTAATTCCATGGCATTGTTAAAGATAATATTGATAATCTCATTGAGGAATCATTGGGGACCACAAGTTGTTAATGCGATATACTCTTTTGCTGAATCGCGAGAATCGCAAGGATGAAAAAGCGAAGGGCCGATCGACGAATGAGAAATTCTTCGAAGTTGTCGCGCGAAATGGCTGCACACCCGAGTTATAATATTTAAAAACGATCATTCCATGTTTATCAACTTATGAACACTGTACGTAGCTGTACGTCATAATCTTAACCGTGTCGACGTGTCCCTAATTATTAATGACGAATATGACCCTGATGCTGCGCTTTGAACAATTGTACAGTATCGAATAAAAAATACACTGCGTAATTGAATTGAAGTTATGAAGAGGCAACGAAGAAGGGGATCGATTATAATTTTCTTTTTTTTTTTTTTTACTTTTTAATCAAATCGTACTTCAATCGTGAAATCCTTACATACATATACACGTCTATTATTTTTTTATAAGCACCGACGTTTCTAAGAATGTTATTACTGCATTTTATATTAATGGATAAAAGCCACGCGTTTCTCAGTTCTTTCTTTTATTTTGCTGCGTGTAAAAGAAAACAAGAACACGTTTCTAAGAAGAAAAGTTTTATTCGGTTATGACCGGAAAAAAGTTAGAAAATTTTTTTAACATTTATTGACGATTGAATATATATTGCAATGCGTCTTCCAGGAAGAGGATCATTATAAAACCTATAATATCCGTTAAATCCAAAAAGGAGGTAAGAACAATAAACTTGCTATTGTATGCCGGTGTACATTTTTTAAATATATTTGTCTACTTTCTTAAGTTTTATTTTTATATTCTTTCTTATTTGATTTCGATCTATACTTCCTCAATGAAGCAGAGTCGTGGAATAGCACGCTAAGTGCTATGATAAAATGATGCGCAATATGTGCTTTTTTAACTAACAATCGCATTGATTGTGTAGTACATTTCAAAATTGTTAAATTACATTTTTTTTAAATATATAATTTAAAGACATATTTTTATAATTACGTCACAATAATTTCCTCAATTATTAATTTATTAATAAATGTGCGATCGATATTTCCTTATAATTAAACTCTATTCTAAATCTAAACTTTTTATACTTTTTTATATTTTTTCGATTAATAATTGCAATAATCCAATTATAACATTTATTATCAGTCTCGCGATACTGAAAAAAAATCATAGTAAACACGTTATTTTATCTTTGACTGTTATTTCTCTTTGCATTTTCTCTAAGAGTTTTTCTGCTCGTAACAGTTACGTAAAATATGTGCTTCCATCTCATTGTGTATTCCATTATTCAGTTATTATTATTTCACATTATCAGGGAATCATCACATATTCGTTTAATACTGCTGTGTTAACATGAATATATTATAATACAATATAATAAATTCCATGTGACCGTTTGATCGAAAATAGAAGACACGTCAGTGAAATGTGTGTGTCCAATTACTGTCGCTTCGTAATTATTTCATTCACTGTCCATTTGTACAACTGTTTCAACTTACCGTTAATGTAATAAATGGTGCCGGGCGCGCGCACATATGTTGAAATTTAAAGTAAAACACGACAATATCTACACACTATTATCTAACGGAATAAAGTCACTTTGAGAGAGAGAGAGAGAGAGAGAGAGAGAGAGCGAGAGAGAATGAGAGAGGAAGAAAGAGAGATGACACTGTAATATAACACACTTGTTTAAAAAAAAAAGTGAAAATATCAATACAATTTCTGTGTTCTAGCGTTGTACAACCTGTATATTTTTTATTTATCCAAATTATATATTTCTATGTGTTAATTATAAAAATGTGAGAATAAAAGATATCAAATACGACATATTACTTTTATGCCGTAGATAAAAGATAGATCCTATGATTCAGATACAGAAAATAAACTAAGAGATATTACTTTTTCGACAAATTATTCTCGATTCCTGTTAACAGTTGTGTTTTTTTTTTCACTTTATTCCTTTTTTCGTCGTACAGCTGTTGTATTCAATTAAAACTTTAAAATAAAAATGTTTAGAATATATACTGTATCTATATATAATCATATTACTCTTAAATGTGCAATGGTAAAAATTCTTTTCTTACTGCTAAGAAAAAATTCTAAAAGTCTACTCACAGCTAATATTTTATTGAAGTTTAATCCTTTTTACCTATGCAGCACTAAATAAAGTACAATAATAAATTAATTTTAATTAATATGAATCAATATTACTTTTCAATATTATTACAAATATAATATTAGTATTATAACAAAAAGCAATTTAAAAAATAATCAAGAAAGTGGGCTCTAGTAAAATCAAGCGAGCGAGCATGAACAAACACGATTGAACAATTTGCTTCAATGAATGCAAACAATGCCATCATACTGGCGATTCATTGAAGCAAATTGTTCATTCGTTGTTTATTCACTCAATCTCTAAATTTTAATCCGATTTGATACGTCTTTCTGACAAACATGGAATTGACATACATGGAATAAATCTCTCTTCAAAAATTTAAAAACTACTTCTGTAGAGAAAAAATGTTGTATTTAATATAGCAATGTGCAAGGAATTTTTCGTATCGATCCCCGTTATCGTTTTACGTAATAATTCTAAAACGCTCTGATATCAGACACTAATACAATATTTATTTGAACGTTTCAGTAAAATTCATGCCGGAATCGGCGCCGGCTCCACCCGCGTACAACTATCCACCGGGTATGATGCCGCAGGGTACGCTGCAAGGAGCCGCGGGACCTGGTGCAGCTGCGGGTGGTGCAGGGGGGACGGGCGCTGCAACAGGGGATGGTTCGCCGCAAACCGCTGGAGCCGCGTTCGTCGGCAACCTGGACACCGGTATGCACAGCGTTGTATAAACGCGACACGATGTGACGGTATTTGAGATAAAAAGGGAAACGAAGAGGATTCTGACAACGACATTATCCGCGGAAATAACTGGTCGACATATTCGCTTCGGCGATCATCCATCTGTTCGAATTATCGTCGGTACATCGAAGAGCACGATGGAATAATCCGAATGACTCCATAAACCGTAGAATCTGCTAAACAAATCTCAGAAGTTATGGATTTACATCGTTTTCTCGAAATCCTTCGACTACCAAGCGTCTAAATGTCTTTTGACATTTATGATGAATTATTTTGTTTCTTCGTCAATTGTGATATTGTAATAATTACTTTCATTGTCCCTACTATTAGCAATTAATGCAACAATATTTTAGACACAAATTGCCTTTACGTGATTATTCACTAATTTTTATTCAATTGCATCTTGTTGATCTCATAGTCAAATCTTAAGTTATTTAAGTGGAAGCGACATATCGACCGGTCTTTTCGTCGTTCAAGAAGAAAGAAACGAGGTCTATATTCTACCACTCCAGGAAATCAGCGGAGGTTTTATTTTCAATGGGAGTACATAACACATGAAAAACCTTATGATTATAAATTTCACGCTCAGCTAAAAATATTCGTTAATCGAAAAACATACAACGAGCGAAGTGTCATTCACGATAAAATACACGGACATGTGTATCGATGTATGTACATACGTACATGTACATACATTATTACGAATTATCAATGTAAGATTCAGTCTATGTACATATATATAAATACAGAAATTATTTATATGTTAAATCATATGTTAACCGAATCAAAATACAGGAGAAACGATAATAGAGAGAATCAGTTGATAAATGATTTGAAAAGATTGACGTAAGTATAATTCAAGTCCACTTTTGACCGAGAAATATGTAAAAATGTCGGGTGTGTGCGTCACGTAAGATATTTCATGTAAGTGGTAATTTTTGTGCTTTACTTGTACATTTATATAAAAGATTGTCTCCGACAATAGGCCTTCTGGACAAATGTGAAGTGGATTTCGACGCCAAATCCTATAACTATACTAGTCTCTTTGAGATTTATGTAATTATTACAATGCAATTATACGAATCGCCGTGATCGCAAAAATTATTTAATGTAAAACGTAGAAAAGTTTAACGTGATTTTGTAGCAAACAAATGATTTCTTAAACACATCCTTTTTGCACGATGCTATTAATATAACGGATTTACTTTATAGTATATATCGCATATTTGAATTTATTATTTCTTCAAACAATGTTTATATATGAGACGTTTTACGACAATGGAAACTGTAACGCAGAATTCTATGTGATTAAAAATTAAAATTGATGTATCAAAACATTCACATAGGACTTTATTTTCGAGTCCCACTTTGTCTTTTGAAAAATTCATTATGGGAGATTCAATATGTGAGAAGAACCATGGCTGGAAAATAAAGAAAATTAAAAAAACATAAGGGAACTGATGCAAAATGTTAAAAAGATAATGCAGGCTCTTGGAGCTTAATATAAAGACAGTCCCGACTCTATAAAATGCAGAGAGTTTTGAATAATTCATGAAAAATTATAATCAATTTAAAGAGATAATTTTACTTTATTTTACTGATTTGAGCTGTCACTTTAAAACCACCATTTTAAATTATTGATTCGATTTTTTTTCACAAAATTCATACATCCCATAAATTAATTTGAATATAGGAAACATTTATGGATCATTTCTCTTGGTTTTTCAATTTTCTTTATTTTCTAGCTACATTTTTCTCACTTTTGTCTGCCATATTGGATCCCCTATATTGAATTTTTTAAAAAATCAAGTGGAATTCGGAACTAGGATCCTATGTAAATGTTTTGATATCCTAATGTTGATTTTTTGTTGTATAGAATTCTGGCTGCATTACTGTTCCGGTTGAAACGTCCCATATATACTTTTAAATATTATTTAAGAATATTTCATATATGGAAAATTTGCTCCTTTAAAGAGAGGCTTTAAAGAGAGAGCTCATCGTCTTATAGACGAGGAAGTTAGCTTGTACCATAAAAGAAAATCGAATTAGAAGAAGGATAATTATTGATTCCTACATTTTCAAACATTGACATAGTGATTGATAATAAATTTTGTGGGATAAACTCGAATCTCTAAAGTTGAAATTTGAAGGTAATAGCATGTAATTTTTAGCAATATTAAATATATTAAAATGTTACTTAATGTTATATTATTTAAACGGAAAGAGAAGAGAAGGAGAATGTATCGATAAAAGCTGCGATACGTTTTATCGTTATTAAATATTCTTCATCACTCTATTATTTTTTCCTACACGAAATTTCCGGCTAATAAATACACAATGTAATTAATAGCAAATTCGATTGGATGCATTAATGCATATTAAAGCCGTTATATACACTAATTTAATCCGTGCAAAAGTAAAATGCAAATGTTTCGAATTATAAAATACGGATTTTACTTAACAGCACAATAAAATGTATTAAGGATTTCACGGTTTAATTCGTTCTTATATTTATTTATTAAACACATTTTTTTACGTCAATTTGCGTACAACGGCTTTAATATGCACCAGTGCACACTGGGTGCATCCAATCGAATTCGCTATGTGAGATGTCAAACCGAAGGATATATTAACACAAACTTCCATATATATAGTTGCATAAACATATTCATAAAGAAAACTCAATCACATTTTATGTGCATCTTTATAAGAGAAATGCGATTGGATAATTTTCTTTATGCATATGTTTATGCAACTGCAATTTTGTGTGGATATGCACTAAAGGCGATCACACACAAAATAATGTAAATTGCATAACCATAGGATAAGGTCGCTGGAATGAATGTCTTATGTAAATCAACGCGTTTTTATTATATGTCGGATGCTATTAATCCAGAGGCGGATTAATCCTTATTAATCCTTATTCTTATCCAGCTTATGTCATTTTGTGTGTGATTCTAACTACTGTAACTTTAAAGAAAAAGAGTTATATTAACCGTATTCCTTATGAAATAAAACACCATGATGCTACTTTCACTTAATAATCAAATTGTTTCCAATTCAATAAATTGTCTATACACCGATAATAATTAAATTAAACGATAGATTTGTAAGTATAGCCATTACAGGACGCTTTGACACTTAGGCTATTGATACATTATTGTGTACGAATACCAAAATTATATTAAATTGCAATATTCCTTCAGCTGTATATCTCACCGAAAAAGAAACAGATCTATATATTATATAATAGAAATACTATGATATAGATTTTACTGTACATTAGGCTTAAATAAATAACATTGTGAGAAGCACGTATATGTGTTTTTACTTGTCGCAACAATAAAAATTGTGATATTTGCACATTTGCGTCACAGTTGCAAGTACATGGAAAATTATTTTATAACGGTCAATATTAATTCGCAAAATATAATATAACATATATGTATACAAATCTCTACTCATACTGTTGTAAATCACTATACAACAGTACACTACTGTTGTAAATCAGTATGATTCTTGCAAGCATTATTTAGTACGTACAAAGATCTACATCAACATACAAAATTTACATAAAAAATGAATCGCACTGATTTCAAAGATATATATTGATTTCTCTATGAGAAAAAAACCATCACCCATACCCTAAATTGTACTCACCAAAACAATCACTAATCATATTTCACACCATGATCTGTAACAAAAAAGAGAACACTATCGATTAAATTTAAAAAAGCTCTACGAAAAGACAACTATTTTGATAATACAGACAAATGACAATTATATTAGGTCACGATATATTTAAGTAATTAGAATTTCATGTAGAATGTATAATAATTATAACATGTATAATAATTATATGGACGGCAACTATGGTGTGGAATAATTATTTTTTATGTTTTCAGATTACTATTATTATTTCTATTATACTAAAAAGTAATTTTACAAAAGAAAGAGGGATATAAGTACGAATATTTACATATGGACATATTTCATATATGATTATACGTGAATATTTATGTATGTTTATACATATTTATACATATTAAGATATGAACGATTTTTTATCAGGTTAAAGCTGCGTTTTGCTCTTGTTTGAAAATAACCTTTTCGAATTATTGACATGTAAAATAACACCACACACACTCCTACATTAAATTAAAAATGCAGGAACAAACTAGTACGTGTACATAAAAAAAGAAAAATTTTACCTTATTCGAAAAAATATTTTTAGTAGAGTATATATTAAATCACAAAAATATAGTAGAAAATAAAAAAATAGATGGTACATCTATAAAAGCCAAGCAAGAAGTATGAAAAAAATTGCGACGACTTTCAATGCTAGCATTCACATTAATTAAAAGGTAATAAGAATTTAAAGTAAAATTATACATGTATAGTGGAAAGCCATCGATACCGACATACCATTGATCTTATTTTTATTAATAAAGTTCAATAGTTAGGTTTTGAAAATAAAGGATATCTTTAGGAAATCTATATTACTATTTGTAACTTTTTAATTATAAATCCTCATTTAATATATAAAATTTTAAACAATTCTGATAGCATTGACAAACATAAGAATATGTGTGTATGTATGTATGATGTGCGCGCGCGCGAAAACACTACTCATCAAAACGTAGAAAATACTTTCGAAACAATTGAAATTGCATAATCTACAGATCACCATAATTCAGTAAAAAATCAGCACAGACAGAAAAGTGCTCAGTTATCGAAAACTTTTATCTTTACACTTCTATATCTTGTTAAATATTACATATTGTTATGTTTTTTAAAATAACGTACATTCAACAGTCTGCAACATAATAAAAATTTTTGTCTTAAAAAGTTTAATACTTTTATAAAAAAAATACAAATAAGCTTTATCTCAAAATACTTTTTTATAAAAATACTAGATTTCTGTAGAAGTATTTTACATCTTTAAATTAACCAATAAGAAAATATTTGCGGAAATTTTTAAACTTTGTACACTCTCAATTTGATCATGCTTAAACATTGTATGCTTTCATTGTATTGTGTCTTCAAACAACGACTGCATCAGTTAGTCCTAAATCGCACGCTCTTCCATCTCGGCGTGCAGTTCAAATAAATTGGCTCAAGTTGCAGGTCAAAAACGTATAAAATCTCTTTTATAAGTCAAACACGTGTGGAATTTCATTTATAAGCTTTTTACAATAAGCTATATTATCTAAGTTTTAAGTTTTAATCGGTAAAAAATTTACCAATTACAATCAAATATAAAAAGACTAATCGATTATGATTGGCCAAAATTTAGTTATTGGCAAAATAAAAAATTATTACGCCAATAATCATAATAGGATAAACCAATACTTATAGCCAATTTCTTATTTCAATTAATAATTCATATTTTAATTATCAATATCTTGAAATGCTATAATGTTACAAATGCTAATAATGTAAATAATGCAATAACATTAATAATGCTGCAAATGCTAATAATCAGCAATATTTTAAAATGCAATAAGAATGCATTATAATAATTTAAGACTTAAATAACAAATTAAGATTTAAGCTTTAAATTTAAACGGACTATGAATACTAGCTCTCTAGATCATTATGTAAACAATACAAATAAATAAACATCTAAACTTCTATGTATATATATAATATACATTAGACAGTAGCCGTATTGACCTTTATTCAAAATTTATGCAAAGAAAGAAGATCTTTCAGTTAATGTGCTAATTCGAATGGTGTTAGGTGTATTGAAAAGAAAGTTGAAAAGAACTGAAAACGTTGAACTTTTCCGAATCAAATTGTAGTTCACAAATCGACATAATTTCGATTCTAATTTTCTGTACTTTGACATAATGCCAGATAAAAATAGTTGGAATAGTTCGGAGAGTCCAGTTGAACATTTGCAACAGCCCGATAAATCGGAGAATGACAAGAGGGAATTTAGGTAAAACACGAGCAAATACTCAGTAATAAGCATGATTTCGATTACAATAGACGTGAGACATAAAAAGATAGTAATCTTTTGAAAGGAATCTTACAATGCATTAAGATTTCTGAAATAATCAACAAAGTATACAATATTTTTACTGACTTTTCATTTTAATATTGTTTGTTTTGTCTTCAAAATTTAGAGCTATCAGATTGCCAAACGGTTTGGAAGCTTTGCTAATATCCGATAAATATTTAACATCTACTTCTCGAAAAAAGAAGGTATAAAAAAGACAACTTAATTTGCATTTTAGGACTTACTAATTTTTTTAGTTAACAAAACTGTTATTCAAAACTTATATTTAAAATTAATATTAACAATAAACTTTAAAATCATTAGAGATATCCATTTTCATAAAATTTAAGCAGTGTATTATCAGAAGGGAAATTTTGGAATTGGAAATCTGCTGCACTGCAGACAAGTTTCCATAAATTGATTTCAAAATGTATGATACAATTACAAACTGTTTAGTCATTCTGTCAATTATATTCAAGTCTCCATTTAACACTACGTGTAATGTGCGTGATGTATTTACTTTTATATTTTTTTAAACAGGCAGCGTGCAGTTTATGCGTGAACGTAGGAAATTTCAGCAATTTACCACAATTTCCGAACATATCATATTTTTTAGCCTTGGGATATAGATTTTTTCAAATACCTGAAAAATGTTCAGAGGTATCAGAACACATAATACAGATACATAATGCATAAATTATTTATTCGTATATTTAAGTATTTAAGTATTATCTTATTTGTAGCAACGTATTACTTTCGAAAAATTTATTCAAGATCATCATGGCACTACTGATTTCTCAATAGAAAACGAGCATACAAGATATTACTTTGATATCGAAGAAAACAACTTGTTTTTAGCTCTCCACAACTTTCGTCTTTTTTTTATTAATCCTATACTGCCAAAACATAGATTTATAGAACAACTAAATGCCATAAAAACTGGTATATAAATTGTAATCTTAACATTGTTACCGCAACTTGCAGTCTTGACATGCCATGCTTATATAGAGCTTATTATAGCGTTTCAGATGGGCACAGTGTTTAATGGCAAGTCAAAATACGAACAACTATTTTTCTCCTTCGCACAAACTGGTCATCCAGCCAACATGTTTTCTGTGGACGATTTCAAAAAATTCTGGAATAGTATAGATTATGAGAAATTGTACAATGTGCTAGACACATTTAAAAAGCGCCACTACAGCGCTCACAGAATGAAGCTAGCAATACGGGTAACTTTGTTAAAATTGTGACGCGAGAATTATTTATTACTTATAGATTTACGGTTTTGTTTATTAAATAAAGTTAAATCATAACATGATACATATTTTTATAGTCGGGACTATCGTTGGATGCAATGGAAAAATTTGTAAAAGCGTCCTTTGCTCGTGTACCAAATAACAGAATGCCTCCAGATAATTTTTCCAAATTTAAAAACGATCTGCCTTTTGATACTTCCGCTTTCCGAAGAATGTATACAATTCATGATAAAACGAAACTTTTGACACAAGTAAATGACTAAAATTGAAACAGATATAAAAAAATTTAAGTTTATACAACATAAAAATTTATATAAATAAACTTTCTTTTTTGCAGCTACAAATAACGTGGGCCTTACCTTCGTTCTCTGATTATTATAAATGTAACTCATATCAATATATCCCGTTGATTATTGGATATAAAGGAAAAGGTTCCTTAATTAAGTATCTGCAAAAAAAAACGTGGAGTTCTACATTAGACAATAATATGTCTGTAATGTATTGTAAGATTCAACCAAATTCTTTGTACACCTTATTACGGCTCACCATGACACTTACTTTTGAAGGACGAAAACATTTAGAAAATGTTTTAGATGCAATATTTTCTTTTATCAATTTACTAAAGACAGTAGATCAGCAGAAAGAAATTTACAATGACATTATTAAGATTAAACAAAATATTTTTAGGTAAAGTAATTTTAGATACAAATATTTGTATTTAAGATGATTGAAGATAAAAGCCATCAACATATTTATAGAACACCATGTATACTTGAAGCTTTTTTTAGATATGCTGATTACGACGAAATAGGTATCTTTGAGGTAAAACAATTGTCCATGAATATGCATTTTTATCCGCCGAAGGCTTATATAACTATAAACCAGTTTGATTCGAATTATAATGCACAAGTTATACAAAAATGTTTGAATTATTTGGCACCTGAGATGGCAAATATTATGATTTTTTCTAATTTTAGTAGTTCCGAATTAAACAAAGTTGAACCGTGGTGGCAAACGGCATATACAGATATTGAGATACCAAAAGAGTGGATTGAACGTTGGAAAATCATCGAGCCATTACCAGAATTTCATTTACCATTACCAAATATATTCCTTGCCAACAATTCTTATCTACTAAAAACACCAAACGAAACAATTGAAAAATATCCTGTGAAATTATACAGTAATTCTATGTCAGAGCTTTGGTATCGCCCGGATTTTAAGCGTTGTTTGCCGAAATGTTATATGCATTTCTATTTTATTTCCCCTCTAAAACTTCAGTCGTCGAAGAAGTAAGTAGCATAGAAAATGTAACAATATTATATTGTACTAGTTACTACTGTACTTGACATCATATGTATGTACCAATTTTTTACTTATAATTACCAATATTATGATTTTTATATAATTATTTACATTTTTATGAAAAAATTTTTATTAAAAAAGATGTGAACATTAATGACATTTTCAGTGAAGCTCTCATGGATATGTACTGCATATTACTGGAACAGTTATTAGCCGATGAATTATATCCAGCTCTACAGGTTGGTTTTAAATATAATATCAGTGTCAATACAAATGGTTTTACACTAAAAATAAGTGGTCTTAATGAAACTTTGCCAGTAAGTATACGTTCAAAGTGCTTTGGAGTTATAAATACAATTTTGAGATATATCATTATATTTATACTGCAGCTTTTAGCAGCTCTTTTTGCACATAACATGGTAGAATATTCAAGTTTAATTACGAAAAACATATTCGAAAGTGCCAAAATTCGACGAATTCAGACATATTATGACTTAATTAACATACCTGACTGTTTCATCAGGTACTGATTGTTTATTATTTCAAGCATTATTACAACAATTACAAAATTCTTACATGACTAAATTAAATAATTAACGTATTAATTGTAACAATTGATATCATAAAATAAATTATATCGCGTTACATTTCTGCTAATCAATAATATCTTTACTCTTACTTTCAGCGACGTGGCATCGTCGATACAGAACTTCGTCCATCATTCACTAATTGATATGCATACTGCTCTACAGGATATCACTTTGGAAAACTTTCAAGACTTTGTGAAATCCTTTACCGAACGTCTATACATTCAATGTCTCGTGCAAGGAAACATGACGTCAACTGTTGCAATCAAGACCTTACAGCAATATATTAAAACAATTAATTGTAGACCTTTACACTCAGATACCATACAGCTTAGAAGCACTCAGATACCCTTAGGCACAAGCTATTATAAAATTAAAAATATCAACAAAGTAGATACAATTTCCATGGTATCAAATTATTATCAAACCGGCATCAACACGATTGAATTATCGACATTAATTCATCTGATAATTGTAAGTATTAAGATAATCCTAAAATGAAACGTGAACTCCGATGAGATCGCTATTTACTGCGAAAAAATGCGACGCATCAACATCTTTATATATTACTGTATTTCAATATTTCACTACTGTATTCCAATATTTCACACACACATATATTGATGCATTCATAAATTTTCCTAGAATAATAACATTTTAATTAGACTTTTAAAAGAATCAAATTCTAAGAATTCTGCGTTGTTTGTTTATATAAATTATTAGTCAGTGGATCACAATTTTGTAAGTACAGAATGCAAAGCTTTTATATCAAGCAAACGTTGTTTCGATATTGATAACGTCATATTAGAGTAGAAAATGATAAAGGAGATCTCAATTTAAATCATTTTTTTCGGCATAAATTATATCTCACAAACGCGTATTAATACGTATACTTTCTAACTAATCCTGGAAAAGGATTTTTAAATCTGTAAAAAAAAAAGTTATACAAAAATTATTGCGTTTAATCGGTGATATAGACAACTTAAGAATCTCTTTAAATCATATATACATATTGTTTTGTATATTTTGAATGCATGGAATCTTTGATGTATATTTATTTATTTCTAAAAGTTAATGAAATACGAATAAGATATTAGATTATCACTATTAATTTTACTTGCACATCACATTCACTTGCACTTGTTTTCAGTATATAATGAAATTTAAATTATGCGAGGTTCTACCCACTGAAAAATTTGGATCTACTACAGTCGACGTTACAGACGTTAACGGAATTCTAGGATATTTCATTACTATTCGTGTTCGGGCAGATAGATACACAACCGAGTACATTGATAAGAGGATCGACCAATTTTTGAGATGGTTTAAAAACGTTTTGGAAATGTTTACAGAAAAGGAATTGGATGTTTACAAAGAAATGTTCCTAAAATCTAAATCACATGATCTAAATCACAAGGCCAATCTTGAAGACGAAGTTGAAAGAAACTGGGAGGTGATTGTTAAATGTACTTACATATTTGATTTTCATGAACAGGAAATACTTGCTCTAAAGAAAATAAATGTTAATAAGCTGAAGGAATGGTCTGCAGACCACATATCGGACGAAAGTAATTTTAGAAAATTGAGTTTACATATTGTAAAATCTCAGAAAGAAGCGGAATATGTTCATTTGGAACATATAAATGACGATTATCAGCAATACAAGCCAAATCATTACATTAAAAATCATTATATTACGAATGTAGAAGATTATAAGAAAAAACTTGTCATATTTCCAACTAAACGTTCGAACAAATCCTTTTAGAACACAGAATATGTAACACATTAATTATACTATTAACCATTTAATAGTATAATATAAATCAAATTATAATTGTACTTATATTGTTTTATGATAATGAAGTTTTTTTAACGGTTGAATAATTAAAATTAAGCTATTTGCTTTCGCATAACAACTACGCAATAAACCAATGCGAGAATTTTTTGCAAATACATTTATTATATTTCTATGTTCTTTCCGATAAGCTGTTACAAATAATAGCTATTAATATAATAACTATTATTCTAACAGCTATAAAATTTTGGATGTAGCTACGGAACTAGAATATTCGAAGTTAATAAAACGAAATTTTCTTACATTAAAGTTAGTTTTATATATAAACGATACTTTTCTTTAATAAGAAAATATAAATAGATATATAATAAAAACATATTATTAAGTAACTGTATTAATACTTAACTAAAACATATACTGTGATAACAATAGAGGATGCTAGTTAGGAAATAAAGTATTTGCTCAGGATATAACTTTTCATTTGTATTCTAAACACGACAAAATATTTTCAATAAAATATGTCTTTTACTCTCTTTCTCTCATTCTCTTTCCTCTCCTCACTCGTATAAAACATTTTTATACTTAGCTTATATATGATTTAAAATTCATATTCTTTTAAAGGTCGCATACCAGTTGAGCAAAACTTTTCTATAAACTGAACTGGAGATCAAACAAATATTTTACTTTTGTGTATAGATAAGTAAATATTATGTAGAAACATGATTTAAAAATAAAATAAAATACTAAATATATACTTTTCAATAATATATTTATACTTTCGAGAAAAAGAAGAAATTTAACTGCTTTTTAAGTCAACTGTTCCGTTTCCTATTTTTTTGAAAAAAATAATTTTGCGATTCAGCGACAGCTGGCGAGCATAAAAAAACAGACAGAACACTTGCTTCTAAAAATCAGATAGTAACTATTAGTTAGTAATATGCAATATAAATATTTTAAATTAATGCAACATTCATTAAGAGTGGGTTTCGAGTTTTATACTTTAAATAAACATCATATATATTCTTTTTCTTTTTCTATCTAGGAACAGAAAACAGACCAAATAGTATGCTCTCTGTTCATTCAACTGATCATTATCAGACGTATGTGGTTAGATTTCAGGTAGCTAAACCGGAGAACGCTTTTTTATCTCAATGTGTAGTTCGATTAAATTAAGTTCAAATTTCAATAGTCAATAGGCAGGCAATTAGAGATGAATCTTATTTAAAGTTATCCGTTTTAAATAATACGTTAAGATGATGATAAAGCTCAATGATTGGTTTATGATATTTTAAGATAGTACTTAAACGATATTAAATGTATAAGAACGGACCGTATACCTAATACATTAACTGACTTACTGGACCATTGGCTTTCAAACCAGAGAGTGGGAATAATACAAACATCTACAACCTTTACTTATCATATACACAAGTTAGTCGTATATCGACTTCTGTTTGAAAACAAGTGGAATAACGAAAAAAAAAGTCGTATTGATCAAAGTGCTGATTAAAATCTACCAGAAACGACTTAACATTGGCAATTCTTTCATCAGATCGTATTATACGAGATAATGCAATAGGATGGAAATAATAAGTGTTGTCAAGTTGAATATCTAGAAACTCCCGTCAAATCGGAGAATGACAAGAAAGAATATATAGATGAGACGAAAGAAATGTCGATCAGCAATATGCACGATTTCAATTGAAATAAGCGTGAGAAATACCGTAACAATAAATTTCTAGAAGAAACGTTATAATGTATTTTGTAATGATAAATGCAGGAATTAAATGTTTTTAAATAATCAATAATATGCACAACACTCTTATTGACGTCTCATTTTATTAATATTTTGTTTGCTTTGTCTCTTAAATTTTGAGCTATCAGATTACCAAATGATTTAGAAGCTTTGCTAATATCCGATAAAGATTCAAAAATGTTCTTCTCAACAACAAGATATAAAAAATGAAATTAAGGTACGAACAAAATAATTTAAGATGCATTTAGAATATATCTTACACCAATTTTTTTATTTACTTTATTATTAAAATTTATTAAAATTATAATATATCAAAGACGGGTCTTACAAAAAATATCTATATTTTTAAGATTTAATTGTATTATTAAAAGTTTCGGTTTTAAAAAATTGACTTTCTTCACTAAAAGAATTTTTCATTATTTAATTCCAAAATGTATTGCTCAATTTTAAATCATTTACAAGTCATTCCATTAATTATGTTTATTTCTCCACATAATATTCAACATGTATTATGCATGATACGTTCGTTATATATATATATATTTTTTTTTTTTTTAATAGGCATAATGTTGCTTATGTGTGAGAACAAAAACTTTCAAAAAGCCAGTAGAATTCCCAGGCATATCATGTTTCTTTGAGTATATCCTTTTAACAGAATTCGAAAAACATTGCCAATTACTAAAAATATGATAAGTATAAATTTGATATAAAATTTATTTATTTGTATATTAAATTGTTTAAATCATCTTACAGAAATATGATTTAGAAAAACTTACTTATAAATGGAGACAGTGATTACTTATTTTATTACGACGAATATATATTGTCGTTTATGTTTGATATTCAAGAGAAACTTTTTAACAGTTCTAATTCATTTTACTAATTTTTCACTAACCTTTTCTACCGGAAAAAAATGCATTTATGCAGAATCAAAACAACATAAAAGAAGATACATTATATTCATAATACTGTTGTTGCGACTTACAATTTTAAAATATCATATTTATGTAGAATTTCAGACAGCTTTAACTTTAGCCAAGAACAGAGTTCCTCAACCACAACTTTCCTCCTTTACGCGAACTTATCATCTAATCAACAAGATTACTGAAGATTGTATTATAAAAGTGCACGAAAATTTGGATTACAGCAAATTATATGAAGAGTTACACAAATTCAAATAGCGCCATTATAATGCTCGCAGAATAAAGCTGGTTATGCAGATAATTTTGTTAAAATTGCGATAAACAATTACTTTACAGTTTATTTATTTCAAAAACAAGCTTAAAATTTTTAACATGGTATGCTTTTTTATAGGCAGGATTACCGCTGAATACATTAAAACGATATGTCACAATTCATATGTGTTTTATTAATATACCAACTAACGAACTATTTCCCGATGACTCTACCGAATTAAGAAAAAATAATGTTCCTTTTGATACCGCCGCTTTTCAAAAAATGTATAAAACTTCTGCTTCAAAACATGTTGGACAAGTATGTGTAAAATTTAATCAAGTAGAAAAAAAGTTTATATTTATACTATGCGTAAAAATATATAAATATAACTATGTATGTACAAATATAACTATGTAAAATAAAATTTGATTTTTGCATCTAGAAATAACATGGGCCATACCTATTCGCTTTACATAAAAATAAATCATATATCTCGATATATCTCGTAGCTTATTGGACATAAAGGAAAAGGTTCCCTAATTAGTTATCTACGAAAAAAAATGTAGAATATTACCGTTTTCAATGAGAAAATTTGTTACAATACACATACTTTCACGTAAATACAGATTATTATATTTTATGCATAAACAAACAACTCTAATTTAAATTTATATATCATTAATACCGACTGTCTTTATCAACATCTTTAAATTAACCAATAAGAAAATATGTGGGAATTTTTAAACTTCGTACCCTCTCTATCATACTTAAACATGCTTTCTGTGTCTTTCAATAACGACTACGTCGGTTAATCCTAAACCACGCTCTTCCATCTCGGTGTGCAGTTCAAAGAAATTGACTCAAGTTGCAGGTCGAAAACATATGGAAACTTTTTTATAGGCTTTTTACAATAAGCCATATTAAGACATACTAAGTTTTAAGATTTAATCGGTAAAAAATTTTACCAATTACAATCAAATATAAAAAGAATAATCGACTATGATTGGTCAAAGTTTAGGTATTGGCTTACTGCAAAAAGAAAACTTATTACGCCAATAATCGTAACAGGATAAACCGATATTTATAGCCAATTTCTTATTTCAATTATTAATTCTTATTTTAATTAGCAATATCTTGAAATGCTATAATGCAACAAATGCTAATAATGCAATTAATGCTATAACGTTAATAATATTGCAAATGCTAATAATCAGCTATATTTTTAAATGCAATAAAAATACATTATAATAATTTAAGACTTAAATAAAGATTTACGTTTTAAATTTAAACGGACTATGAATATTAGCTCTTTAAATCATTATGCAAACAATATAAATAAATAAACATCTAAAACCTCTATGTATGTATGT
>NW_017305884.1:2502618-2505525 GCF_001594115.1 Trachymyrmex septentrionalis
TCCGAATTGTATTTCACAAATCGATATAATTTTGATTCTAATTTTGTGTACGGTGACATAATGTCAGATAAAAAAAGTTGGAATAGTTCGGAGAGCCCAGTTGAACATTTGCATCAGCCCGACAAATCGGAGAATGACAAAAGGGAATTTAGGTAAAACGCGAGCAAATATTCAATAGTAAGCACGATTTCGATTACAATAGATAAATGTGAGACATAATAAGATAGTAATCTTTTGAAAAAAATCTTACAATGCATTTAGATTTTTGAAATAATCAACAAAGTATACAATATTTTTACTGACTTTTCATTTTAATATTGTTTGTTTTGTCTTCAAAATTTAGAGCTATCAGATTGCCAAACGGTTTGGAAGCTTTGCTAATATCCGATAAATATTTAACATCTACTTCTCGAAAAAAGAAGGTATAAAAAAGACAACTTAATTTGCATTTTAGGACTTACTAATTTTTTTAGTTAACAAAACTGTTATTCAAAACTTATATTTAAAATTAATATTAACAATAAACTTTAAAATCATTAGAGATATCTATTTTCATAAAATTTAAGCAGTGTATTATTAAAAGTTTGAAATTGAAAAATTTAATCTCCAGCACTGCAGAAAAGTTCCCATAAATTGATTTCAAAATGTATGATACAATTACAAACTGTTTAGTCATTCTGTCAATTATATTCAATTCTCCATTTAATACTACGTGTAATGCGCGTGATGTATTTACTTTTATATTTTTTTAAACAGGCAGCGTGCAACTTATGCGTGGACGTAGGAAATTTCAGCGATCAACCAGAATTTCCGAACATATCATATTTCTTAGCCTTTCAATATATCCTTTTTCGAATACCCGAAAAATGTTCAGAGGTACTAAAACATAATGCATAAATTTACCGTAAAAATTATTTATTTGTATATTTAAGTATTTAATTATCTTATTTGTAGCAAAGTATTACTTTCGAAAATTTTATTTATAATCATCATGGCACTACTGTTTTCTCAGTGGAAAACGAGCATACAATATATTACTTTGATATCGAAGAAAACAATTTCTTTTTAGCTCTCCACAACTTTGGTCTTTTTTTTATTAATCCTATACTGCCAAAACATAGATTTATAGAACAACTAAATTCCATAAAAAATGGTATATAAATTGTAATCTTAACATTGTTACCGCAACTTGCAGTCTTGACATGCCATGCTTATATAGAGCTTATTATAGCGTTTCAGATGGGCACAGTGTTTAATGGCAAGTCAAAATACGAACAACTATTTTTCTCCTTCGCACAAACTGGTCATCCAGCCAACATGTTTTCTGTGGACGATTTCAAAAAATTCTGGAATAGTATAGATTATGAGAAATTGTACAATGTGCTAGACACATTTAAAAAGCGCCACTACAGCGCTCACAGAATGAAGCTAGCAATACGGGTAACTTTGTTCAAATTGTAACGCGAGAATTATTTATTACTTATAGATTTATGGTTTTGTTTATTAAATAAAGTTAAATCATAACATGATACATATTTTTATAGTCGGGACTATCGTTGGATGCAATGGAAAAATTTGTAAAAGCGTCCTTTGCTCGTGTACCAAATAACAGAATGCCTCCAGATAATTTTTCCAAATTTAAAAATGATCTTCCTTTTAATACTTCTGCTTTCCGAAAAATGTACAATGTTAATGATAATGAGGATTTGACAAGAGTAAGTAAAATTTGAGCACATATAAAAGAACATTTGACAAGAGTAACTAAAATTTGAGCACATATAAAAGAATCTAGGTTTATATAACATAAAAATTTAAATAAATAAACTTTCTTTTTTACAGCTACAAATAACGTGGGCCTTGCCTTCATTCTCTGATTTTTATAAATGTAACTCATATCAATATATCCCGTCGATTATTGGATATAAAAGAAAAGGTTCTTTAATTAGTTATCTACGAAAAAAAATGTGGAGTCCTACATCAACCGATAGCATGTTTTATTGTGAGATTCAACCAAACTCTTTGTACACCTTATTACGGCTCACCATGACACTTACTTCTGAAGGACGAAAACATTTAGAAAATGTTTTAGATGCAATATTTTCTTTTATCAATTTACTAAAGACAGTAGATCAGCAGAAAGAAATTTACAATGACATTATTAAGATTAAACAAAATATTTTTAGGTAAAGTAATTTTAGATACAAATATTTGTATTTAAGATGATTGAAGATAAAAGCCATCAACATATTTATAGAACACCATGTATACTTGAAGCTTTTTTTAGATATGCTGATTACGACGAAATAGGTATCTTTGAGGTAAAACAATTGTCCATGAATATGCATTTTTATCCGCCGAAGGCTTATATAACTATAAACCAGTTTGATTCGAATTATAATGCACAAGTTATACAAAAATGTTTGAATTATTTGGCACCTGAGATGGCAAATATTATGATTTTTTCTAATTTTAGTAGTTCCGAATTAAACAAAGTTGAACCGTGGTGGCAAACGGCATATACAGATATTGAGATACCAAAAGAGTGGATTGAACGTTGGAAAATCATCGAGCCATTACCAGAATTTCATTTACCATCACCAAATATATTCCTTGCCAACAATCCTTATCTACTAAAAACACCAAACGAAACAATTGACAAATATCCTGTGAAATTATACAGTAATTCTATGTCAGAGCTTTGGTATCGTCCGGATTTTAAGCGTTGTTTGACGAAATGTTATATGTATTTCTATTTTATTTCCCCTCTAAAACTTCAGTCATCGAAGAAGTAAGTAGCATAGAAAATGTAACAATATTATATTGTACTAGTTACTACTGTACTTGACATCATATGTATGTACCAATTTTTTACTTATAATTACCAATATTATGATTTTTATATAATTA
>NW_017305884.1:2505625-2548862 GCF_001594115.1 Trachymyrmex septentrionalis
ATAATTATTTACATTTTATTAAAAAAGACGTGAATATTAATAACATTTCAGTGAAGTTCTCATGGATATGTACTGCATATTACTGGAACAGCTATTAGCCGATGAATTATATCCAGCTCTACAGGTTGGTTTTAAATATGATATCAGTGTCAAAACAAATGGTTTTACACTAAAAATAAATGGTCTCAATGAAACTCTGCCAGTAAGTATACGTTCAAAATGTGCTTTGGAGTTATAAATACAATTTTGAGACATATCATTATATTTATACTACAGCTTTTAGCGGCTCTTTTTGCACATAACATGGTAGAATATTCAAACTTAATTATGAAAGACATATTCGAAAGTGCCAAAATTGAACGAATTCAGAAATATTACGAATTAATTTACATACCTGAGTATTTCATCAGGTACTGACTGTTTATTATATCAAGCATTATTACAACAATTACAAAATTTTTACATGACTAAAATAAATGATTAACGTATTAATTGTAACAATTGATATCATAAAATAAATTATATCGCGTTACATTTCTGCTAATCAATAATATCTTTACTCTTACTTTCAGCGACGTGGCATCGTCGATACAGAACTTCGTCCATCATTCACTAATTGATATGCATACTGCTCTACAGGATATCACTTTGGAAAACTTTCAAGACTTTGTGAAATCCTTTACCGAACGTCTATACATTCAATGTCTCGTGCAAGGAAACATGACGTCAACTGTTGCAATCAAGACCTTACAGCAATATATTAAAACAATTAATTGTAGACCTTTACACTCAGATACCATACAGCTTAGAAGCACTCAGATACCCTTAGGCACAAGCTATTATAAAATTAAAAATATCAACAAAGTAGATACAATTTCCATGGTATCAAATTATTATCAAACCGGCATCAACACGATTGAATTATCGACATTAATTCATCTGATAATTGTAAGTATTAAGATAATCCTAAAATGAAACGTGAACTCCGATGAGATCGCTATTTACTGCGAAAAAATGCGGCGCATCAATACATCTTTATATACTACTGTATCAATATTTCACACACACATATATTGATGCATACATAAATTTTCTTAGAATAATAACATTTTAATTAGAATTTTAAAAGAATTAAATTCTAAGAATTTTGTTTATATAAATTATGTTTATATAAAAAGAACTTTGTTTATATAAATTATAGTCAGTAGACCACAATTTTGTAAGTACAGATTGCAAAGCTTTTATATCAAGCAAACATTGTTTCGATATTGATAACGTCATATTGGAGTAGAAAATGATAAAGGAGATCTCAATTTAAATAATTTTTTTCGGCATAAATTATATCTCACAAACACGTATTAATGCGTATACTTTCTAACTAATCCTGGAAAAGGATTTTTAAATCTGTAAAAAAAAAGTTATACAAAAATTATTGCGCTTAGTCCGTGATATAGGCAACTTAAGAATCCCCTTAAATAATATATACATATTGTTTTGTATACTTTGAATGCATGGAATCTTTGATGTATATTTATTTATTTCTAAAAGTTAATGAAATACGAATAAGATATTAGATTATCACTATTAATTTTACTTGCACATCACATTCACTTGCACTTGTTTTCAGTATATAATGGAATTTAAGTCACGCGAGCATCTACACACTGATAAATTTACATATACCACAGTCGCCATTAAAGACGTTAACGGAATTCTAGGATATACTATTAATATTTGCATTAACGAAGATACATATACAACCGAATACGTTGATAAGAAGATCGACCATTTTTTGAGATGGTTTAAAAACTATTTGGAAATGCTCACAGAAGAGGAATTGGATGTTTACAAAAAAATGTTCGTAAAACTTAGATCACATGACAATGCCAATCTTGAACACGAGGTTGAACGAAACTGGAAAGTGATTGTGAAGCAAACTTACATATTTGATTTTCACGAACAGGAAATACTTGCTCTAAAAAAAATAAATGTTAATAAACTGAGGGAATGGTTTGCAGACCACATATCGAACGAAAGTAATTTTAGAAAATTGAGTTTACATATTGTTGGACCTATTTCCAAAAAAGCAAAATACGTTCATTTGGAATACATAAACGATGATTATCAGCAATATAAGCCAAATAAATATCATTATATAACGAAAGTAGAAGATTATAAGAAAAAACTCGTCATATTTCCAACTAAACGTTCGAACAAATCCTGTTAGAACACAACATA
Source organism: Trachymyrmex septentrionalis (assembly GCF_001594115.1). Taxonomy (NCBI): domain Eukaryota; kingdom Metazoa; phylum Arthropoda; class Insecta; order Hymenoptera; family Formicidae; genus Trachymyrmex; species Trachymyrmex septentrionalis. Next base: position 2,507,864 of record NW_017305884.1, read on the forward strand.
TTAACCATTTCATAGTATAATATAAATAAAAACTATATAACTTGTATATTTTCATAGTAAATATAAACTACTAGACTATAACTTGTATTGTCTTATGATAATGAAGTTTTTTTTAATGATTGAATAAATTAATTAAGTTTAAGCTTTTTATTCTCGCATAGCAACTACCAATACAATAAATAATGCGAGAATTTTTTGCAATTACGCTTATTATACTTCTATATTCTTTGCGATAAGCCGTTACGAATAATAGCTATTATTATAGTAACTATTACTGTAACAGCTGTAGCAAATTATGCATTTTGCTACAGAACTAGAATATTTGATATTTTAATAAGAAAATATAAACAGATATAATATTATATAGAAACATATTATAAGTGTAATAACTAGACAAAAACATATACTGTGATATACATATACTGTGAATAATGAAGGATGCTAGTTAGGAAATAAAGTACTTGTTCAGGATATAATTTTTTATATTTTTTATTTGTATTCTAAACACGACAAAATGTTTTCAATAAAACATTGTCAGTCTCTCACTCTCTCTCTCTCTCTCTCTCTCTCTCTCTCTCTCTCTCTCTCTCATTCTCTTTCCTCTCCTCACTCGTACAAAACATTTTCATACTTAACATAACTGATTTAAAATTGATTCATATTCTTTTACAAAGTCCGCACACTAATTGAACAAAACTTTTCTATAAACTAAACAAAACATCCTACAAATATTTTACTTTTATATTGCATAAGTATTATATAGAAACTTGATTTTAAAAAAATTAATGAAATACTAAATATATACTTTTCAATAATATATTTATTCTTTCGAGAAAAAAAAGAAATTTTTTAATTTAACTGTTTTTTAAGTTAACTTCTCCGTTTCCTATTCTTTTGGAAAAAATAATTTTGCGATTCAGCGACGACTGGCATAAAAAAATAGCCAGAGCACTTGCTTTTCAAAATCGAATTTAGTGATTATTAATAAATAATATACAATATAAATATTTTAAATTAAAGCAACATTTATTTAGAGTGGGGTTTCGAGTTTTATACATGTTTTAAATAAACATCATATATATACTTTTTTTTTCTATCTTTCCAATAATATTATATAGATTTGTAACTCTTATTATACATTTTCAAACATTTATTATTTATAATCATAATATGAATAGCCATAAAGTATTTATATTTTTAAATTATCTCTTCCAGAACCTTTCGATAATTATAAAAATTTGTTTAAAGTTGACAACTTCTATCTTTTTCACTTAAACTTCATGCACATTGTTTATCTATTTCTTTTTAAGAACAGAATGAAAAGTTACAATATAAGTTCAACTCAATTTACTAATAATTCTCATTCAATATAGCATTATAGATCTAAAAAAAGAAATTAGACGTACTTCTTTAAACACAATCTGTTCTTAAGGGGACATATGCACCTGGAGGTGGTAAAAAATTAATTTTTTTTTATAAATATTTTTAAAGTATAATATCTTAAAAACATTTTTGCAGATTTATCCGGCGAAAAATAAAGAATTCACACAAAATTATAGAGTAGGCTTAAGCTTGTTGAAGGCGACAGGTAGGCGCGCTTGCGACAAAACAGTTCAAGTTCGCACACATCAAAAAAGAGTCTTCCTCTATTTATTGTATTTTTCGATTTTTCAGCATTTTTCAGAGCTGCATTTAAAGACACGGATGGTTAGTTGAGTATATATAACAGTCTTGTCTGGAAAAGCAACTGGAAAGGTTGAAACGTTAGCAACGAAAAGTATAAGCCGAAAGTAAAACTATAAACGCGTTTTTCTCAAAACGTACTGTTTTCAAAACGGATGACCACTGTATCTTGAAGACGGCTCGACCAATTGATTTGTAATTTTACACACTTTTTGCACATACTGAAAACTAGTTCTTGACGTAGGATTTTTTTCTATGATGCTTAATTTTTTTCGTAGCCAAAAACAAACGAAATTTTTTTTTAAATCGTTATGTAACTTTGACCAGCTGCCATTTTATTCAAATGTAATATTTAAAAAACGGCTATGTCAAGCACAAGATCTATGTTTCAGTTTCATAAAACTTGTGCCACTTTGCTTTCAGACGAGTCTTGTGCGAGCAGCAATGGTCACCCGTTTTACAAAACATGATGAAAATTTAAATAGCGATTCTATTTTAAATTATTTTTAAATAAAATTGTAATGATAAATAAAAAAAAGTAGAATATTTGCAATGGAACAAATCAGACTTCTTTGTCTTCATCCGTTTTTTTACAAAAAAAAAATCGAAAATTTAGCCTTGTTTTGATCAGGCTAGGTGTATATGTCCCTTAAACTTCATTATACTTAAACTAGAGATCTGTTTTTTGTAGCTGAACTAGTGTACACTTTTAGAACTTGAAGTGAGATAGACATACGTTTGATATTTGTCGAAAGTGAGAAAGAGAGTTCTAGAGCAGCTTAGTGCAGGAACAGAAGATAGACTAAATAATATGCTCTCTGTTTCGTTCAACTGACCATTATCAGATGTGTGTTTGGCTAGATTTCAGATAGCTTTAAATCGGAGTATACGCTTTTTTATCTCGATGTGAAGTAGAAAACAGATCGCGTACATAATATATTAACTGGCTTGCTGGACCATTGACTCTCAGACCAGTGGGAATAATACAATTTAGTAAACATCTACGACCTTTGCTTATCATGTACACAAGTTAGTCGTATATCGACTTCTGTTTGAAAGCAAGTGGCATAACGAAAGAAGAAGCCATATCGATCAGAGTGCTGATTAAAATCGTCTATCAAAAGCGACTTAATATTGGGAATTCTTTCGGATCGTATTATGTCGACCAAAATAATGCAAAAAGGTAGAAACAATAAGAATGATCAAGTAGAATATCTAGAAACTCCCATCAAATCGGAGTATGACAAGAAGGAATATAGGTGAGACGAAAGAATTACTGATTTGCAATATGCACAATTTCAGTTGAAATAAGCGTGAAAAATACTGTAACGATAATTTTCTAGAAGAAACATTATAATATATTTTTATTGATAAATGCAGGAATTAAATTTTTTTAAATAATCAATAATATGCACAACATTCTCGTTGACGTCTCATTTAATTAATTTTTTGTTTGCTTTGTCTTTTAATTTTTAGAGCTATCAGATTACCAAATGGTTTAGAAGCTTTGCTAATATCCGATGAAGATTCAAAGACATGCTCTTCTCAACATCAAGATATGAAAAATGAAATGAAGGTACGAAATAATTTAATGTGCATATATCTTATACCAATTTTTTTACTTATTTTATTATTAAAATTTATTAAAATTGTAATATATCAAAAACAGGTCTCATAAATGATATTGATCTTTTCAAAATTTAATTGTATTATTAAAAGTTCGGTTTAAAGAAATTGATTTTCTTCACTAACTTCACTAACTGTAAAAGAATTTTTCATTATTTAATTCCAAAATGTATTACTCAATTTTAAATCATTTACAAGTCATTCCATTAATTATGCTTATTTCTCCATTTATTATTCAGCGTGTATTATGCGTGATACGTACATAAATATATTTTTTTTAATAGGCAGCATGTTGCTTATGTGTGAGAACAGGAACTTTCAAAGAGCCACCAGGATTTTCAGGCATATCATGTTTCTTCGAGTATTTACTTATGACTGAATTCGAAAAACATTGCCTAGTACTAAACATATGATACGTATAAATTTGATATAAAATTTATTTATTTGTGTATTAAATTGTTTAAATCATCTTACTTGCAGAAATATGATATTGTAAAACTTACTTATAAACATGGAGGCAGCTTTAAGTACTTATTTGATTACGACGAATATACATTGTCGTTTGTTATTGATATTCAAGAAAAACACTTTTTATCAGTTCTTATTCATTTTGCTGAATTTTTCACTAACCCTTTTCCGGAAAAAGAAGCATTTATGCAGAACCGAAGCAACATAAAAGGAGGTAGAGTATACTCATAATACTGTTGTTTTAACTTGCAATCTTAAAATATCATATTTATGTAGAATTTCAGACAGCTTTAACTTTAGCCAAGAACAGAGTTCCTCAACCACAGCTTTCTTCCTTTACGCGAACTGATCATCCAATCAACCAGATTATTGAAGATCGTATTATAAAAGAGTACGAAAATTTGGATTACACAAAATTATACGAAGAGCTACACAAATTCAAAAAGCGCCATTATAGTGCTCGCAGAATAAAGCTGGTTATACAGGTAATTTTGTTAAAATTGCGACAAACAATAAATTATTTTTACAATATACAATTCATTTATTTCAAAAACAAGCTTAAAATTTATAACATGGTATACTTTTTATAGGCAAGATTACCGCTGAATACATTGGAACAATATGTCACAATTGATACGTGTTTTGTTAATATACCAACTAACAAACTATCTCCCGATGATTCTACCAAGTTAATAAAAAATAATGTTCCTTTTGATAGCGCCGCTTTTCATAAAATGTATAAAATTTCTTCTTCGAAACATGTTGGACAAGTATGTGACTAAAATTTAACCAAGTCGAAAAAAAGTTTATGTTTGTACTATGCGTAAAAGCATCATTATGTAAAATAAAATTTGACTTTTGCAGCTAAAAATAGCATGGGTCATGCCTCCGCTATATGCTTTATATAAAAGTAAACCATATAAATATATCTCGTGGCTTATTGGAAATGAAGAAAAAGGTTCCCTAATGAGTTATCTACGCAAAAAAATGTGGAATGTTAGTGTTTCCAATGAGGAAATTTGTTACAATGTACATACTACCGCGTACAGCTTACTCAAGATTGATATAGATTTCTCCATTGAAGGAAAACGACATGTAAAGGAGGTTCTAGATACAATATTTTCCTATATTAATATGTTAAAGCAGAAAGGTCCACAAAAAAACATTTATGATGACTTTAGTAAGACTGCAGAAAATAGTTTTAGGTAAACTAATTTTAGAAATAAATAGATATATGAAACAAAATTGAAAAAATAAAATATTCGCGAAAAACGTATACTTTATACGAGATTATTTTAGATATTCTGAGGAAAAGGATCCAAGGGATAATGTGAGCAATTTATGTATACATTTGTATCAGTACCCATCGCGCGATTATCTAACTGGAAGCAAGATTTATTTTGAATATGATCCAAAAACTATAACAAATATTTTGAATTATTTGACGCCAGAGACTGCGAATATTATGATTTTCGACAAAAACTTTGACTATCTGGAATTAGATAAAGTCAATTCATGGTCGAGAGTATCGTATACAGACAGCGAGATATCACAGGAATGGCTCGAACACTGGAAATCCATCGAACCTTTGCCAGATTTTCATTTGCCAAAAAATGTGAATCCTTATCTTGGTGTTCAATATTTTTTAGAACCATTGCCAGCAAAAGTTCCAAAATATCCTGTAAAATTGTATAATGATAGTATATCAGAGCTTTGGTATCGCCCAGATCCTAAGTTTCGTTTGCCAATATCACATATATATACACATTTTATTTCCTCCGTAGGACTTCAGTCACCGGAGAAGTAAGTAATGTAGCATAATGTATTATAATATAATACTACATTGTGTAGTATTACTTATTCTAAATACATTAATTTCGAAGTTGGAATTATTAATACGACTTCCATAATTTTTTATTTGCATCTTTTATTTTTAAAAAACTTCTCTTGTTAATATTTCAGTGCCGCTCTCATGACAGTGTACTGCAACATAATAAAACTGCTAGTGGTGGAAGAATTATATTCAGTTGTAGCGGGTGGACACAGCTATGACATCAGTGTTAGTGAGAAAGGAATTATAACAAAAATATCCGGATCTATGCCAATCGTAAGTACATGTTCAAAGCATGCGTCAAAGTTACATAGTTTTGAAGTATATTATTTTTATTGTATTTATATTGCAGGTATTGTTGTTAAATATCATAAAATACATGATATATCCGAATGTTAAGAAGGAAATGTTTGAAACAATCAGAGATCAACAAGTTGATATCTATAGTGACATAATTACTGAACCTGAGAAACTCGCTGAGTACTGGCTATTTATTGTCAAATAATTGCAACAATATTATGAAATTCTTACATAACTGAAAGAAACTATTAATAGATATTAAATAAAGAATAAATTTTGTACAATACATTATAATACATGTTATATTTTTTGCCAATTAGACAATAATGAATATCTTTAATCATTTTTGCAGGGATGTGAGATTATGGATACAAAAGTTAGTCCATTATACATACGTCGATATGCACAATGCTCTACGAAATGTCAGTTTTGAAGAATTCCAAAATTTTGCAAAATGTTTTACAAATCGTCTATACATTCAGCATCTCATACAAGGCAATATAACGCAGGATGCTGCGATCGAATCTATGCAACAATGTTTTGAAGCATTAAAATGTGACTCTTTACATTCTAGTATGATGCAACCGAATAGAGTCTTTCAGATACCCTTGGGCACAAGTTATTACAAATTAAAAAATATCAACAAATGTGATCCAACTTCCATTGTGATAGATACTTATCAAATAGATATCACGTCAATTGAGTTATCAGTGTTAATGAAACTAATAATCGTAAGTATTAAATAACATTTGTTTTTGTATGGAATTTTAGGTTTATTCATTTATTCATTTATTTTTAAAAGTAAATGAAATATGAGTAACTTCTTAGACTGTTGCGATTAATTTTATCCCCAAATTATATTCATCCGCACATTTTTTCAGATGATAATGGAAAAACAATTGTCACTGAAATTTCAATCAATCCAAAATGATCTTATACAACATACTTCATGCAACTATACAGATGTCGATGGAATTTTAACATATTCTATTAGTGTCATTCAATCATTGCCAAATAAATCATACACAACTGAACTTATTAAGGAGTGGATCGATAGATTTCTGGAATATTTTAAAGACTTTTTGGATGAATTGTCAGAAAATGACTTAGATGATGTTAAGGAAAGATTAAGAATATTTAAGCAACATGCTGATATGAATATTGAAGAAGAAATTAATAGAAATTGGAATGAGATCATAAAGTGTCAATACATATTTGACAGATACGAGAGAGAAATACTTGCATTAAACAATATAAAATTAAACGAACTAAGAGAATGGTTTGATAAGTACACGTGGAATGAAAATTATGTGAAAAAATTGAGTATACATGTTATAGGAAGTGATTCCGCTGAAGCGCAGTCCATTGCTTTGGAATACATAATCGACGAACATCAACATAAGAACATTGAAGAAAATTATATTATTAAAGTAGAAGAATACCAGAAAAAACTTTTTGTTTATCCAGTAACTGAGGGATAATCGACTTAGAGTACAGAATAAATGATATTTTTACACAATAATAATATAAAAAAATAAAATTATAAATTGTAATTCTTTATAATATAATAATAAGGGAAAAATTTTTTTTTCTCAATTTTGCTTGCTGATTCTATATAGCAAGTAAGAATCACGACTTTAATAATGATTGCGGTTTTAATAAACAAAAAATAATTTTTATAAAAATAGAAAAATTATTATGATTCGATAAAAATAATTATTATTTTCTTCAATTAAAACGTGTTCAAAAATTGTTTTTTTTCGCATATTAAGACTTTAACCATGACTTTCAAATTTAGTAAATAAAGAAAATATTTTGTAACTCTTAACGACATATTACTTAACTGTAACTGTAGCGTTACAGTGTCGTTGCGCAGGTTTTGTATATGATAAAAAACAACGCTACAGTTACAGTTTTTAAAAGTTATAAAATAGGCCCCTTAATTTCACTAATTTTTCTTTCTTAGTTTTCCCAAAATGAAAAAAAGAAGAATCCGATAATGACAGCGTGCTCCTCAAGTTGCTTAAATGCATAAACTTCTTTAATACTAATTTATGCATAACAGCAATAATACAATAAGTTATTACACAGCTTTTCATATAACTCTTCATACTCATTGCTTCTATATTTTTCCTGCGCACAGTAGTTTATTATTATAATAATGAATGTAGTTTGGAACGTTTTGTTAATAAAATCGGAGAGTAAATAAAAAACTTTTTTTAAAGAAGGATATACTTCATCCCTCACTCGATTTAATTTGTGCAAAGATCTACGTTAACATATAAAAATCTATATAAAAAATAAATCGCACTGATTTCAAAGATATATTAATTTCCGTGAGAAAAAAACCATGTCCTAAATTGTACTTATCATCACCAATCATGTTTCACACCATGATTTGCAACAAAAAAGAGAACAATATCGATTAAATTCATCTCCCCCCCCCCTCCCCTCCTCAAGTCAAGAATTTTCTTACTCGATTGAAATTTTATAGTTTGTTTTTATATATTTCACCCGTTTTAAATATGTTAAAACGCTAATAAGGCTCAGATATCGATTTATGATATGTTAAGATTATATTTAAACAACATTAAATGTAAGAACAGATCGGCACATTAGCTTTCTAGATCACTGAGAACAACGCAAGTAAGTAAACATCTATGATCTTTGCTTACAATATTCACAAGTTACTGCCGTATTGATTTTCGTTTGAAGGCAGGTGCCATGACGAAAAAAATAAGTATTGATCAGAGCTGATTAAAATTGTATTAATTGTCTACCGGAATCAAAGTAAGAAAACGATCAAACCAATATCTTATTGGGAGATCTTCGATCGAATCATATTATACCGACTGACCTAATTTCTATTTTGATTTTCTCAATTCTTGACATATAATGGAAAAGGTGGAATGAATAGAAATGATGAACGTCATCGAATTGAATATCTAGACACACCTATCAAATCAAAGGATGGATCAATGAGAAGGAATATAGGTGAGATGAAAAAAATACTGATCAACAATATACGCGATTTCGATTGTCAGAGGCATGAGAAATACAACAATCTTTTAGGAGAACAATTACAATACATTCTTTATTGATATATGGAAGAATTAAATTTTTTTTAATAATCAATAATATACACAACACATTCTAACTTACTATTTCATTATTGTTTGCTTTGTCTTTTAAATTTAGAATCATCAGATTATCAAACAATTACTAGAAGCTTTACTAATATCCGATGAACATTCAAAGACATGCTTTTCTCGAGATCAATATAAAGGAAATAAGAAGCAGATACGAACAAAACAATTTAATTTGCATTTTAGAATATACCGTACGCCATTTCTTTTTACTTATCCTATCATTAAGATTTCATTAAATTTATAATATTAAAGACATACCTACAAAGTCTCAAAGAATACCTATCTTCTCAAGGTATAATTAAGTCTTTATCTTATTTTTGAAAACATTAATATTAATGGCATTTCAGTACAGCTGTTATGGATATGTTTTGCGATGTATTATCGTATCTGTTGATCGAAGAGTTATATTCAGCTACAGTGGCTAGGTTTAATTTTGAAAGCCACTGAGAAAGATATTACAATAAAAATGAACGAATTTAACGCAAAAAATATCAGTAGATATACGTTCAAAATGTGCGTTGGAGTTATAAATAGAATTTTCAGATATATCATTGTGTATATATATATATATTTTTTTTTTAGCAAACTTTCAGTATATATATATATAAAATATAGTGAAAGTCTATAGTGTACGTGTCACGTGAACTATAGTTAATAATTAAATGCTCCCGCGTAAACGATTGTAGCGCCATATGAGGATCAATTTTCTCGCGTTCTTTCATTCGTTAGACACACGTGAACATGGCTCCGGTAAGTTGTCGTTCTCGCAAAAATACGACGATTATTCGTAATTATGGCAGAATTTCGTGAAAATAACATCACGTACGGAAAGTACGTGTCCAAATTGTCGATCGCGACACGGTGGCTTATTGTTTTATGTTAAGATCGTTTCAATCTAGTCCGATTCATACGTGTCCTATCATACGTTCTTGTTCCGCCGTCTTAGACGATTTTCCACGTGTCCATAAAAAATAATGGCAACATTATCATTAAACAGATTATTTTCGCAAATTTTTAGCCGACAAAGAAAACTAAAGGCCCGATTAAGAAGCAGGTGCTTCGGGGCAAGGGACAGAAGAAAAAGGTATCCCTGAGGTTCACGATCGATTGCACGCATCCTGTGGAGGATAATATTATGGATGTTACCAATTTTGTAAGTTAAATTATTGTTCTTAATTATTTCAGATTGTATTCCTAATACTTTCTTTTCCCATCTGTGAGAATTTTGCTCGAAATTGTTTGTTTAATTAAAATAGAGACCTAACCTATTTCTCGCGGATTCCTAACCTCTACGTGATGAAAAATTCCAACATTGATTTATTTTGAATTGCGTGATGCCTAAGTTTTAATACTATATCGTTGAGACTGATTATTATAAGATGGTGATTTTTTTCTCTTTTTAGGAAAAGTATTTACAAGAAAAAATCAAGGTTAGTGGTAAAACTAATAACTTTGGCAACAATGTTGCCTTGGAACGTAACAAAATGAAACTCACTGTCAACAGTGATGTCGACTTCTCGAAGCGGTGAGTAATATCGTTTTACTATGATTGTAACAATTGTAGAACATTATGGATAAAATTGATATTCATAGTCAGTTCATGTAAACCATCTTAAATATAGTTTTAACATGTCGTGAATCAATCACAAAATTGAATTAGCATCTTAAGATATTACTTAAGACAATCTTTAAATAGGAATAGACTATGAATACTGGCTTATAGGTGCTTACCATTTAGACTGGTATTGATAATCTATCCTTAATTTAAAACCATTTTAAGTAATGTCTTAAGATGCTGATACATCTCTGTGATCAACTTAAGTGTTGTTAATCTATAATGAGTAAATCTTAAGCTTTAAATTCTAAGCTATAAGAAATTGATCAATCATAGTCGAATGTAAGAATAATAATCGACTATAATTAATCACAATTTCTTATAGCTTAAGACTTCAAGCTTAGGTAATGACTTATTATAGAAAGCCCATAAGAATAACTAAATATCTGTGATTCTAATGATACAAGTCGACAAATATCATTTTATCTTGGCATTTAATGAGGAACAAAGAGAAAATGATATTTATGTCATCTTGTCTTCATTAAGTAGATAAAACCTTATGATATTAAACAATATTAAGGCCAATAATCAGTCCATTATTATTATTTCAGTATTGTCTTAAAAAATATCTTAATATATCCCTCTAGTTGGTTCGTGTCATCTTAAGATGATAGTTTTAAAATAAGAATTGAATATTGGCTTATTTTTTACTATTATAAGCTACAGGAAGAGCGATATTTGCACTAATTTGGAAAACATTGTTTTTATAGATATCTCAAGTACTTGACAAAGAAATACTTGAAGAAAAATAAATTGCGTGATTGGTTGCGAGTAGTATCGAAAGACAAGGAAACATACGAGTTACGATACTTCCAAATTAATAGTCAAGAAGATGACGATGAAGAAGATGTGGAATAATTCTCTTTATTCTTTTAATTACAGATACGTCTGTATATATTTCTTTTAATAAAGAACATTAAAATTCGATATTTTTGATTATTTATGCGAATACAAAATAATTAGCTTCGATTGTATAACAATTATTTTTAATTTTTTAACTATAATTTGTAATCATGCAATTCTAGCAATTATATACGCATTTCTGAAATTATTTCAAAGTTAATTGCAAAAACGAGATGTATGAATTTTTACAAGGATTTAAAGTTTATACTGTATAAGTTTTCACAAATTTTAATAAAATGTATGACTTTAAATAATGTAATGTATAGTGGATAATAATTTAAATACGGATTAGCAATATCACTTCTAATTAAAATGTGCTCCTGAAATTCTAACTAGTATGAAGTACTTAGGATTAGCATCAAGTTACCATCAGCTCTGATTGACTAACAGCTTCACGATTTGGACGCATTATTTGCCGAGGGCGTTAATGTATAAGTGAACTTTTCAAATCGTGCAACTTCGCGCGAAAAATTGACGATCTCTAATGATGAATTCGATCACTCGCACTGGATCAGTGCATATTAAAAAAAAAATCAGTGCTTTATGTAAAAGATCTCAATGCAATGATACAATATAATCATCTTTGACAATAAAATTATACATGTACATATTCGTTAAATAATGTGACAATATCATTAGTAGATAGTTAATCGTTTAAAATATTTATATACTTTCATATTTTACTTTGCTAATTGCTTAATTAATGTATAGCAACGTTTAATGTGCATTGATCTAGCGTAGTCTAAGTGATCTGAATTTGCTATAATTTAAGTTTCACTCCGGCGAAAATTCTGGCGAAAATATTAATGATATTAATTCCAGAACGTAACGCATACCTGGCAACGGTCGTGGTAGCTACGTTGTTCGTTGCGGAAAAGGTTCGATGGCGGATGTCCCCTGAATCCCGTCGACTCCGAGATTGATGTTGTCGCACGGCACTTTCGTCATGGCATTCGACACGCGCGATGCACGACACAACGTTATATACATACACATTTTGCGCGTTTCGGAAAAAACACTCACGAGACACTCTCGACCGCACGCGGAATCCGCTTCTGGAAATTGATCGCGATCGCGGACAATTACACGCGCGGACGCGATTCGAACGAATTTCTACTCCACGATTTTCTTTTGCGATGACGTCATGACGCGCTCGCCAACCGACGCGACGCGAATTTGAAATATCAAAAGAGGCGCGAAATTGCCGCTCGTAGCGCCGCGGACGAGAAAGTATTTGGCTGCGCTCAATTCTTTGATATGATTCCTTTCTATGTAAGAAAATGTATCAAACACCCGTATTTATTATATAATCCTTCCTTATTTTAAGAATAAAACCTCCATGAAGGATTCCTCGATTCTCTAAGGCTTCCTTGTTTCATAAATAGATCTTAAGTTTGTCTTCTCGAAGGAAGGAATATTTTAGGGATTTTAGTAACCTATTGAAAGCAGTATGTCATAATAGTATGTGCAAACCTAATGTCATGATTACGAATAATAAACTCAGATAACACAAAGTATCCAAAAGAGAGACGTAAGACGTCTTTGACGTCTAAAAGACGTCTTAGAGACGTCTTATATCTCAATGTGTTATCTGGGAAAGGTTATAAAGGCATTGTTAATTAAATAAAGGCATGATTAAGCATTTTGTAATAATAATGAACAAATATAAAACTAATAGCGAATTTGATTGGACGCACTCGCTGCGCACTGATGCACATTAAAACTGTTGTACATACACAAAATAACGTAAATATATGTTTATAAATAAACATGGAAATCGATTAAATTGTGAAATACTCAATATATTTTATTGTACTGTTAGTAAAATATGTATCATAAAATATGTTTCATAATTCGAAATATTTGCATTTTATTTTTATACTCAAATCAGTGTACAGCAAATTGAACAGTATTCACAATGCACAGAAAAAGCTTATAATATTATTTTCAGATTAAAAAGCATAGAGATATGCTCCATGCAATTCCTATAAATGAATAAAAATGCATTCAGAATTGAAAAACATTTATTTTAACATTTGTGAATCAATATTTCTAAAAATCTGAATCCATTTCAATTCATTTCAATCCATTCTCGTTTGCTGGGTTATATCCGCAAATTTTCTCAAATAATTCAACAATTTTTGCAAAAAAATTGACGGTTTTTGCGACGCCATCCCAGATCTGTTTTCTGTTACTGAATCAATGTACACTTTTGGAACTTAAAGTGGGATATTATACATTTGATATTTGTCTAAACGAGAAAAAGAGTTCTAGAATAATCTAGATAGAATTTCAAAGAGAGAGAGAGAGAGAGAGAGAGAGTGGGGAAACTGTTTCACGTGACTCATCTCCTCTGATTGGACGCGGACATCACAGTTCTATAGACATGGAAGAGATTGGAGAAAACTGGTCACGTGACCCTCGTCCTGATTGGACGCGAGTATTTAACGTGATGCAATTTGCCACTCTCTCCCCTTTGAGCCTTGAGGTTCTCTAATTCTAGTACAGTCCAACAGTCTTGTGCATTTGTTCTGTGGTCTTGTGCAGGAACAGAAGCAGAACACTCGTTACGAAAAAGGGGAACTATTTTCTCACGGCGGAGGAGACGTTCCGTAACCAAACGCGCAATCGCAACAGCCTGTGACGCACGGCGATTGTTGTCGCGGTCGTGATAGTATCATCGAGAATCGCGTTTGTGTCAATTCAGCGTCCGTGAGGCTCGTGTCACGGAGAGGTAAATTAGAGGGAGAGAGAGAAAGAGAGAAGGAGAGTGTTCGCACGCGTGTAAACGAAAGGGCGAGCTACGGAACGTAAGTGAAGGCACGTAGGAAAGCGTCGTCGTTGTGTGTCGCGCGACTCGCTCGCAGACGGGAGACAATGAAGTTCCAGTACAAAGAAGAACATCCGTTCGAGAAGAGGAAGGCCGAGGGCGAGAAGATACGACGGAAATATCCCGATCGAGTGCCCGTAAGTACAAAGCGTCTTTCAAGGTTTCACGGGGTTTAACGCATCCCGGATGAGTAGCTTCCGCTGCGCTTCCCGGAAGGTGAGTTGCGAACGTCTACGAGGGGTAGAGGCTGGAAGCCCCCCCCTGCCGTTTTCGTTGCATCGGCTGCTTTCGTAATGTGCCGCGACCGTCCCTCGACGCGACCGGGGCCCCCGGTGAAGCCCAAGGTCGTCCTTGTATTTTGCGTCGCATGTCGTTTCGGACGAGGCGCTTCTCTCCGACAGGACCTCCGTCTTTCCTTTTTGCGCACTTACGCAGCGAAATTGCGCTGCGCTTCGCGTACGCCTCTCCTCCCCCTCCCCTCCCCCTGCACGTGTATTGATCTGCTTCACGACGTGCGATCGACCAAGTTTTCCAGCGTGTCGAAATTTCACCTGGAATCACTTAATGTATCTTTTGAATTTAATCAGGCTCGCGACACGTTCGTCTCTGTCTCGAATGGTCTCGAATGTTTTGATCATCGTGTTAAGACTTTGGACACGTAACATTCTTGGAAATTATTTGTCTCGTTAATAATTCAGGAAATGATTTGCAACATTTTACTGCTAGGTTAAAACCCAAGTTCCCAGAGTTACGTTAAACATATGTAGAACATGTATTCTTGTTAAGCATTGTTTTAAAGCATTGTTTTTATTTTTGAATCTGGAAATTGTGACTGTAATAATTTCGATTTTTCTAGATTTTTCCAGTAAATTATCCTGATTTCTTCGCTTTCAGAGTCGAATTGTTTTATTTAATTTCTTTTGATTTTTAATAAATAACAAATAAATTAACGAGCACTCACAAATCGAATATATTTTGCTATTTATATAATTATTTAAGTATTTAATTATTTTTGAACGTATTTTTGCCTTTCGAAATATATTTCAGATTGGATGTTAGGAGGATCTTTCTACGAATAGATTACATTTGTATATTTTTCGATCGTGAAAAAAACACGTTTTACAGATCAAATATTCCGCAAATGAGAAAAAAAGAAACAGAAAAAGATAGACTGATATTAGTGGTTGTTATTATAATTAATTCCTGGTAGATTAATCTCTTTTTAATTAATCATTTTTTTAAACATGTGATTCATTCCTGAATTTATCTTAAGTCATAGTACTTGCATGGTCATAATCGTGATCGTGATCGTCACAAAAGAAAGAATAAAGTGTTTATCCTCGCTGTATATGAATCATTGATCACATGACGTTTTACTCGAAATTTTACCGAATTACACGTGCATTCACCAGTCTAACAGGACTCGAATTTGAATCCGTTATTCATTTGGACGTGTTTCAATCGATTTAAACTATCTCACTCGATCTCACGACATTAAGTATAATACATAATTGAAACTTGATTGTAGCGAGCCTAAAAAAAATATTTTTTAATGATTTTGTTAGCGAAAGCTGAAATGTTAATTTGCTAGGCGAATAATAACTTCAATGGAGATATACAGTGATTGATTCGTACGTTTGCAGTAACTAATTAAGATATCCTCCTAATGTTGTCAATTAATATTACATTTTTGTATATTTAAAAAATATTTGAGAGACATAATGTAAATGTTGTTGTAGGTGATAGTCGAGAAGGCACCTAAAGCAAAGATCAGTGATCTGGACAAGCAAAAGTATTTGGTACCTTCTGATTTGACTGTCGGTCAATTTTATTTTTTAATTCGTAAGAGGATTCATTTACGTCCCGAAGATGCCCTGTTCTTCTTCGTAAACAACATCATTCCTCCAACAAGCGCTACCATGGGTTCTCTTTATGCGGTAATTGAAATGAATATTTAAAAAAATGCGTATATCAAATGTGGTACTTTGATTTTTATGCTTCATAATTGCTCGTTCAACAGGAACATCACGAAGAGGATTTCTTCCTATACATAGCGTATAGCGATGAAAATGTATACGGTCACTAAACCCCACAGGATGAGCAAATTGCCAAAACAGCAAGGGATTCAACAACAAAAATCTACCATCTACCGACGTAGTCCTCATAGAGACGCTTTCGAAAACCGAGCATACAAAATTACTTCTATCAATATACTTTGTGTGAAATTTTGTCTTGATATTGCACATTCGCTTTCATAAATCTACAAAACCATATCCTTGGATGATAAAAAAAGATTCTTGTCGATTCCATTCTTTTTGTTCTGCCACCTAAGAGGGCTTAGTTCACCGTTATATGTAAGAACTAATTTGTGTCAACAAATTTATGTGATCATGTAATATCTAGCCTAGCCACCTATAAAAAAAAAATAAGAAAAAACCAAAAAAAAATTGCATTGCCATCATCGTTAACATTCTCACACATTATGTTCTTCACTGCACTTTACAGTCATAATGGTTTTTTCTTTTTTTTTTTAGATTAGCATCTATCTCGTATTATATCATTATAAATTTAAAGTATGGTACAGATGACGGGAATTCATTATATACGTGATCATTTTCAATAATATAACTTAGATTAATGTTGTATTATACATAATTTTGACGTTATTTAATTAAAAGAACGAAGAGAAATTGTTGGATATGTGAGCGAGAAAAATTTTCTGTAATCTTGAAAATGTAAGGCCAATAAAAAAAAAGTTAAAAACGTGAAAACATGTCTTAAGTGTTTTTTTGTTTATTCTCCTAAAATAATCTAAAATATTTTCTTCTCATTTAATGATTCGCTTCTTTTAATAGTTAAGCTTGATCGGTTGCTGACAAGTCCTGACATTACTAATACCAATACTAGACTTGTTTTGCCCGTACATCCTAAATTTTTAATTTGTTTGTCCCGAGCACACTCCGCGCTCAATACATGCGAACGAAGATATTAGCAGTCAAACTCTTTCTAGCGACGAAGTAACAGTTTGAACATCATGGAACTGGCGAATTCTGAGAAAAATGATACAAACGTTACTGTTGATAGATATGTTAGCTCTTTATACAATCTTACGCAAGAAGATAGCAACTGGATCGTCACGAGCTCCTTCATGATTTTTACAATGCAAACAGGTAATACTAAAATAATCTTTCCGAAATATACAAGTTATTCTATCTGTCTGATTAAAAGATGAACTACCGTTATTTTTGTATTTTTATTAATACGCGCGGCAATATTGATTCTCTTACAAACTCTGTAGGTTTCGGAATGTTAGAGTCCGGCTGTGTATCTTTGAAAAATGAAGTCAATATCATGATGAAGAATGTAGTCGATATAGTTCTCGGCGGCTTGACTTACTGGATCTTTGGATTCGGATTTAGCTTTGGCTTGTGCAAACCCAACAACCCTCTAATCGGCATCGGAGGTATACTCGTGGATCCTCCCATCGATGACGAATACATGGGTTCCATTTGCGCCGCATTTCTATTTCAATTGAGCTTCGCCACCACCTCTACGACCATCGTTAGTGGTGCTATGGCAGAACGGTATTTATTTTCGCAAATACAATATCGAAGACGCATCAGTTATACATTTTGTATTTCTAGATGTAACTTTAAGGCATATTGCCTCTTCTCGTTTTTGAACACTATTGTGTACTGCATGCCAGCCGGGTGGGTGTGGGGCGATCATGGTTTCCTGAACCGCATGGGGGTCGTTGATATTGCTGGTTCAGGTCCGGTGCATCTTGTTGGTGGTGTTTCAGGTAATCAGAGTTACAAGAATATCATTGTCAGGTAATCAACGATAAACGGATAAATTTCGATAGATACATTTACCTGTTAATACAGCTCTCGCTTGTGCCATCATGCTCGGTCCAAGAATAGGCAGATATGACAACGGCATCGACCCTCTACCACTCGGATGCCCAGTCAATGCTATTATGGGGCTGTTCGTGCTATGGTAAAGCAATCGTAGATTGCCGCGATGTCGAATGCAATAAATTAAATAGAATATAAAAAGGATTGTGAATCATAAATAGGTGGGGCTGGTTAGCGTTCAACAGTGGTAGTACTTACGGAGTAACCGGTGATCGATGGCAGTACGCCGCTCGAGCGGCTGTCTCCACGATGATAGCCAGTATGGGAGGTGGTCTCATCGGTTTGGGATTCAGCTTGACTAATCCGAATGGAATTGATATCCTTAGTCAGATAAATGGTGTTCTTGGCGCACTGGTGGCAGTTACCGGTATATGTTTAATTAATACTAAAACGTGAGAAAACAATCGATTTTTAAGCGTTTATGTCGCGTTAGGTGGATGTTTCCTGTATAGAAATTGGGAAGCGATGATAGTCGGAATGGTAGGTGG
This sequence comes from Trachymyrmex septentrionalis, assembly GCF_001594115.1. Taxonomy (NCBI): domain Eukaryota; kingdom Metazoa; phylum Arthropoda; class Insecta; order Hymenoptera; family Formicidae; genus Trachymyrmex; species Trachymyrmex septentrionalis. The sequence goes on from NW_017305884.1 coordinate 2,526,674, forward strand.
TTTTATCACGTGTATCACAATGCCCGCATTAGACAGAATTCACATAGATGATCCTGTTGGTGCAGCCGCCACTCACGGTTCGTTTACATTAATTCCATCAATATATCAAATTTTTATAAGTTTCTCTCTATTGCGACAATAAACACTCGTATTCATTTAAAGTATAGGCGCAAGTGGTATCTGGGGAGTTATTGCCATCGGTTTATTTGCTGATAATCCTTATCCCCTTGATACCACAAGTGGAAGAAAGGGCTTGTTCAAAGGTATGCTACAATGATTTTTATGCATGTTTCTTATTCCAAATTAGTACAGTGCATGAATTTCTTCTTTTTCATAGGAGGTGGTTGGTACCTTTTAGGAGTACAAAGTTTATCTGCACTTTGCTTATCAATTTGGAGTTTCTTCAGCTCTATCATACTGCTATGGGTTTGTAATTTTATTCCTTAAAAAAATGTATCGTATGTAAAATGTAAATGGTATCTGTAAATGTCCTTATCTGTAGATAATAGATAAAATAATACCAATTAGAATGGCAGTTTATGAAGAAGTACTCGGAGCAGATCTTGTAGAACATAGAATACGTCATTCAAAGGTGCGAATTTTCTTAATTTTTTACACGGTTTGTTTTACTTACAATGTGTGATATGAGACGTGTTTATTTACAGATAGGTGTGAGTCGTGCTATGTCAGCGCTTCGACCGTTTACTATGGAAGAAGTACTAAGGAACGTACCTCCTGTAGGCATGAATCCTGGTAAGAGAATTACATATAAAATCTATGCCGAAATGTGTAGTAACGCACACTTTTGATACAGGTCACGATTCATATATTACTCAGCATCAAAAGAAGAAATTAGCGAATTTCTCAAAATCTAGGAAACCTCAATTGCCAAAGAAGCTGGTGGCGAGAAATTCCCAAATCAGGACGATCGCGGACTCTACGATAACCGCGGAAGCGAAACCACAGTTTGCTTGGATAGATTAAAAAAAACGGATCCACAATGAGACTTATACTTTATCAGAGATGTAAATTGTTTATTACAAATGTATAAACATAAACACGTGCACAATGTAATTTCGTTGCATTCTAATATGTCCGAATAATATGTATGTATCTGTGCGAGACAGACATACGTTTCTTAATAAGTACTAAATTTTTATTCATTCACACATATAAATATTGATCGCGGACATACATGCGCGCTCGCACACACGACATAGAGAGATAAATGGACATGATAAGTAGATCACAGACAAACTGAATTTTAACACTGTTTAGTCAGTGGCACAAATATGGTTTCAATCGACTAAATTAGCTAATTGTTTATAACACTTGATAAGATAATGCTTGTTATTGTAAGAAATAAAATATTTCGATAAATATTTATGCATTTTCCTTATTATCTTTTATATAGTGAAGATGCGTATATCTCTACTTCGTTTGTATATTGACAGGAACTGTTCCTGGAAACCATATTTAGTATATATTCACAAAATATTATTCCTCCTTTTTTTCTTTTTAAATATTGTACTAATGCGTATTGAGAATATTTACAATTTTATTGTATTTTTGTGATATTTTTTCCGATTTTCTACTCTATTGATATTTCGAAAAATTTTCTAAACTAAATTTAGAAAATTTAACTGGATATATATATACGTAAGAATGGCAATATTCAAAAGATGTAAGACTAGAATATCACATGTTTTTTGGAGGGCATAATATATAAACGCGGAACGTAAACGTCGCGTATCTTCGTAATTGTCTTTGTTTTTATGACGATTATTAATCAGGAGTATAGAGAGAAATGAGTTAATAATAATAATATTTAACATATAAAAATGTATCTAAAAGATTATTATCGATTCCTACAAGTATATTCCTTCTATTGAAGTGATATAAATACCTATATCTAAATTTATTCTATAAATATGTCGCTAAAAAACTTATTAATTACGTGTAGTAATCATGTGTAGTTTTATGGAACACAATAGGTTGAATACTTGAAACTATATCGTTATTATATACTGCTTGATGCCCACTGAGAAACTTCTGTGGGAAGACCAGGATAATTTTTCACAGCCTCAATAACTTGCTGCGATGTTAACGTAAATTTGTAATATTGATATTCTTTTTCGAACTTCGTATTCGTATTTCCAACTGGCAGCAAGATCTCTAAGTTCTATAGAATATATATATGTTTCATCTTTTCTTTTCAAGAATCAAATAATTTTAATATGAAAGCGTCTCTTACCTTGATATGCTCAAAAGCTTTCATGATAACTGGTTTCTGGACAGATTGTACAGAGGAATTCTGATTCGCAAACTTCATATAGCGATTGTATATCGCCTCGAAATTCAATGGCTCGCCATCGTAAATCTCCGTCTCCTGTTTCATCGCTATTATCTGTGATATCGGAATATAGATATTTTTTGCTATCAAATAAAGTTAATTTTAAGAAATAATCGCGAAAAAAACATACCAAACACATTTCTAAAATGGACAGTCCTTCGAGTATCAACAATTTGTCATCCTGTGAAAAGATTTTACTTGCTTCTACAAAATCATTCACTTCCAGTTTCTGATGTTTCTCGGACAACGTCGAAACGGCTACCGCCAGAAAATTTCTAAAGCTTCTCTCGCTCACATCAATATGATACATTCTCTTGAGTAAATTGACCATCGTAACGTTGGTTGTTAAACTCTTAATATAATCATTCCACATAGAACCAAATTGTGGATCTATCGTACAATCATCATACTGTTGCTCCACTTTATTTACATTTTCATCGTCAGGTAAGCTAAGAAGGTCTCGAAAGAGTTCCAGACGATCGTCAAACGCGGACATAGGCTGTTCCGAAGATGATGTATCGCCGGGAAATAAAAATATTTGGCGATGCGAGAATCTCGACTTGACTCGCTTCTCCAACAACTCCATGACGTCTAATCTACAACTTATCCCCACTACACATATTGGCACCTATAAAAATAAAAGTATTATCTGTATTAAAATTCACAGATTTTCTTACTTTTTTTTAGCCTAACACATTTAAACATTTACCTGTGCAGATTGTGCAACGTCAAACAGATTATACAACAATGTCTGATTATGATGTTCACAAAACAGATCAAACTCATCGAGTATGAAGATGACTGGTTTAGAGCGATGTTTATCACCAGATTTCAGACAATCTAAGAGGAAGCTTAGATTTTCTGCAAATGTACCAAAAACCTTATCCTCAACGACATTTTCTAATTGCATCTGACGAGTTAGATCTTTGAGCGCTAAACGGTCGTCAGTGTGTACCAATCCATGGAGATTCACTATTATCGCGTTGTCTTTAAAACTTTTTAAAGCAGACAATTCCTTCAGGACACTATTAACAAGCTGGAATTACATATAAATAATTATCATTAATTAGAATACAGAGTGTATCACCAGGGGTGTATCTAGCAAGTGTGCAATGCAGGCTAAAATCAAGATTGAATTATATTTGAATATACTACAAATGCAATTAAATCGCTTCCTAAGAGAGTGCTAACGTCTTCATTAAAATTATCTTCCTCTATTATTAATTTTTATCAGTGGACATAAGAGACTAACTTTAATCTCTTATGTTCATTTCTACCAATATAGATTTAATCTTGGTTTAATTCTTTATCTTTTTTTAATTTTCAGGCTCATCAACTTAAAATTTCATCAACTTTAATCTCGGCTTAACTTACTGTTTATCTTTTTCTACTTCTTAAAATGAAAAAAAAATAAAAAGTAAGTTTAATTAAGATTAAAGCTATCATATTGATAGAAAAATGAATTAATAGAATTATATACTAAATTCAACTTATTTTTATCTTTTTCTAATTCTAAGAAGTACGATTTATATTTAGATTCCTTTGTTATCTCCTTTTTTATTTGAGTCTTACATGCAAATAACTACATATATATGCACACTTTTGAGACAATAAAATTATTTTTACATGTAAATGGTCAACTTTTTGTATGCTTCTGTGTATCACTATTTTACAGTCATAAAGGATAAATATACCGTTGTCTTTCCACTGCCTCTAGGTCCAACTAACAAGATAGAATTGCTTTCACCTATTTCAACAGTACGTTTCACTAAATTCATCACATGTAGCCGCTCATTAACGTGATGTCTGAACTTCGTTTCAGGGCACATTATTCTACGCTTCAAATATTTTCGCGTAAGCAGTATCATATTGTCTTGAAAATCGATTGCCATATTTTTCTTCTTGCTCATTGTTCTTACTGGTCTTAGCCTACTTTAGGAAATTGGAAGACCTGCAAATGATAAAGTTTATCAATTTTTTTTCTTAAATACTATTTTTAAGACACTATACAAATCACAATGCAATACTATAATAAGCACATTATAAATATATGTATGTGTAATATTATATTAATATATATTTATATATAGATTCTCTTATATGATCCCCAATAAATTATCCACTCTTCAGAATAATCAATAACTGACATCACATACTTTAGCCTCACAGATACGCCATAATTATGTTATTATATCATAAATAAGACAATTATGCTCGTTCTTTATCTAAACTAATTATCTAATCTAAATAAGGCATAATATTTAAAAATATAGTGCCTATACGGTCAAAAAACATAACCCGGGCAACCCGACCTTCTCAAGCCGAGTTCGATGACACCAAAAGCATCTTTCACGTGAACTTACTCAAGTCGTTGAGCCTGAATTATCAGTCGATTTTTCGGCCACTTTTATTTTGACGCGAGGAATAATGCGTGACGAGCAGTGAAACGGAAACAACAGGAAACAAATCCGGCTACTGAATGAGTGTCAGAGAGATGATGTTTACGTGCGTTTACTAGTGTTTACGAAACAAACATGGACGACGCGGTGCAAGAGCCGGAGAAAAAGAACTGCACCTTTCTTTTTAAAAGGCGTAAAATCCACAATAATGCCACGAGAAAGCGAAGAGGAGCGGACGGCAGCGATGGTGAGTGATTATTAATAAATATCAATTTAAGTACACGCTATCTGGATATCGCATTTATATCTCTCAGATAAGTTTAGTCGAACCGAAGTTTTAGGTTATGTGTAAAAAGACGTCGTGTGGATAAACGTTTGTATTGATTCCTACGTAGATAGCAGCGAGGATGAGACCATGGTAGTTAAGAAGGAAAAGAAACAGGACGATCACAATCCTATGATACAAAGCGTAAGTATTTCGCATCGTAATGGAGACGCATAACCTCTATATGGGAACCTCTATATTTAAATGGCGCAGTTGCATCAACTTACTCGCAATTAATTAAGTCTGTTTTTAATTCCTAATTAGACTGCACTAGAACTCTCTTTCTTACTTTCGTCAAATATTAAGCATATTCCATTTCAAAAGTATATATTAATTCAATTATCAAGAAAACAGACTTATGAAGTCTCAAACTCTGTTTCTAGTAGTATAGATTTTCAGAATTTATTCTTCATTTTTTTCTAATTTTTAGAACATGAAAGAGATAAAAAAAAGTTAAACCAGGATTAAAGTTAATCTATATTGATAGAAATAAACGAGGAGACACGTGTGACATTTGAGAAATATATAGTTTGATTACTGTTTTTGTAGACAAATGTGAAGAAACATCAGGAGAAGATCAATCACGACAATGATAATAGTGAGGATGACAGCATAACTGTATTATATAAGAGTAACAGAACGGCTCTACCAGCTGGCCCGAGTGACCAAGGAGCAACGGCTATTCTTCAAACAGAAACAGAGAAAGATAGGGATGCGCAAGCACTGTTTGAGAAGGCTCAAAAAATAAACGAGGTACGTTTTAAGTGAATAGCATTGAGTACTTGACTCATCAAGTATAATACATTAGGTGAGTTGGAAATGGACTTGCTTCGAAAAATAAAGTTCGTAATTCGTCTCTGTCTTGATCATTAGGAATTAGAGGGAAAAGAAGATGATAAAATTTATAGAGGCTTGAATAATTATGCACAATACTATAAAAAGAAGGATACCGCGGCTGGCAATGCATCTAGCGGAATGGTACGCAAGGGACCAATTCGAGCACCGTCCAATCTTAGAGCAACGGTTAGATGGGACTATCAACCTGATATATGCAAAGATTACAAAGAGACTGGTTTCTGCGGTTTTGGAGGTACATCACATTTTCAGTTATTCTTCGAATAATCCAATTATACTATATAACCTCTAATTAGTATTAATATAAATTTTTCTATTATGTTGTATACAGATAGCTGTAAGTTTTTACACGATCGGTCAGATTATAAATTGGGATGGCAATTGGAGAGAGAAGCTGCTACTGGCGAATATAATGATAGTGGAGACGAAGACGATAAGAAATACGAGATTGACAGCGATGAGGAGAACTTGCCGTTTAAATGCTTTATTTGTAGAAATAGTTTCACAGATCCTGTTGTTACAAAGTATGATTGTTAGAGTATATCCTTAATTGCTAACTTTTTCGGTGCTTTTAATATTTTTTTTATGACTAATCCACTCTTTTTAGATGCAAGCATTACTTTTGTGAAAAATGTGCTCTGGAGCAATATAGGAAAAGTACACGATGTTACATCTGCAATGTCCAGACTAACGGTACATTTAATCCTGCAAAAGAACTTATTGCACGAACTAAACTGGAAGACAAAGAAAAAAACGCAGCAAGCGAGGATTCCGATGAAGATTGATAAAATATTTTACAAGATTTATTTTAGTTATTTCTATAAAATTTTGTAATATAATATTATATATATTATATAACATGAATTATTTTAAGGAACTGTAAATGTTAACGTAAACCATTTTAAAATATTGTCCAGAAAACATTCATAGACTTTTTAGAACAATTAGCGGTAAGTAAGCAATCTTTTCCGAACTTTTTTCTGAACGCAGTATTTGTTAAAAATGTATCTTATATGAATCCAGTAGACCAATAAAGATATATGTACGCATATGGGGTTTTATATCTATATATATATTATAAATATACCATAATAATTTCATATATATATATATATTCAGAATTGAGCAACGCGTTCAAAAATACAAACAATTTAAATATATTAAATACATATACAATATTGAAGAAATATAGTGAACACCGTTACTTATCAGGTACATAAATCATTTTCTTTTTCATTAAATAAAATTTTCAAAAGTTATTGTACATCCTTATTTTCAAGTATGAAATATCAGTATGAAATATTATACATATTCACAGAATATTCTTCCTAGAATCACATGGAAAGCCTGTTCGAGTTTAGGAACCATCTCGTTATAATAATGATCGGACTAATGATTCGCAGGGGGAACTCTGGTCGGGGCGAAGGCGCTACCGACGACTCGCGTCGGGCGTCGCGACGCAATCGATACGCGACATAGGCGGCGTGTCGACGGCAGTGTTTGCGGTGGCAGTGTTGTTTCCTTCGTACTGCGAAAATGTTACAGAGTTGTTCGTTTTTCACGGGCTGCCACCGGGAACAACCGGTATGCCCGTCATGCCCGCGGCACACTATCGCGATATAGAGATCACGCGAAATAAATCTGTGCTTCCGACGGCAACATTTTGCAATCTCGTTCATTCGGAAAGGCGCATCGCGACCGATTCACCGCGTTCCGCGCGGCGCCGCCTCTCGCTCCACTGAGAATCGATCCCCGACGACAGGACACGGCGCGCGAAACGCGACAGGACGCGAGCTCGACATTCGGTGGTCCCTGTTGCGTCGCATCCTCCGAGGAGCATTAATTCAAAAAAATTCTGTTATATCTAAACGTACATTTACAACGGAGAGATACGCGTCCAAGTGTGTCCGAGTGTGATACTCGCCTCGCGTAAGATTTAACGTGGTATTTGAAGTTCCGTGGCGATCGCTCGTTGAGGTAGGTCGGCGCTGAAACGACGAAAGGAGATACCACTTGTGTTGAAAAACAGAGACACACAATCGCTCCTCGAAATACTTAATATGTGTTCCCTCGTCTCTTCAACGTCTATATTATCCGTTATGTAAATATTGAGATTAAATCCCGTCAAGACGTCGAAGTAGTTGGACGGATTATTCAGCTGTCTACATACGGAATCGTTACGTAAAATTATATCACGCGTTTGATTACGTTCACACTTGTGCTGCCGATGACATATGCTGACGTTATTGTAAGGACAGGAGTACGGACGACTCTATGATGAACGATCGACGGCAGAGTGTTGGCGAGGAGGTGCGCCGCGTCGCACGCTGCTGAATTAAACAGTAGTCTCCTATTATCTCATTCCTGAGTTGGACTCACAAGTGCCGAAGTCTTCACCGTTACGTTCAATGGCTCTTGATCGATAACTCGACATTCTACGACAGTTAATCTCGACGAGAGCTGGCGCGCCCGATTTTCTCCATCCCGGTGAAATCTGTGAACGGAAAAACGGCATTATCATTGGGAAGGTGCAGTATTTCACGGCGACTTCCTATCAACCAGGTGAGTGATTTATGCATTGCGCGATAAGAGAGTCATGATAACCGACTCTAATAATATTAATTCGCGCCCGACTGCGATGACGACATACGTACGTGCGTCTATTTTTCTCGATTGTACTTTCTATATCTTTCCTCATTTTTTTCTCTTTTATCTACAAAGACGTAGAAGGCCAAACAAACGATGTGACGCGCGAAAAAATAGACCGGCCTTGAATAAAGTTCGAATGATAGAATAAGAAAGTAATAAATGTTATGAGGGAGCCAAGTTCAAATCTCGATGATTGTTTTGCGCAGTAAATTCTTTAAAGTGCTTTAAAAAGATGTCTATTAGCATCAATAATATTAAATTACTTGTCAATTTAATTTGTCAATTTAATTACATACTCCAGCTTCCGTTTAGGATTGTTTCAAAACCGATGAATAATCGAAACAATTTACTTGAATTGAAAATTATAAAGTCCATTCTACAATTGTAAGTATAATTATAAGTGATTACAGTTGTAAGAATTGAAAAGTAGACTGCGGATATTTATGTAAAATACTTAACTGAATATTTTGCATAAATTGCATATTTACAGATGGCATAATCTCAACCTTTTTACTTTATTTTTTAATAATTCTTTAACGAACATCGACTGCTGAAACTGTCTGATGATTAATATTCAGTTAAGTATTTTGCATAAATATTCGCAGTCTAGTGATTGCAGTTATAAAAATTGATAAGTCACGGTTGAATATGAAGAGAATTGTCATTAATTAATTTTTACAAATACAACTACTTACAACGCTAATACAATTATAGAATGGACTTGAGATTCACCCAAAAATATTTATCAAGATCCGCTTTGATCAGATATGACCTTCTTTGTGTTGAATAAATGTTACATTTAGAAAGTTATCTTGGTATTTCATTAATGTTGTAGCACTGTTTGATGAAAAATTGCGCTGACATCAATACCACAACTGCGCTACTTTGTAAAACCGTTTGAACGTGAAGGCCTCAGTTAACAGATTTCCTCTTATTCCGATCTAGTTTCCCGTTTACAAGCAACATTAATTCCAATCGAAAGAAACGAGTTATTATAGTAATTAATAGATATATGCAATTCTTTTGACGACTGGTTTTGCGCGATAATTGGAATAAACTCACATTTGTGTCCAAGAAATAAGCTTTATAAATTGCGTGTCTCACTTCTCTCTACGCAACGCATCGTCATTTGGCTCGTGTTCATCGGTCGTACTTATCTATGCATATCGCGTTGGTCCCACGTGCGGTGCATATGTGTCGACAGCGGCCGAATACGGTGATAATGAGCATGCAATTGTATAAGTCCAGACAACTGCGCGTCGGCAAATACACGCAAGACCATCTCGCATTAATTAACTGCGGAATGTTTTTCTTGTCTCATTGACATCGTGATAAATTAATTTGTTGGAAATATAAATTGATACGTCATATCTCATAACATTCTTAAAATTGTTATCTAGATTCCTCCAAGGCGAACGTCTTCGAAAGTTGTATACCTGCAACATGAAATAATAAAACGTTGCGCTCGCATGTGTAATTATACATCACAGACAAATTTCTGGCATGCAATTCGGAGCCAATCTCCTTAGCGAAAACGTTGCAGGATGTCATTCGTCATTCGTCGAGACTTGCAATTTGCAACGTCGAATATTTTAGCAAGTAAATATCTCGAATGAAATTTCTGTCTAAATAAACGCGTCCCAATATAAATCAGATGTCTGGTTTTGTTATTTGCATGTAAAGCGTCGAGAATTTAAGCATCAAAGAAAAATCGACTCCAAAATATGCGTCTAAGAAACCAACACGAGATCTGCTGCAACTATCCGGAACCGATTCGATTCTCTTTGAAATATAAACAAAAATCTAAGATACACATATTTTATTATATTGGTCCAATTTGAAATTTATAAATACTGGCACGCCCAAACAAAATTTTTTTAAAGTTAAATATGAAAAGATAGAGTACTTAAATTATTATTGGCATTATATTGAAAAAGTATTATTTAGTTGTAAATCATAAAACATTTTATTTAAAATTATCTCAATTCAAGAAAAGAATAATATAATGGAATCTGTATTTTTTTATATTCAGGAGTTTCTTAACTTAAAAAAATTTATTGGAACATCAAAGATGTAATTCAGCATTTCAGAAATGTTAAAAATATATATAATATTTTACTATAAATTTTTCAAAAAATAAAGATTCCAAGAAGGGGGTATGGCCCGCATTCTCTGTGGATCCGCCAGTACTCTCAAAGCCAATGCTTACTTTGATTCTACTTAATTATTAAAAAAAGAAGACATATATAGAAGTATTTCAGACAAAACTTTTATAGTTTTTATATATTTTATATAACTGTATATTTGTCAAAAATCTAATGTCCCCATTTCTCATTAATATTCATAGGCTTTATATTTCAAGCTTCCTTAAATTTATCTTTAGATACTCTACGAATTATTTCATTGAGCATCTAAAGACAAATCTAAGGAAGTCTTAAGTACAAGGTCTGACTATTAATACGGGCATAAATCTAGTTTTTAGGGGTTGTATATCCCTCAAGTCTCATATTGGGCCAATATAAAATACCTGTCTTTCAGATTTTTGTGTTTAACAACATATGTTAAAAAGAATTTAGTCGGTTGCAACACAGTTATGACACTTCCCTGTGAGTAAAGTATTTCTTCTATAAGAGACGCTCTCGTGTGTAAAGCCCAGTAAAGGCAAACACTAATGTCTACCGATGACGGACGCTACTGTATGGTCGCATTTCAGAAATAACTAACGGAGAAAATAGAGAACTGCGAAAAAGCGAGTCGCCGCGCGGCCGTGACTGTCGACGACATTGGCGGTCGCGAGGTTGATACGTGTATACAGGCGGATGCGCACACGCTCAACTAGCGTATGCTTGTGTTCGCGCTCGCGCTTGTATTGTTTGGAAAATGTGTACACGAGTTTACGCGCGCTATGGAACCATATAATCGGTTTCGGATCGATAAATCGTGTACATATGCGGTCGCGCCCGTAACAAAGCGCCGACACGTTTTGCGAAATGTACTAATTATAAACTACATACGCGAAAATTCATCGGAATATCGCTGCAACGTTAACGTACGCGTGCGAGCTCCGAAAGAGCCAATATCGCCATAAAGACAGAAGAGTACAATTTTAACACCTTTTTTGCGATTGTTGACGTAGTAGAGCGTCTTTTTGTTCCTCGTAGCTGGTAACCATTGACGTAATATTACACCTTTTCACGAGATAAAACTGATAAGGGCGAGCATTTGTCGTTCTGCGGTCAGCGAAGCGTTAACGAGAAACTTCCTATAATAATATGCATTATTTTGTATTACAATTTCTTTTTCCAAAACATTAGAAAAACTTTCTGTTCTTTCGCATAAATTCTATCTACTTCTACATATTCTGCAATTTTCATCAAACTTTATGTATACCAGTATACTGAAAGCCATGTAAAAATGCAGATCGATGAATTAGTATGTAAGGACACGCGAAAGAGAAAACTTTACGCGCGTTGCCGGCAAGTCTTGCACCAATTCCGGGAATTAGCCTTGGTAGGACATACGACCGCCGCGTGTTTCAATGCGGGCTCACAAACGTTGAATTATAGCCACGAAAGTACAATAAGTGCACGCGAACGCTGCTCCGGTTGCTTTGTGACGACCGAGTAAGGTCAACATTGAGCCTGTAGATCCATCGTAGAATCCGTAGAATTTCCAAGAATACAATTTCGCATAAACTACCTGTAAAAAATACATAAAAATTATTTATGAAAATATGTAAATCTATTTATAATTATTATTCAGATCAATCTTTTTCGAACATTGTAATTCTCCGACTCCTGATTACTGTCGCAATATGTAAATATAACGTGCATTTCTCTTCCGTAGCCTTAAATATGTAAATTCATTTATCGTTGGCTCGCAACCACGGACAAAATAAAGTCGCGAATATTGAATATTTCACTTGTCACTATGACAAATATCGTGCACAATGAACCTTGGTCAGTGAACCGCGTTTATAGACAGAGACGTGACGCATGCCTTTCTATAAGCACGTGCAGCGCATGACAAACCATATAACTGCAATACATATATAAATCGAATAGATATTAGTATTAAGACTTGTATTTACAATCAATTACTTGTATCTACAATCAGTCGGTACCGTAAAAATGTTTAACAATGCTCTAGTGAGATACAATTATAATATAATTATTAAATATATTGTCAAAGGATCATTTTTTACTCTACGTCACGACGCAAAGTACCGCGTTTAATGTTATATCGATAGCGTCAGTCAAACGAAGCGTCGCGAATAGAAATAAAAAGCAGCCGCGAAAGTTACGATGACGCGGGCTGTGTGTGTGTGTGTGTGTGTGTGTGTGTGTGTGTGTGTGTGTGTGTGTATAATAAAATAGCCTCCATCTCTGTGCTTCTATCGAAGAAAATTAGCTTATTCTAGCAAATTACTTACCGCTTCAAATTATTTCAACTTCCGGCTTTGTCTTTCAAACGTCAATATTGACTCAATATTCCTACCTTTATCTCGGCTCGCTCATTTTATCTTATCTGCACTAATGCAGAATACAACATACCAAGAGGCAATCTATCTGCCATAATTGTAGATATTACGATTTCAAGTTCAGTTCGCTGAGAATATCTAGAATGGAAGTAGAGACACATTATAGCAAAACTACGATAGCCATTTGTCCTAAGAGACATGGGAAGTGTAATTATTGCGAGCAGTACCGGTAGGATACCGTCAGAGGATGGGATTAACGAAGCATTAGCCGTTCAACGTTCAGTCATTGTCTTATTATCCGTTAATCTCGCTTCCAGATGGTTTCTGGCAGTGATGCCCTCATCGGAGGAGGAAAGCCAGTGGCTTGTTGGCAGCGGGGGCGGCCTCGCACCCTCCGGCGGCAGTGCGACGAAAACGGGCGCCGGCGAGCGCGGCGTGAACACTAGATCCGGTCTCTATACTGAGGAGATGACGACGCAGCCGGCGAACGTCGCCACGGCTGGCGTAAACTCGGCCTCGGCCGATTCCGCGGAGCATGATCTCATCGACTCCACCGCGGATGCGACCCTCCTGGCGCAGTTTCACGAAGACGCCATCAAACAGGTGATGCAGCTTATGTTTCATTCCTTCGGAATGAAATCTCTGCATTCGACAAACCTCATTATCGTATTTTTCTAAATTATAGCCCCATCTCATAAAAGCAGGAATATTTTTAGAATGTTATATTTGTTCTTAGAAAAATCCAATACTAGCCAATTTGATTGTCCATACAGCACAGATCATTACAACAATATTGCAATGTTTCAGCGCAGTAGAAGGTAGAGAAATTAAAGAGACGAAAATAATTGAGAGAAAGAATGAAAAAAAGGAGAGCTAAGGAGGAGGATAGAGAAATCAGAGAATCAGTAGATAAAGAGAAAGGAAAAAAAGAAGAAAAGAAAGTAACAAAAAGATTAGAAGAGAGTAGGATACTGCAATAACATTGCAAATGTTGCAGCAATGTTACTGCAAGCTTATGTGCTGTACTGGTCAATTTAATAATAAAAGATGATCAATTATTTTAGTATTAAAAACACTGAACAATAATTGGCGCTTTGCAATGAGAAACACAGTGATCATTTCATCTTTGTTTAATATTGACAAACAACAAGAATAGATATTTTCCAGCAAGGACACAGTGTAACACAATGAATCATTACATCTTTGTTTAATGTTGTTAATAATACATTGTGTCCTTGCTAGAGAAAATATAGTGTATCATGCGTCTCTTGCTGGAAAACAGCAAGTTGCAACAATATCTTTAATCAAAATAAGTAATTAACTACCTTCCAGTATTAAATTTCTTCAACAAGAATGACAGCAAGTCTTTTAAACTCATAAAAAATAAAATTACCGACTGCCTACCTAACTCTCTCATCACAACTGCAGCGTATTTTCCTGACATAATTAACGCGTCATTATCTCTGTATTCACGATAGTAGCCATGAGTCATTTCTGATCATTTCAAACGTGATGAAGTCAACCACTGAACCATTATCGAAACGAGGCGTATCCAAGTATCGATCAAGTTGCTCGATCATCGTGATCGAGAGTTGTCGCTCGATTGGCTCTGCCAATATCGAGTACGAGATAAAAATATACTAGGCAGAACAAAAACATAACCTAGACGAAATGGCGTCGTCGTTCGTTTACCTGAAGTGAACGATTTTGTTCTCACGGGTCGGAGCCTCTCTCTCTCTCTCTCTCTGCAAAAATGGGCGAAACTCTGGACGATTCGGCCGTCAAGGCAAAATACGTACCGCGCGAAGTGCCGGGCTATTTGAAGGATTTCCCAGTAAATATTTTTTACTTGATGTTACGCATTGGAGGTTACATACGTTCCATGGAGCAAAGGGAAACTAATACATACCTTAAAGGATATTATTAAAAACGATTGTATTATGATATATTTATTGTTTATTTGTAGTTAAAAAGAAGCATCTTTTTTAACTAACACTTGAAGAATTATAGATCTGTCTTTTTATAGCTGAAATAGTGTACACTCTTTGTTCTTAAACAGTGACATGAATTGGAAGGATTGCTCTAGTGCAATTCTGTGCAGTAGTAAAAAAATATATATATATACATTCTATATTTTTATTCATAAATGTTTGATATAAATGTTAACTTTATAATATCATATAACTGCAAAACATATGATAAGACTTCTATTGTATAAAATTATATCAAGAAAAATATGTGATGTTACAGGCTGGTGTTGGTTATTTCCAAATATTTGCTGCTTTCTGCACGGGTTTGAGTCTGGCTGCTGATACTGTTGAAATTTTTGTTGTACCATATATACTGCCAAGCGCAGAGGTTGAACTTTGTATTGAGGATAATGAGAAGGGATGGCTCGGTGAGTTGTTACTTTTGTGCAAACATATTTTGCGATGCTAAACAACATAATTTTTTAGGAAATATTACTCTCGTTGGCCTTGCCCTGGGTGGATTATTTTGGGGTGGTCTAGGAGATAGATTGGGAAGACGCAGATCCCTCTTCTCAGCCATGTCTGTGCATTCTCTGTTCAGTGGTGTCGCAACATTTATGCCCACTTATGGCACTTTTATGACCGCTAGATTTTGCTCTGCTCTTGGGTAAGTAATTTTTTTTATTCAAAGATTTAAATACATTCAGTATTTTTTCAAGCAAGAACTAAAGTGGTTACTTAAATATTATTATATAGTGATTTAATTTATCATATTACAGAGTAGGAGGAGCTGTACCTCTAGCATACGTATATCTTGCAGAATGCTGCCCACGGTTAAGTAGAGGTCGCTGGACAGGTATACTCGTGGCAGCATGTGCACTCGGTGGTGTCTATGCAGCACTCTTGGCTTGGGCAGTGGTACCTACAACAGGAGAAATGGTTGTCCTGGAGAATAAGGAACACTTTAGTGCTTGGCATCGTTTCTTGTTATTATGTTGTTTGCCGGCGTTGTGCTCCACATTCGGGCTTATCTTTCTACCAGAAAGTCCAAGATATCTTATAGAAGCCGGTCGAGATGTAGAAGCAATGATGGTTTATCAGGTAAAAATGTGTAACATAAACGATAAAATTAATTATTTGGTATTTAATATTCAAATTTATTAATAATTTATGTCTCAGAGGATATATAAGAAAAATAACGCCCGAAAAGGTGCAGCAGGTGCTCAATATCAACTTTCTGAACTTGAACTTCCAACTAAAAGACCACGTGGCTTGGCACCACCATCTCCTAGCAATCACACTAGTGTTTTGGCAGATATAATATATTCAATCGAAATGGTAAATATTTCTGAAAGATATCTTATTATATAAAGATATATCTTGACTATAAAATTTAATTCATTTTTTGCCCGTAGTTCTGGAATTCTTTCCTGGAATTATTTGCGACGCCTCATTTGCGAGTGACTTTAGTACTGTTAATTATCTGGACCACCGCTTCATTCAGGTAAGTTTTAATTAATTATCTAAAAGTTTTAGGTAATTACTATTAATTAAGAATTTTATAAACTCACTCTATTTGTATTTGATCAGTATTTACGGTCTTATGATATGGTGTCCTGAATATCTGAAACTTTTACGAGCGATGGAATACGAGACTCATACCCAATACTATGGTAGACAGGAATATAATGGTACAACGTTTACTGGTTCTTGGGAAAATCGTCAGTACAAAGACTCTACATTTTCAAACTGCAAGTACGGATATTATTTAATTATTATATAAATACGTACCAATACAAAAAATTAACAAGTATTTTTTTTCTATATAAATATAATTTTTAAATGTTTACAGATTTACTAAAATGATATTCAGCCATGTCGATTTTGACAATTGTACCTTCCAATCGGTAGAATTCAGTAGCATTAAGTCTAGCAAAACCCACTTTAGAGACAGTGTTATTATATATTCAAAGTAAGTAACATCATTTATATTATATTCTAAATCTATACATACATTTTAAATTTTTTAATAAATGTTTTAAATTCATCAATATAAATATAAAGTACGAATATATATATATATACATACATACACACACACACTTTGTTACAGATTTGTTGACACAGATTTGTCTGCACAAGTTTTCACCAGATGTAAATTGGAAAATAATACGGAGCTGAGTTTAAGCGGGTCCTGTCCAACTCTCGATCTCGATTACAACATTTATATCGAGGAAGCGTTACATGCTCATCTCGTTGCTCAATTGGCTTTTGTACCTGCTGCTGCGCTAGCAGGTTTGGCACTTACCGTTCTTCAGCGGCCAAAACTAATTGGTTAGTTATTAAATTTCTTTGAAAATAGCAAGCGGAAAATTTCAACTCATTTATGACATTTATTCTCTTTTACCAATAGGTCTCTCGCTTCTCTTCTCTTCCGTTGTTGCATTATGTCTGATATTAATTCGCCAAAACAGTTCGGCAGTTCTTGGTTTCGAAGGTGGCTTCACAGCTCTTTTTGCCGTTGGATGGACATCATTAACTTTGGTGACAGTCGAGAGCTTCCCCACACACTTAAGGTAAAGAAGTAAAAATCTTTAGGATATTAGAGAAAAAACATTGAAAATTATTTTGAAAGAAAGTATTTATTAATATGTTTCTATAGGTGTACCGGTTTTGGACTCATAGCAGCAGCTATAAGAATATCAGGTCTGATAGGAACCACAACATATCAGACATTGGTGGGTACATCATTAATCGCGCCCGCATTAATGACTGCGCTGACATTATTGATTGCCAGTGTTATAACTTTTAAATTGCCTCATACTCATACTGTCTTCTTGTAAACTTTCCATCAGTAGAAAAGACTATCAGCAACACTGGTATAGCTGAAACAAAAAATTCGTTGTCGAATTTACGAAACAAACTTATACGGTACATTATCACTGACGAATGAATTCTCAGAAAGAATAATCTCAAATGCGTCAAAGACATAGAGAAGAAGAAGACGTGCTATTCTTTATTCTTCATCCTTAAGACTTATTCGAAAAAACGATGTTCAAAACATGTCAATACTTAATTCATTGATCGAAAAGAGAAAATTTTTTTTTAGAATATGAGACTTTGTACAAAGTAACATATCCTAAGTAATAATGGAGCACTGTTGTCTTTTGAGACACTTGCATATTTGAAGCGCACAGAACGTTCACAGCGACTTTAATTTGCTAACACAGAATAACTAGGACTTTGCAGATACTTGGATCAAAGTATTCTTGTATTCTATTGCTTATGAAATGTGAATATTCGCTATATGTGAATGACATGTTAATGTGCAATTAAAATTTAAAAAAAAGTGATGTCAAGATCGGCTGACACGTACGTGCATATAATAGTCATTCTGAAACTAATATAATTACTTTGCTATTTTACATTTGACGATATATAAATCATTATGCAAGTACATTGAGCAAAGGACATACACGTATGTGCAACTATTTTAATAAGGCTCATGCCATGAAACGTGTCAATTTTAAGAGATTTTTAGAGGATGTACAGTCATCCATAATAATCGTATACACTAAGAAACATTAATTAGAAATATACTGGTAATCCAGTTTGATATCTCAATTATTATTCCAAATACAACGCTTATAAAATACATAGCTGTTCTTACTTTCAATCTAGATTAAATAATATCGATACATGATGTGTGAAACTTGGATATATTCCAATATATTTCGCGGAAGGTATCTATTCGCTCAGATTCAATCACACAAGACACACTACATGAATATCCGCATACAGATCAATTACGATAATGTAACAAATCATTTTATATGTTTTTATGCGAGAAGAGAAATGATATTTTTATTTCATACGCAGGAAACATTCCTATGAAAGAAAAATAATCAGACAATTATATGTTCAATACTTCCGCTTTTTATCAATTTATTAGCATGTACTGGATTTATCAACTAGATACTAGAATGCTAATTCGACAAATGAGGAAAAAAGAGAGAAAGAGAGAGTGGAGGGGAGAGACACACACATGATTCACGTATGTAAAAAAAACGCTGCCGTATGAAATCTTAATATCTAGATGCAAATTTTCGAACGAGAAAAAAAGATAGAGCAGATTCAGCTTCGTAGCTTAAAAGTCCAAAATCTATCGTCAACGTTAATCGTCTTCTGACTTACAATACGATCAATTACATATATATGAACGTGTGCGTCTGACTTTCTAGTAATATGTATATTAAAAATGTAGAACGTTATTTTCTACAAGAGCCAGGATCACACGTCTTGACATAAATATATATAAAATATAATCTGTGTAATATATGTTCACTTGATGAAACTTTGTAAAGTTTTATCTCCACCGACAACAGACAACAACGCATAACACTGGCAAGTTGGAAAGAACATAAAAAAAGTTTGTTGAAAAAGGGAAGCTTATATCTAGGCAATAAGAATGTAAGAAAGTCCGACGCGGATTGAGTCTCGCCTACCAGAATTCAAAAAATACACTTCATAAAATCTTGGAGGAATTTGTCAAGACGGAGAGAATGTCGGCAGATTTAATAAGATAAATGTTTACGTCCCATCACGGTTAGTGAGTTTTTTTTCATATCAGACTGTTGAAACGATTAATATATATATATATATATACTTATACATATATATGTACACAAGAGATTAATATCTAAGCCAATCCGGGCTGAAGTTTATGAATGTCTCGTCGAGGGAAATAGAAAGAGACCATTACGATGTTCGACATGAACGTAATTACACATTCCAACGATTGTCCTAGGGATAATTTCATCTTCTTTCGATGAAAATCCTAACGGAAATCATTTGTTTCTGCTTAAGGAGATCGCAATTCGTCGTAAACTTGGTCGTGGAGCGAGTTGTGTCGGTGCCGCAATTGCGATTACATCGATTTATGTGATAATGAATCACGAGGATTATGATACATCTGAACAAAAGATTCTAATTGGAGTGCGAAATTTGAGTATACTTACGAAACTTATCGTCGGGACCATACGACGTTCTTATTAGCTCCTTTTTATATTGGACGTTAATCAAAATACAATAATATTGAGGTAACACACCGATGCCGGCACACACCGCAACCCCACGTAATTAATTCTGCTACAACATTTAAGTCTATCATCACACCCGTAGATATATATATATATATATACATATATATATTACATTTTACTCGACATATCATATTTATGAGCAAGCACTCTAGATATGTAGGCCTTAGTCGGATTATTGACTAGAAACACACGTAGGCAAAATACGTAAAGACGATCGTGCGAAATGATTCTCGAGTAAAGTAGACTGATCGAGTTAGAGAATCTGCCGAGGCACTATTTTCCTATCTTATGTTTCTTTAGCAATTATGTTTAGCCAATATATATAGCATATATACATTTTTTGTTTTACACAACGAGATTATCAACTGATTAAGTGGTAAGAGGAGATGCAATACTCGTATAATCTGGTCAAATGTGCATTTTACTAATATTAAATACAATTACTCGACTCAATTTTATTAATATTAAATATAATTATTTATTGTCATCACCGAGAATATTGTATATACATATCACGCTATTCAGACTGGAATTAACAATCAGTTGGTAATCACTGTTTCACAGAGAGACTGCTTCTTATTGTTAAAATTGAAAGAATTTAATTAGTTAAGATCTTTTCCATAGCCGATGATGACACGAGACATTGTACAATATATCATTTCTATTTTAGAGTTTACGTTTGGTCATACTTTCGACTGATCGCACAGCTTTTAATCCTTATGATACAGGAACGGAATGAGTTTTCTACGATGAGCCATTTCCTAAGCTTTAAGTCTTAAGCTATAAGAAATTGACCAATCATAATCGATTAGTCTTCTTACATTCGACTGTGATTGGTGAATTTTTTATGATTTAAAACTTAAGTAATAGCTTATTCTAGAAAGCCTAGAAATGATACGATATTGAGGCGAGATTTTTACGTGAGATTGTAGGGAATATGTGAATAAGTGATAAGAGATAAATGTTTTTTGAAAACTGTTATTATAAAATTATCTTATATCTACATATATCGAGATTAATTACGAAATTTATAGAATTATTTATTTTTGACAAATGCATGAAATTACACAATCACGCAATATTTATTGTACATTATCGGTCGTATCGTCACATATTTATGTTGGACAAATGTAAGAAAAGACATCTTAGTATATGTTCTATATATTATTTTGCGTACGGTTAGAATAAGAAAATCAATTTTGCATTCTTTTTTTCCTTCTTCTCGAATATTTTTATTTAAAGTTCTATATAATTTATTAAAATTCTACTTCATCAAAAAAAACTATTGCTCGAAAGTGATTTATAGATAAATATATTTTTCAAAATTATAATGCCAATTAATGATATAAATTTTATTTAAATTTTATTTATTATACAATTCAAATTAACGTTGCGTCTTTTCTGGTCTGCTGAGGTGTATATTCAGGGAATAAGAATATTGTTTTCTGCATTGAGCTTTCGAAAATGCTAGGAAATCTTTTATCGCAATAATTAAAACATTAGGTTTTTTTAACAAGTCATTTTATATTTCGGAAAATAATCCAAGAAAGGATATACATTATCGTCAAGATTTTGAAAAGAATTGCGCGTTTTACATCACGTAGGGAGGCAATTAATTTATTTATACTGCTAGTGGAAGCCCGCGTTTAATGCGAGTTCTATTTATGATTATTCATCGGTTAACTCATTTGTACATAGTTCTTATAAAGGTAGCTCTAGTATAATTTTAGTGCCGATCAAATAGTTATCTTAGCCACTAACGAAGTGGCGCATCGAAATCGTTTTAGCGTTATCGTTTTGCTCGGCGTTTGCAGAAGACCGAGCGAGAACGAGATTACGATAATCCTTCAAATAATAATTTCGCCAGTGAGTCCAGCGCTGATGATTTTTATAAATTGTATAAATTATATCATTCTTCTGCAAGAAAGTAGATACTTTATGTAACACTTCGAACGAGAGCAATTGTAAGCACTTTAATGTATATTATATATCTAATATTACATTAATATGTTATATAAAAATTATATACATATAAGTATAATATTAATATATTATA